>NC_044987.1:55029157-55356389 GCF_008728515.1 Papio anubis | reverse complement strand
GCAGCCAGTTGTCCTGGGCATGGGCAGGCTCCTGGGCACCGCTGGCGGGGGGCTCTCCGGAGAGCGAGTGATCCGTGGGGGCCGGGCTGGGGTTGCTCCTTGGCGTGAAGTTGCCCCGGTTCAGGGAGTTAATGGAGGCTGCGTGATGCTGGTTGGGGGTGTGGGTGTGCGAGAGCGGAGGCGGCGGTGTCCGGAGCCGCGCGTGGTTCTGCAGGCCGCCCGGGTGATCTAGGGCACAAACACGGCGGTCAGCAGCGGCGAGCTGGGTGCTGCCCCTTGGCTGGAAAAGCAGCCACGGAGGTCTGAGCAAGACCATAGAAGAGGCCGCCGGCAGATCATACATATTGATGCAGTCAATCAGTAATTACACGACAGATGTTTATTGAGCACCTACTGTTCTAGGTGCTAGGGATACCTTAACCAACTAAACAGACAAAAATTCCCGTCCCCATTGAGCTTAAATTCTAGTAGGGGAGTAAAACAATAGACAACATACAAAAGACTAGTTACTCATCTCAGCAACTTCACATTGTTTCATGCTTTTAGGACGTGGTTTTTAAAGTGTAGCCAGGGACCAGCAGCTTCAACATCGTCTGGGAATTTGTTAGAGATGAAAATTCCCAAGCCCTGCCCCAGACTGACTGAATCATGAACCCTGATGGGGCCCAGGAATCTGATTTTACAAACCCTCCAAGTGACTCTGATGTATGCTAAAATTCTAGAACCACTGATTATATATGATGGTACACAGTAAATGAAACAAAGTTTTTAAAAGTAAAACGTATAGTTTACTGAGATGGTGATAAATCTAAGAGCACATACAGCCAGGAAGGGCACTGTGGCCTGTGTATGTAGGGGCAGTGGGAAAATTTTAGATGGGGTGGCCACATAAGATGACTTTTGAATAAGGTGAGCCATGCCGGGCCCGGTGGTTAAAAACCACTCAACATTTACTGAGCACATTGAATGTGCCAGAGTCCCGTTCTGAGCCTTCCACAAGTGTAAATTCAGCTAATTCTCACAACCACCACAGAGTAGGGACTGCTTTTATCCCCAGTTTACAGATGAGAACATTGAGATACGTTATTTATTCCCTTTAATTATTGAGAACAACAGGTATCATCACCAATTTACAGATGAAAAATGTAGACTTGGAGCAGGTAAGTAAAGTGCCCAAGGGTTTGTGGCTAAGTGGGTGTTATTGGTAAAGAAAGAAAACGAATACAATTTCTGGTGATACCACAAATGAGGCAAGTTGTGGAGGTAAATCTTCACGATCCATCTAAGCTATGCTCACAGAAAGCCTAGTCTTTCAAAGCGGATGATATTATGGGGGTGGTGAAAAGGCCAGGAAATTACATTCTAACCTAGATTCTACCACTTATTAACCACATGGGCATGGTCAAGTCATTTAACCTCTTAAGCCTCAGTTTTCTCATCTGTAAAATAGGGGAAATTGTTTATTTGGGGAATCACAGGGCTACTGTGAGATCAAATGAGGCAATCTGTAGGAAATAAATATTTCTGAAGTATTCTGCTCTTTGTTCCTCAAGAGAATTCTGTATTTTATAGAGGAGACTAAGAATCAGAAGGAACAGCAATATTTCAAAAGCTGTGCTCTTCTGGGGATAGGGAGAGGGCTTTTGGAAACCAGCAAGCATAGTCAGGTATGAGGCACCATTAGTGTTATGGATTTTTCAGTGTAAGATGCATCACTCTGCTTTTTGAATAAACCAACCTTTTATGCCAAAGAGGTATAAAGCAAATCTGGTGGGGAATTTGGGAAAGGGGAGTTAGGGTGGAAGGGAGAAAGAAACAGAAACCCATTTAAGTGGATCACTTCCTTATTACAAGCTGCTACTTTCGGCATAAAGCCCAAACCTGGCTTAATATAAAACCCTCCGGAATCCGATCCATGGCTGTCTTCCAGCCTCTTCTCCCATCAGCTCCATCATGCATCCTCCACTCCAGCCACATCTTTCCTCCGAGGCCAGGAGATGTGCTGAGGCCATCTGAATGGTCAAAACCTCAACTTCCACAAGGACGGTCCCCAGGAAGCTGACAGAATGTGAATAGTATCTCCTGAGGATATGCAGTGCTGTAGTGCTGAACCAGAAGGAAACTATCAGGGATGTTCCTTGCTGGGAAGGGAGAGAACCTGGAGGCAAATACAACCTGTCCAGGCAGAGTGTCCCACTCAGAGAACAGGGAGTGTTGGACCAGGAAGAAGGTGAGAATGTGCAGGGTCATTTGTTCTGTGCAGCTGTCCTCAGGTAGCACTTTAATGGAGACAGAAAGAGCCTGGGACAGAAGCCAGCAGCAGAAGCAGCCTCCTGGGCTGACTGAATGTTCTTCCCAGGCTTGGCCTTTCAGGCTGCTGGCAGTAGTCCACCAGAGCAGTGGGAGGCAGCGGCTGAACCACTACCATCCAATGGTTATCAAGAGGCCAGCAGAGAAGTGTTACCCAGTCCTTGCTCTTGCTCTGGCCCTAGGAGTCAACCTCATGGCATTTTACTTAATTGATATAGTTTCTGCTATGTATTAAAGCATCTACAATGTGTGCTTTCACATCCTTAACTTTTCTAATGCTCACAACAACCCTTAGGAGGCAGTATTTGTACTCCCATTTTACAGATGAGGACACAGGCTTACAAAACTAGTCAGTGGTTCTCATAAATACAAAGGCCAAATTCAGTCTACTAAACCATGGTGCCTTTGCATAAAACTTAGACACCTCCTGGACTGTCTGTCCATGGCTAAATGCAGGAAAAAGGTCCTCAGTGAAGACAGTAGCATCTAATGTCTGGGCCAGGCAAGCCTACAGACATCTGCTTTGTGACTAATGGGACACCTGGCTCTGGCTTGATAAATGATCAGGGGAACTGTCAAAAGTCCTGCAATTATGAAATTTTAAGTAAGATCACTGGTTCAGGTCTAAAAACTAACTTCTAAAAGGAAATTCTCCTTAGGGGACAAGGAATGTTTTCTATGGGAACAAGGAATGCTCTGGGCCAAATCCTCTCTATTTTTTGAGCCCTCAGTTCAACTGCTTCCCCATCCCGAAAGACTTCCTTGATCTATCCTCCTTTTCCTCTTGAATGCTGACAGCAGGCAACCCAGACCTCTCATTTTCATCTCCTCCCCAAGAGCAAGCATACTGATGTCCACATGTTGCCTCCTCTGGGAGGTGTGAAAGTCCCTATCTTCTCTTCTCTGTGCTGGGTGATCACAGAGCCTAGAATTGAGCAGATGCTCAATTAAGTTTATTGAACGAATAGCCATGTGAATGGCCTAAGCTGTCAGTGCAAGCAAGTGAGGTTCATATTTGTGTGCAAAAAATCATAGTAGACCACTCTGGGCCTGCTAGACCATGGGTCTATGCAGGCCTTTACTTACTTGCCTGGAGCCAGAGTTGCAGAGGCTTTGGCTAGGCCCTTTATTTCCCTTCCCTCACCCTTTCGAGCTTGAGAACCTTAAGAAAGGGGACCTTGATGTTTCCTGGGTTCCCAAAGGAAAAGCTCTATATTTGGGAGCTCAGCAATGGAAACCTCACTCACAAACCCCAGAAAGAAATGTAAACTTCCCAAAGAGCAAATGTTTCTTCTGGTCTGAATGGACTCTTCTTTTTTTTTTTTATGGAGGTGAGAGGCTACAGAGGAGCCTTCTTTTATCCCCCTACGAATATGCACCCTCATCTTTGGAGGGAATCTCAGAACCAGTTCACCCATTCAGAATTTATTGAATGCCTATTCTGTGCCAAGTCTTGTACACTAGGTATTGGGAATAAAACAGTGAACAAGATAAATATGGCCTAAGAGAGAACTCTCTTCTAGTTTCTATTTACTGGCTGGTTGACCTCCAACAACTCACTTCCCTTTGGTCCTTGGTCAGTTTGTCTGTGAAAGGGCAAATTTTCCTACTTCACCACTTTCTGGAGGATGAAGAGCCATGGGTTTGCTTGGGTGCCAAGTGTACCATCAACTCCTACTACGTCCTGAGGGAAAGACCCATGTGTCATTCCTTTCCATATCCCCAGTGTCTGCACAGAGCTGGGCCTGATGCATGGTAGGCCTTCAGTAAATCTTTACAGAATGTCGGGGAAAGAACAATTCAGGTAGTTGGGCCTTTTGCCTGCACAAACAGTTGCTTCTCTCAAGCAACCTGAGAGTACACATTGGTATACCTGCAAAGCTGTGATGCAATTTCCAATTTACACCCTCTTCTCACAGGTATAGCTACCAAGTATATCCGTGAATCAAGCCCAAATGTGAGTCTTTTAACTGTTATTTGTGCACACCACTACCAGTAAAAGTCACTTGTGCACCTGAGTTTTGCAAGCCTGGTTTTCCAGGAAGTTTCTTTGCTTCCTACAAGTTCTTAAATATATTTGCAGTTACTAGTGTCCTCCAACACCTCAGGTGGTTTTCATTTTAGATGCACAAAAATCCTGAACACCGAAGCTTCCTGGCTGCACCTCCCTGAACCAAGATCATAGTGAGGCTCCTTTACAGTGCCGGGCAGAGCCGTATGTAAGAGAAAGAGACTGGGCTTTGGTGTCAGAGAGCCCTGAGTTCAAGTTTTGGCTCTGCCACTTAGAAGCTGTGTGACCTTCATCAAGTCACTTACTTTCTCTGGAGCTTTAGTTTTCTTATAACTAAATGGAAATAACGCCTACCTTATAGGACTGTTATGAGGATTAAAAGAGATAATGTATGTGAGTATTTAGCAGCGTGGTTGGAATATAGTAATTCTGAAAAATGGTAACTATTAATTCCACAATTACAATAAAGTCATGTTGAATGAACACATCGCAAAGCCCTGAATCATCACCATGGTGATCACTCTTCAGCATTTACAGCATGGGTTCCAAAGCAAAAAACCTCGAGAGAGAAAGAGCAGAACAATATCTAACAGAAGTATGATACTCTTTTATTACACTGAATCCCACTCTGGACAACCTGCTGGCTCCTAGGAGTTCTAGTCTCAGGAGGGTGCCTGTAGCTGAACTTGTAGTTCAGAAACTGATGAGAATGGCTGTAGCCCTGACACTCAGAACAAAACCAGACACATGGGCTCACCATGTATTCAAAGATGAAAGCCCCTTTCTGCATTCGATTAGCATCTCAGAGCAAACCAGGCAGGGGCTGCTACCCACATCCATACCTCTCTGCCCTGGGTTCAAGGTGTGCCATAAGGAGAGGGCCTCAGTGTTAATCAGTCAGGAATATTAAACAGCCCCTTGTATGCAGGGACTTGATGGATTAAAAGATGAGGATAAGCCTCATCCTTGACAAGTAGCCAGTGTTTGGGAGGACAGCTAGCAAAGATACAAGAGCAGAGCTCAGGGACCTTACAGACCTAGACCTTAACTCTGTCTCCTACTAGCCACATTCACCTCTGAGCCTCTAGTCATTTATCTATAAAAGGTATATATAATAGTAATGGCAATAAAAGGAAGAGAAAGAACATGGACTACTGTAGGTTGAATACATAGAGATTCAGAAATAAAACAAATATGGTCCTTGACTTTGAGATGCTTATAGTCTAGTAAAGAAAATGGATATACAAACAGGTATATACTACACAAACTGGTGATGATAAAATTATACATCACTATCATCATCGCATACATTAGTTAACATTTACTGAGTATTTACTACTTGCCAGATACTTTCTAAATACTTTGATTATTTAAGCCTCATAACAGCTCTGTAAAGAAGGTACTGTTATTACTCCCAGTTTTGTAAATGAGGAAACTGACACATAAAGGCTAAGCAATTTGCCCAAGATTTCGAAACCTTTAATTGGTGGAGCCAGAATTTGAACTCAGGGAGTCTGCCTCCATAGACCCTACTGTTAAACAACTCTTCTTTGTGTGCATTCAGTGAGTGAATGCAGGAAAGGTGCTTACATCAAGGCCTGCCACATCCTGAGCACTTTCCAAGTGCTGACCACAGTAATCCTTACCAGCAAACGCCACAGCCCCAGGGAGCACCACGGGCATGGAGAGCAGCTGCCAGACTGACTGTCAGGGTCAGGAAAGGTTTCTGAGAAGGGACATGTGACCTATGTCTGAGGGGCATTCTAGGCAGCAGATAATAGCTGTGCAAGGGTTCAGAAGCAAGGCCAGCTGGGGACAGTTTTATAATTAGTGTGAAATGGCTGTGCGAGAACAGTGGCTGCGGGTGAGGTAGAGACGCTGGGGCAGGCCCAGGTGGTCACTGCCTGGAGGTGCCAGGCTAAAGACCTTGGCCTTTATTCAGAGGATTGGGGGTCACATTAGCATGTGAGGAAGATTTCTAGTGGCCATGTGGAGGATGAACCAGGCCGGGATAGGCTATAAGCACCCCCTAGACTGATGGCAGGGTGCCTCCCTGGTGGAAGGATTCCAGTGGAGTCTACCACTGATCTTTTATGAGATCACATTCATGAGAAAAAGGCATGAACTTAAAGAGCTTTGGCTCAGGCAAGGAACTCAATCGTGTCAATAGCCCTGTGATCTAAGGCCAACTCTGGCTCCAAGAAAGGGTGCCAGGCTGAGTACCCACATCCAGCCCTGCAAATGGCAGACAGGTGCCCGAAGGTCTCCTTGCTACAGAGCTAATGATGACTCTAGCATGCAACTGCAGTCATTAATTGGGTCCTAAAGATTGTCAGATATGAAAGATGATGGTATTTAATTATCATAAAACAAAAACTCCAGCTGCCTGAGAATGCCAACAGAAAGAGTTATTTGGCTTCCATTAAAATGCCATCGACTACCACTGACATGGGATGGTGATGTAGCAATGCTGAGAGCTTAGCTAATGAACCCTGGCCTATACTACCAATTTACGAAGGCCAGAAAGCTCTTTATCACCACAGTTAGCAGTCAGAATCTGATAGCCTGACTTCCAGACTCAGTTCTGCCTCCTTCAAGCTGTAGAATCTCGGGCGCTTTATTTAACCTGAGTTTCAGTTTCTTCACTTGTCAAATGTATATGAAAGCACCTTGCAAACTGTAAAGTCTTGTGCAAGAGTCAGAGAAAACTATCACTATTATTGTTACCTGAACCTAGAATGGATCAAAGCAATAAAGTCCACAATGTAACCACCAGTCTGAACATGAGGCTAGGGTTCACACTTTTTGTAGTGTTTTCTCTGCCTATTCACCCCTTCTCTGGACAAAATCCTTTTGGTTCATTCTCACTTTAGTCCTATGTCATGGTAAGTGCTCAAGGCTTCTAAACAGTATTTGGCCTGAAACCCCAGATGGACTCACACACAAGGAAGGGCCCACAGAGGACAGTAGACTGTGGGGCTTCCCTGGTTCCCCTTCCAGTATTCTGATGGGAAATAAAAAATAGCACCTTGAGGTCACAATATGGCTATTTCTGCTTCCTCATTCGTTTAGTCAGGACAGAACTTTGGGCGAACACTCAGATTATTAAATTGCTTTGCATTTTAGAAACAGTGATGAAGGGACAATGTATGAAAAAGCCTCATTGTATGACACAGTGGTTTTTAAATAGGGGTGTCTGGAAATGAGGAAGGGTGTTTTCTAGTTGTCACAATTGCTGGGAAGCACAGGTGGCCTTTGGCAGGAGGGGGCCAGGGAAGCTAGCTGCATGCAATGACTGGGACCAGGGATCCTAGGGGATATGCACTCCAGTGGCAGTAGGATGGGTAAACAACTACTATAAAACTTTATTCTCCGTTTGCCTCCTCCAGCCCCATCCTCAGTTCCAGACCATTCTCTGCCTTTCTGTGTCCCAGGAGGCTGACTCCTAAGAATTCCAATACCTGGGCTCCCTTGCCCACTGGCTTCTGGATAGGTTTGGCTAATGGTGAGCATAGCAGGACACTGAAAGGTAGGAAAAGAGAGAGGCTGGGGTAACCTTCTTGCTATGGTTTGAATGTGTACCCCAAATTTCATGTGTTGGAAACATATATCTAAATTCATATGTTGATGGCATTTGGAGGTGGGGCCTTTGGAAAGAGATTGTGGTGAGATAAAACCATCAGGGTGGAGCCCCAGTGGTGGGACTGGTGGCTTTATAAGAAGAAGAGAGACATGGTCTGGCGCACTCTTGCCCTCTCACCATGTGATGCCTTCTGCCATGTTATGACATGCTAAGTAGGCCCTCACCAGACGTGGCACCCTGGACTTTGGATTTCCTAGCTTCCAAATGTAAGAAGGAAATTTCTTTTCTTTAGAAATTACCCAAGTTCTGGCTAGGGCAATTAGGCAAGAGAAAGAAATCAGGGGTATTCAGTTAGGAAAAGAAGAAGTCAAATTGTCCCTGTTTGCAGATGACATGATTGTATATTTAGAAAACCCCATTGTCTCAGCCCAAAATCTCCTTAAGCTGATAAGCAACTTCAGCAAAGTCTCAGGATACAAAATTAATGTGCAAAAATCACAAGCATTCTTATACACCAATAACAGACAAACACAGAGCCAAATCATGAATGAACTTCCATTCACAATTCCTTCAAAGAGAATCAAATACCTAGGAATCCAACTTACAAGGGATGTAAAGGACCTCTTCAAGGAGAACTACAAACCACTGCTCAGTGAAATCAAAGAGGACACAAACAAATGGAAGAACATACCATGCTCATGGATAGGAAGAATCAATATCGTGAAAATGGCCATACTGCCCAAGGTAATTTATAGATTCAATGCCATCCCCATCAAGCTACCAATGAGTTTCTTCACAGAATTGGAAAAAACTGCTTTAAAGTTCATATGGAACCAAAAAAGAGCCCGCATCTCCAAGACAATCCTAAGTCAAAAGAACAAAGCTGGAGGCATCACGCTACCTGACTTCAAACTATATTACAAGGCTACAGTAACCAAAACAGCATGGTACTGGTACCAAAACAGAGATATAGACCAATGGAACAGAACAGAGTCCTCAGAAATAATACCACACATCTACAGCCATCTGATCTTTGACAAACCTGAGAAAAACAAGAAATGGGGAAAGGATTCCCTATTTAATAAATGGTGCTGGGAAAATTGGCTAGCCATCAGTAGAAAGCTGAAACTGGATCCTTTCCTTACTCCTTATACGAAAATTAATTCAAGATGGATTAGAGACTTAAATGTTAGACCTAATACCATAAAAATCCTAGAGGAAAACCTAGGTAGTACCATTCAGGACATAGGCATGGGCAAAGACTTCATGTCTAAAACACCAAAAGCAACGGCAGCAAAAGCTAAAATTGACAAATGGGATCTAATTAAACTAAAGAGCTTCTGCACAGCAAAAGAAACTACCATCAGAGTGAACAGACAACCTACAGAATGGGAGAAAATTTTTGCAAACTACTCATCTGACAAAGGGCTAATATCCAGAACCTACAAAGAACTCCAACAAATTTACAAGAAAAAAACAAACAACCCCATCAAAAAGTGGGCAAAGGATATGAACAGACATTTCTCAAAAGAGGACATTCATACAGCCAACAGACATATGAAAAAATGCTCATCATCACTGGCCATCAGAGAAATGCAAATCAAAACCACAATGAGATACCATCTCACACCAGTTAGAATGGCGATCATTAAAAAGTCAGGAAACAACAGGTGCTGGAGAGGATGTGGAGAAATAGGAACACTTTTACACTGTTGGTGGGATTGTAAACTAGTTCAACCATTATGGAAAACAGTATGGCGATTCCTCAAGGATCTAGAACTAGATGTACCATATGACCCAGCCATCCCATTACTGGGGATATACCCAAAGGATTATAAATTATGCTCCTATAAAGACACATGCACATGTATGTTTATTGCAGCACTATTCACAATAGCAAAGACTTGGAATCAACCCAAATGTCCATCAGTGACAGATTGGATTAAGAAAATGTGGCACATATACACCATGGAATACTATGCAGCCATAAAAAAGGATGAGTTTGCGTCCTTTGTAGGGACATGGATGCAGCTGGAAACCATCATTCTTAGCAAACTATCACAAGAACAGAAAACCAAACACCGCATGTTCTCACTCATAGGTGGGAACTGAACAACGAGATCACTTGGACTCAGGAAGGGGAACATCACACACCGGGGCCTATCATGGGGAGGGGGGAGGGGGGAGGGATTGCATTGGGAGTTATACCTGATGTAAATGACGAGTTGATGGGTGCAGCAGACTAACATGGCACAAGTATACATATGTAACAAACCTGCATGTTATGCACATGTACCCTACAACTTAAAGTATAATAATAATAAATAAATTATTTTAAAAAAAAAAAAAAAAAAAAGAAATTACCCAGTCTGCTAGAGCAGACAATGAACAAGATACTTCTTTTCCCCCACCCCGTGGCAGCTTGCCTTCAGCTCTGAGTCTCAGGCAGTAGCCACATCCCTCCAGGCTACAACAACTCACAGATAGAGTGGTCTAGGGAAGCTTCTAGGAAGAGCAAGGACTCAAACTGAGCACTGAAGTAGAAGCAGGACAGAGGCAGACAAAAGGGGAGCAAGAGGGCATTCTAGGTAGGGGCCTGGCATGAGTGAAGAAAGGCCCACAGGCTGAAAGATATAGACCCCTTGTGGCAGCTGGATGGTGAGAGACCTGGGCACATGGAATAGAGATTTGGCAATGGATCACAAAGAGAAATGAGGTTGGAACCCACCTTCAAGAGCCTAGAGCCAGAGGCAGTTTCAAGGGTGTTCAGAGAGAGGGCTCACCCCAACTTCCAGTGAGACAGTCTTGCTCTGTCACCCAAGCTGCAGTGCAGTGGCATGATCTCGGCTCACTGCAACCTCTGCCTCCTGGGTTCAAGCAATTCTCCTGCCTCAGCCTCCTGAGTAGTTGGGATTACAGCCGCACACGATAATGCCTGGCTAATTTTTAAATTTTTAAAGTAGAGACTGGGTTTCACCATGTTGGCCAGGCTGGTCTCAAACTACTGACCTTGTGATCCAGCCCGCCTCGGCCTCCCAAAGTGCTGGGATTACAGGCGTGGTGAGCCACTGCGCCCAGCCGACTTCCAATCTTTTAAAGCCAGGAGTAGTCAAAAGAGTGAACCAGAACTCCCAGGCTTCATTAAAATGTGCATGAAGTTCCTCAACCATCAGTGAATGTTCTCTAGGATAGAATTGGGGGAAAGCGCCCTACTGCTTTTAACTAGACAATTGACAGAAGAACAGAGTTTCGGCGTCTGCCAAAGACAGGTGTAATCACCATTGCTCTCTATTCCTAGGGTCATGGTAATTCATAGACAAATTAAGCCAAGAGCATCAAAACCTGTCTTTTCTAAGCATGGGGCACACATAACTTGGCTGGGCCACCATTTGAATCCAAAAGTAGAACTATCTCACAACATATACTCCACCAGATTTCATTCTTTTGCTTATCCCAATCAGCAGCTAATTTGCTGTGTGACCTTGGGCAAAGCACTTAACCTATCTGAGCCCCAGTTTCCTCCATTGACAAACAGAAAAGGAGGTGGTGGGAGTTCACTCCAATTTTAAATCTAAGACTGTATCATTCTGAGCCTGTATTTGTTAATGAACATCTGCTTGCAAAATATGTGCACAGCAAGTCGTGTATTATATTGTGTTGTGTGACTAGGCACCAAACAAGGCAAAACGATGGAATGAAAGAAAGGGAAACATGTGGTGGTTCTTCCCTCCCTCTTGCCCTCCTTCCCTTCCTTCTTCCCTCCCTCCCGCCCACCCTCCTTCCCTCCCTCCCGCCTGCCCTCCTTCCCTCCCTCCTTCCCTTCCTTCTTCTCTCCCTCCTGCCCTCCTTCCCTTCCTCCTTCTCTCCCTCCTTCACTTCCTTCTTCCCTCCCTCCTTCCCTTCCTTCTTCTCTCCCTCCTGCCCTCCTTCCCTTCCTCCTTCTCTCCCTCCTTCACTTCCTTCTTCACTCCCTCCTTCCCTTCCTTCTTCTCTCCCTCCTGCCCTCCTTCCCTTCCTCCTTCCCTCCCTCCTTCCCTTCCTCCTTCCCTCCCTCCTTCCCTTCCTTCTTCTCTCCCTCCCGCCCTCCTTCCCTTCCTGCTTTTCTGCTTTCATTTCTTTTACAAACATTACTTTTTATATACCTTGTCCTTGATACTGGAGACGTAGAGCTGGATTAGGCAAAGTTTCTGCCTATAAAATCTGAACAGACTTTGTTGCGAAAGGCCAGCTGCAGCCGGAGGGGTGGGATGTTTTCTGGATACATGCTTTCCTCAACTTAAAGTTGTGTCTACCTCAAGGCAGAATTTGTCCTGGGAAAGCTTTCTGGCTGTCAAATGAGTTTTCCTTCCTTCCATTGTCACCTTCTTACCCTTTTCAAAAATGATCTGATCCATAAACAGTTAGGTCAAGTTCCAAATCAACGAGGAACCATAGCTGATGGGTAACGGTTGGGTGGGGGTGTGTGTGTGTGTGTGTGTGTGTGCGCGCGCGAGTATCGGGGGTGGAATTCAGCTCAACAGGAGTGGGCAGTGTGATGGAGCGGATAAGCAGTTCATGGAAATGTAGGTAGGCTGCATTCACAGAGGAGAAGCACGAAGAACCAGGGACGGCCACGCTGTGCTGATTTGCCGTAGCAGGCCCAGACGAGGGATACCGGTTGGTGGGGTCAACTCAGTACAGCAGAGGCTGATCCTTCCCAAGGTCTCTGGAGCTAGTTAATGCTTTCCCTGGCTTCCTTGGATGGTGAAGGGTTTAGAAACTGTGTTCCTGTGGGAGCAGGGGGACGACTGATGCTATTAGCCTGGAGAGAAGGGGAAGAGGACGAGGAAGGGCTTAAAGAAAGAGTATGTGTTTAGAAGTCCAGCTGAAAAATGCTAAATGCCTTATAGTGCCCGAGTCTCATAGCTTATGCCCACACAATTCACGTGCTAGGAAATAACACACCCAATCACATGGTGTATTAGAAAGTCCTAGATAGAAGAACTATTCCCAGCCTTGCCTTTAACTCACCCTGTGACTTTGGGGAAGTCCCTTTCTTTCTCTGGGCCTCATTTTGTCTATCTGAAAAAGGAAGTTCCTTCATTTTATAATCTCCTGAGTCCCTTCCAGCCATTGATGGTCTAGTTCCTCTTGGCTTCCCTTGTTCCTCTCAGGGAATTTCTTGGAAAGAAGGAAATAGCGAGAATACTACTGCTGCTTCAAACAGCCACAAGGGTGGGAGAAGGAGTAAATCTACTCCTTGGGGCTTCAGAAAGATGAATGAGAACCAAGACCAGGAAGTTACCTAGAGCAGACAGCAGTTCAGCTTAAGAAAACCCTTCCTCCTGCCAAGCTCTCCAGTATCGAATGGGCTGCCTCTTAAGGCAGTGAGCTCCTTGTCAATGAAGCAGGGCTGATATAATGAGCTTCAACCTCCTGCCTGAATGTCAAGCCTCTACTGCTCTAACTAAATGTATACACAGTTAAACTTAATGCCTCCCTGTCCCGCAGCCCCAATTCTATACTCCCTCTCCTAATGCTCCTGATCTCAACATCACCAGCTGCTGCTAGAACCTCCCACCCAATCAATCAACCAGACCTCCGGGAATTGCCACTGTGTCTGCCTTCTTTTTCAGGTTCAACAACTTAACAATGTAACCAATTCCTCTAGCTGTCATTTTCCACATATCTGCTAGCTCTTCACCACCCCTGCTGCCACTACATTAGCTCAGGTCCTCACTGGTGGACAGTCAGGCCAGGGGCATAGCCAACATTGGTGCCCCAGCCTGCCGGCTCACCCCCTTCGATTCGGTGGCCATCCATCAGCTGAAGTGAACTCCCTAAAAGGAAACTGGGTTATGTTACTTCCCTGATTGAAAGCATTTTTGTGGCTTCCCACTGCCTACAGGACAAGACCCCTCACCATCTGGCATGAGTCCACTGCTCCAGGGTAGCACCCCTTAGCTCCCCACCTCCCTCTTTAAAAAGGTGCCAAGGTTAACAGGTTAATTAGACACCACTCATGAAACTGCTCACTGCTTGTCTCATGGCCATGGCTGTGCACATATTGTTTGTTTTCTGCATGGGAGGCTTCTCACACCTTTGCCTAGTTAACTCAGATTAGAAGTTACCTCCTCCAGGAAGCCTTCTCTGATCATTCTCACACCCAGTTTGGACTCTCTAGCCTCCATGGCTCACTCTGAGTTATCACCATTTGTTTACTGGTCTGTCTCTTCCACCATATTGTACGCTCCAAGGGCAGATGTTGTATCTTAATATATCATAGGCTGTGTGAGGCTAGAAGAGGATGATTACCCTCTCTGGGGTACCAGGTAGGTTTCCATCTGTGGACTCTTTTACCTAGGAACTGTCACTGATTCACGAGGGGCCTGGGGTGATTTGGGCACTCTGTGCATCCTCATCCTTCCCTTTAAACTTGACCTTTCTCCAAACTGCACATTTAAGACAGCTGATAATTGAGATGGGCATAAACTCTTTATATTTTTATCAACAGTTGGAGATGCCATGAAAAGAAAATCAAGACAATGAATCTCAAGGTTCCTGCAGGGAATAGCCTACTTTGTTGAACGTGATGGCCAGCATCAAAGGTCAGGGCAGTTTGTCAGGTCCTTTTCCAAATTCTAACCCCAATTCCATGGGCCCTGCAGGAAGCTAAATACCAGCACACGGAAGAGGTGAATTCTCATCCATCATGTTCATACTTTTCCCTCTACTTTGTAGCCATCAGTAATTTTGAAGAAACGACTTTCTCTTGGAAAAGACACTGAGATTCCTCAAATGAAAGGGACAAGTTGGCTAAAAGGTCGCTAGAACCCACAGAGCAGTATTGCATGGTGGGTGAGCACCATGGCTGTCTCAAGCTGCCTCCAGATCAAATCTCACCTGCCTTGCATACACGCTGGTCACATATTACAGATCTTTTCTGGACCCCAGTTTCATGCCACGAACCTCATTCAAACAGCATAGTGGCCAGGAAGTTGAGCGCTGAATCAAATGGAACCAAGTTTGAAACCAGGGTTTACCACTTACTAGCTTTGTGGCTTTGAGTGCATTTTTAACCTCTGAAAGCCTTGATTTCTTCATCTGTAAAATGGGGATATAGCATAATCTACTTCTTAGCATTGTTGTAGGGATTTAGTGAGACGGTGCAAAAGGAGTCCTTAGCACAGTGACCAGCCAATAGAAAGGATCAATTTAGGCTACTAATTCATTCTCATAGCTCCTTGGAATTACATCTAATTAATTTTTCCTTATGCTATAGGGTCTCCAAGGGCAGATATCTTATTTGTTTTTCCACTTAGTGCTTGGTGGCTATAAATGTTTGTTGAATGAAGCTAAATTAAGCCTTTGTCCGTGTACAGTCTTTAGGTCTGGACACTGGGAGGTTGTCAGAGAGGAAAAAAATAAATATTTATTTTTAAATTTATTTCCTTTATTTTAAAAATTCCCCCATGCAGAACTAGAGAATGAATATTTATTGACACATGACAATGATTGGGCTTTTAAAAAGGCTTCCTTAGTTCATCTTCAGAGGAATAGTATAGAGTAGGTCTTAATTTCTCCATTTTGCAAATGAGAAAACTGAGCCTCAGAAATCTGCTCACATCTTTGTTTATGAAATTTTTCAATTTTTTTCAATGATGGGGTATTTCAAGCCCTAGCATTGAGGTCAACTCTGTTAAATGTGACATCTTGATTTAAAAAGCAAACACCACACAAAACAAGAAACCTGCCCATGGTCACACTGCTGGGAAATGATAAAAGCTAAGATCCAGATACAAGCTTCTGATTGCTCTACTTTTGACGCCTCCTAGAGGCAGAAGAAGAAAAAATTAATTCTGACGTACCTTGGCTATATGCACTGCGCAATTTATTAAATGCAAAAACCCCTCATGTATTTTTGTTATCGTTGAACAACGACCATATCAACAGTTATATGAATGATGTTTTGGGGACCACAAAAAGTGTTGCTGTTTGATAACACACCAGAAGGACAATCCTAAGAGTTGGGTGTTATTATCCTCCTTTCACAAGGAAGAAAATGGAGACTTTGCAAGGCTACGTAGCTTGCCCAGGTGGCAGAGTCCACAAACAGAGACTCGAAGTGCAGAGTGCTTCCCAGCCTTTAGAGAAGCTGCATGCAAACCCCTCTACCTTCACCGAAGAGCGGCCATCCAACTGCAGCAAGTCATAAGGCAGCATGGTGGCCCCTACTCATGTGACCTTTATCTTCTTCCTCAGGCTCTAAAAGGCCTCACTTGGGGGAAAAGGCGGAAAGCATCTATCTAAGTGTACAAATCAGAGAGATGCTTTTCGTCATTTATGACTGACTACATGTGGGTTTTTCTAATTTTTTTATTTTTTATTTTATTTTTTTATATAAGCTCAGGAGATCTTGGGCAGGTATTCCATCCATCAATGTCCATAAGCCAAGTCATACTAGAAACAGATAAAAGAAATTTTGTCCTCCTGAAGTCCTCTGCAAAGTGCCTGGCTCAATCCCTAGGCAAGAGAAATGTAGTAATAATACCAATGATGGTCTTAAAGTATTGAAGACTTGCTGGGCTGCTAGTTAGTCTGCAAAGCATCTTTAGGCCACTGTCTTTCCATTTCATCTTCCCAAGAGTCCTCGGACGTAGGTTTAAGAGGAACATAATACAATATGTTAGGAGGGTGGCCTGGGTTTGAATCCTGGCTCTACTATTTCCTAGCTGTGGCCTTGCACAAGTTACTTAGCTTTTCTTGTGCCCATTTTCCTGGCTTGAGATACAGAGATATTAGTCACAGGGTTACCATGAGGATTCATGTAAAGTGCTAAGAACACATATGACACACAGCAAGTACTCACTAAATGTTAGCTATTGTTATCTCTATTTTCCAGAAGAGAAAACTGAGGCTCAGGGAGAGAATGTGTTCATGCTTCATAGCAACTAAGTGCCAAATCTGAAATCTGAGTCTGTCTGGCTTCAACTCCCAGGCTCTTAACGGTGATGGTATACTTTCTACCCTTCACTGACCTGTACATTTCACCTGGCATGCAGTAAGTGTTCTGCAAATAGTATTATTATTAGTATTAAGAATGTCCTCCTAAGTGCTACGGTCCTCGTCAATGTCCTCCTACTTGTTCTCTTACCACAGCATCATGTGCTGTTTATAGAGCAGTCCCCTCGCAAACTCCAGAGTTAGGGCACAAACGACGCTAACTTTATTTCAATGCAAAAGGTATATATTCTGTGGGTGCCACCTGGGCTCATTACCCAAGTTAATTCTTTTCTCTCAGCTGTGGAATATTTTACTTTTCCAATTTCAGAATCTACTTATGTTAAAAAAAAAAAAAAAAAAAAAAGAGAGAGAGCAAGAGAAATCCAATCAGCCACCTCAGGTTTGTGAAACAAATAATGCAGCTGGCATAGAACCTTAATCAAACAGTTATATTCATAACCACAGCGATCACTGTTCTGCCTAATTTATACAGCCCAGGGCATCCTGAAGAAAATGTCTCTTGACAATGTAAGATGCAATGCAGAGGTGCACTGACACCACTGAAGGGGTGTAGATCTCCAGGCCTGGCATCTTGATGAATCTGAAGCAAATTGAGATTTGGAAGCACATCCCCCAGGAATTCCACCCATGCCTGAATGTCATTCTGCATTTTCTTTTTAAATAAGGAAGTGTGAGAAATAAACTTTTACCTGGCTGCTTCCTTTGTTTTCTGGAAGAAATAAAGTAGAAAGGCCAAGCTGCCTTCATGTCCAGAAAGGACAAGTGCTTCAGAGTCTGGCTGACACGGGTTTGAATCCTGGCTCTGCCACTCACTCAGCTGTATGGTCTAGACAAGTTACTTAGCCTCTCTGAGTGTCATCTGTAAAATGGAGATAACTGTACGTACTCAGAGACTGAAGTTTAAATGAGAGAACAGTGAGTTTCCTATATGAATTTTTGTATTCCCAATGGTCCCAATACAAGACCTACTTATTGTAAGTCTAATCTAAATGTTTATTCCCTATGTTTACAACCCCAATGTCTATGGTTACTGAGTGAATACTATGTGCCAGAGATTGTGTTAAGTTCTTTACATGCATAAACTTATTTTATGCTAAAAACAACCTCATAAAACATGTATTATTATCCAATTTCCAGCTTGAAATAACCAAGGCTTTGAGAAGTCAGTAGACTGGTCCAAAATAACACAACTAGTAAGAGGGGGAGCTATTAGAAGTGCCAAGATCACAGAGGCAGAGTCAGGATCCCAGTGCAGGCTTGTTGATTCTTCTTCTCTGTCCTGCCCCTCCCTCCACATCAGCCATCAAACTCCATGCTCAGCAGACAGCAGATACTTGATGAATGTAATTCCCCCTTTCTTCCTTCTTTTTATTTCACATTCTGGGATTCCTTGGGACAACTCAGAAATCCAAGTAATAGTTCAGAGGGGCTTAATCATCATTTCCAACCAATATCAGTGAGCATTTGCAATGTGCTTACTCTGTGTTGGTTACTGGGCAGAGATACTTCTATCCTTGCTATAGCTTCCTAGATTTCTGGATTATCTAGATGAAAAGTAACTGAGCAATGTAACTCTCTTGAATGACTTGGGGTGGGGGAGCTGCGTCACTAGCACCTTGGCATATCTGATTTGGCCTGCTTGTGCTGTTCCCACTGTCCTGTGGTGGCACGTAGTAGGCCTAGGTTCTAGTTCCTGCCCTGCCATGATCTTGCTGGCACAGACTCCAGTCACTGCACCTTTCTGAACTTCAGTTCCTTCCTGTGTCTATGGAGAGTGTTAGACCTGATTCATTTTCTTAGCAAATATTTCTGTCAATTGTTTCCAAACTTTTCACTCCTAGGATCCTATGACTATCCACAATTACCCTATATTTTAAAATATTTTGTTTCTTATATAAACTATATTCATTAACTAATCATTAATTGTTTTCCCATTTTAAAATCAAGCACATGTAAAGCTGGTCATTAGAGTTTCTGATAAAACACAATAAATGGATCCCTAGCACCTGGTCCATTGCTGACATGAAATAGGCCCCCTTTTTTCTAAATGAAGGAGTACATGAATGGACAAATGCTTGATCCTACACAGAAGAGCACTGGTGGGTGGAAAAATTAAGAGTCAGAAAGATGATGTAAATTTCAGTTCTACCATTTACAAGCTGTTTGATCATGGGTAGGTCATTTACACTCTCTGCAGCTCAACTATGAAATGAAGATCTATCTTGTTGGGTTGTTTAAAGTAGAAGAATAATAGTGACAATAATGATAAGACAAATTATAGTCCTCACATATATAATATACACTATGTGGTGGGCAGGCAAATAGTGCTTTACACATATTAACCCAATCTGTGTAATAACTCTATGAGGTAGTTACTATTATTATTCCCATTTTACAGATGGAGGAACTGAAGTACAAAGAAGATATTGTGTAACTTGCCCAAAGACAGATTTGTATGATGGAGACAAGATCAAAATCTAGGTGGTCTAGCTCCAGAGTCTGTGCCCTTAATCCTTATGCTCCACTGTTTGGCATGTCATCCAAAGAGCCTAGCATATTACCTGGGAACTATCATGCTTACTAAGCAGATGCCCTGAAGGTTGGCCAGTGTAGCAGGACAATGAGCACATTTTTTTGGCTGGGCTTTTTGCGATAATGGCAAACGTTCACAGCATCCCTACATTTAAGTAATCTGGAATGGCCCAGTTGTTATAGTTTGCAATTGAGTATGGGGTGCTATCAGAGACTGGCTGTGCTGGTGACTGTGCCACAAAGACCTTAGTAAATAGGAGGAAATATGAGACAAGTGCTGCCCATTTAGCCTCCTCTCTGGAAGGCAGGAAGGATTTGTCTTGCTCAAGGTTGTTTCCTCCCACCATACCTTTGCCCCTCTAGTGTACCTATGTAGCTTTTGCTTGCCTGCTATTTCTACTAATAAATGAAATTATCTTTTTGTTTTGGGAGGCGACACTCTCAGCCTATGAATTTGGATGAGACTGGGTAGCCAATGAGAGCACCCCCTTTCCCCTGGCTAGGGTGACTGATTCAGGCAAATACATGACTTTGGTCAGGCCAATCAGAGGCAATCACAAGATTTTCCTGGAGCTATAGAAAAAGAGGTACTGTTTTTTTCCCGTTAGGTTACAAGGCTGGTAGTAGATAAGTTTACAGGGGTTCCTTTGTCATCACACGGGGAATGCCTGCCTGAGAATAAGGCCAAAACAAAGGGAAACAGAGTCAGGAAGGATTCAGTAAGACATTCGAATGCCTAGATCTAGCTGCACTGATGGGAAAATGAGTCCCTGGACTTTCAGTAACATCACCCATGACATTTTCCTTTCTTAAAAACGTGAGTTGGAGTTGGGTTTCCATCCTTACAGCTGGGAGTCATGCCTAACCCACTATGCTATCAGCCTAGAGTGCCTTTCCTGGACCCTCCTCAATCCATGAGGTTAGAACTCAACTCAGAGGCTGAAACACCACATCACTCTTCAGGCAGACCTGACCACACTCTCCTTCGTGCCCCAGGAACCCAAAACCACAAGGTAGCTGTACTTGTCCAGCTAGTACACTAACTCGTATGCATGCCTATGTCCCCCACTAATTTGTGAGCCCCTCGAGATACCTCTTATTTATCACCATGTCACTTGTACTGAGTCCAGTGCTCATCACATAGTAGGTATGAATGTTAATGAACAGATGAGCAGGAATCACTCTCTCAGACATCAGCAACATCTCAGCAAATGTTCACTATTTCCTCAGACCACTGATATCAGCTCAGCCAAGCACTCCTTTCTCAAATATTTTTTTTTCCTGGAGCACCTCTCATATGCCAGGCACTGAATCAAGCACCGAGGGCATAATGACAAACAAGAGTAGTTTTTAAAACCAGAGCTGTTTTAAAATATAATACTCTACTACTATAAAGTTCTGACTATTTCTACTTCGTAAGAAAAATGTCCAGTAATGATCTGTGGATATTAAGCAATGAGAAACGTCCATTTCCGGGTGGACAGACCATGACCTGTGTGGAAATGGGAGCAGCTGCACTGCTGAGCCTGGAGGCAGGAAGAGGTGTCCTCTGGGTCATAGTAACACAGTCTGCAGCTTTGTTCACGGTCTCGCCCTCTCGCCGCATTACTCCTGGACACTGTTACTAATCACACTTATTCACATTGATTTTTTTTCTCCCCGAAGATGAACTACCTCATCCCTCCTTAATGTAATGACTGAAATTAGGCAAAAGCAGCCATCTGATAGATGTTAGGCATCATCCCAGAGAGGAAAACATCAAACAAGATATTATACATATTTTTTTAAAAAGTCTTTTAATGTTTCCATTCTCTTAACTGCCCATGTAAATCAGGCAGAATAATTCCAAATGGGGAAAAATGCATTTGAGTCTGCGGCTGTTTTCATGACCCTTCCTTGTGTCGGGTCAACCAAAGAGTGCATTTTTGTGGCGGCCAGTCTTTCCTCGTAAGTACGCGCTGAGCCTCCCGTGTGCCGGGCTCTGTGCTAGGTACTTTAAATCTGGGCTCTCTGATCTGTGTTATAGCACTGTGAAGTTTAACGCTATCAACTTCATTTCACAAATGAGGAAACTGCATCTCAGGGAAGTGAAGGGTTAGCATGAGGCTGTCCAATAAGTGGTGGATTCAAACCAAGGACTAGCTTGACTCTCCAAGCACAGGATCTTTCTACCTCTCTCCATTGTCGACCATTGACACTGTATGTTACAGGGATCTAGAAAAGCTGGGATGAGCCAGTCCTGTGAAGGTTGCATTTATACAGTGTATTGGGTGCCACCTATGGCCTGGTATTACTTAGACCTAGAAAGTAAGGGGGGAGATGCTTGGGTCTGTCATGTGTCTGGATATCCTAAGCTGAGGTCTGGACAGAGAATGCCATAGAACAGCAACCATGTCCAAACACAAATGTACTGTACCCAAGGGAACTTCAGAAATACAACTATGTTTCTCTCCTCTCTAGAACTCAAATGTGGCATTTAGGAATATTTCTAAATGTCAAAAGCCTCCATGAAGATACAGTCTGACTGTCCCCTTTGCATACACTTGAGATACACAGACACTTCCTTCCTGACCATTCATATTTGCCTTGTCTGAGCCCATGTGTACAGCATAGCAGGGCTGTAGTCAAAGCAACTAGGCTCCCTGGGGAATCCTGCTCTCCCAGTAGACTGACAGGGAAGGCCTAGAGATGGAAGGTGCAGGACCAAGGCAAAGACGGAGGCGTCAGTCCTGGGGAGCCTGGTGTCTTATTGACAGCTCAAGGCAATGTTCTGGGCCTATCACTAGACTGAAATCACATACTGCCTATCTCACTTGTAATCTCAGACTGAGGGTCATGAGAATTCCCTCGAACCCACAGACTCTCTCCCTTCTCCGCCTTCAGAGTACAGAGGCAAGTCAACCAACTTTCACTGGAACCTACTATGTCCAAGACCATGTGATAGGCATGGAGAGAGGGAGTAGCACCAATGTCATCTCTACCATCAAGGCACTGAGCCTCCTGAAGGAGATGGGCTTAGGGACAACAGCCCTAACCAGATGCAGCATGGGAACTGCTGGTACCCAGGCTGTATATTGAATGTGATGGGCCTGGAAGGGACTGATGTTTTCGTGCAAAATTGGGAGACAGTGCCCAGGAGAAGGCAATAAATGCCAATCAGATGTCAATGTGCAGCAGCCGCTCTGCAGAACATTTCTATTCAAGGTCTCTGAGGTGATCTCTGGAGGCCTTGAAGGATGGGCAGAATTAAATGATAGGGACAAGGTATAAAATATGCAGAGACAGCATGAGGAAAGGCAGGCAGGCAGAAAATAATAGGAGGGCAGCCTATATCTTTCAAAAGCCAATTAATTTAATTAAGCCTTGCCCTCATGATGTCTTTATGATGACAATTTTCTTGTTGTTTATCTCCTCATGTGTTTTAGCCTAGTGTCTCCAATTAGGACAACATGTCTAAATACTTCTTTAAATCTCTGTTTCTCCCTAGAGTCCACACAGTGCTCTGTTTGCAACAAAATCTGACTTAACTGTTACGACAAAATGAGGACTACGTTCCTATATGCGAAAAAAGCAGATTGGACTGACACAGACACAAATATTATTTCTGAATATCCTATCCAAAGGCAGGTTTTAACTTCAAAAAGAAAACCCTTTGTATGGTGATTCAAAGACTAGCGGTGAATGAATGCAACAGCATGAGAATCCTGGTCAAACACGTCAAACATGTGATTATAGTTCAGCAGGCATCAGCCCCAAAGGCCTAAGACCTGTGAAATATCAGGAAAGTGAGTTAAACAAAAATGTTCCTCAAGTACAAAACACAAGGAGCGGCACTCGGGAGGTTAGGTGCACCCGGAGGTAGAAGACTCTTAGGACTGTGATGAGAATCCGCCAAGGAAGGAGGTGAGATGTACGATGCCAGCCTCCAGCCAGTGCTCAAGACATCCTCAGCGTCTCCATTACTACCGCTTACCACTATTTCCTCAGACCAGCGATATCAGTTCCACCAAGCACTCCTTTCTCAAATATTTTTTTCCTGGAGTACCTCTCATACGCCAGGCATTGAATCAAGCACAGAGGGCACAATGACAAACAAGAGTGGTTGGTTCTTGCTCTCAAGTGGGAGGCAGAGCAGTGAACACTTACACATTGTATGCAGCAGGCAGCCTGCAGTGAAGGCCAGATTCACAGGTGTGTGAACTCTTCAGTCACCCAGAGCCCCGCGTTCAGAAGGCCCGTATTTGGTTTGATGGGCTGTCGCTATCTTGAAATTCTGAAAAAAGTTTGAACCAAGGGCCCTGTATTTTCATTCTGCATGGGGTCCCATAAATGATGTAGCCTGTCCTGGAAAGAATGAAAGACCTTTGCCCTCCAGCTTCCATTCTGCCTTTTCCCTTGAGTAACAACAGCATGGTTTGGGGGAACTGATCTACACTCAAGGTGCCTGAGTGACCTAAGGGTGACCTCATCCCCTGAGCCAATGAGTGTTTCAGGAATAAGCAGATGACCCAGTTCAAGCTACTGAAACTCCATGGGAAGATTTCCGGAAGTTTCTAGAAGAAAATTGTTCTTTGTTTTTATTTTTATTTATTTTTATTTTTTGAGACAGGGTTTCACTCTGTCCCCCAGGCTGGAGTGTAGTGGTACAATTTTGGCTCACTGCAACTTCCGCTTCCTGGGTTCAAGCAATTCTCCTCTCTCAGCCTCCTGAGTAGCTGGGATTACAGGCACGCATCTGACTAATTTTTTTTTTTTTTTTTTTTTTTTTTAAAGTAGAGACGGGGTTTCACCATGTTGGCCAGGCTGGTCTCAAACTCCTGACCTCAAATGATCTGCCCACCTCAGCATCCCAAAGTGCTAGGATTACAAGCATGAGCCACCATACCTGGCTATTCTTTGTTTTTTTCTTCTCTTTTCTTTTTGAGATAGAGTCTTACTCTGTTGCCCAGGCTGTAGTGCAATGGTGTGATCTGGGCTTACTGCAACCTCTGCCTCCCAGCATCAAGCGATTCTCCTGCCTCAGCCTCCCAAGTAGCTGGGATTACAGGCGCCCGCCACCACGACTGGCTAATTTTTGTATTTTTAGTAGAGATGAGCTTTAACCATATTGGCCAGGCTTGTCTCAAACTCCTGACCTCAGGTGACCCACCTGCCTCGGCCTCCCAAAGTGCTGGGATTACAGGCGTGAGCCACCATACCCAGCCTGTTCTTTGTTTCTAACACTGAGCAATGGAAGCCTGTCTCTCTTGACCATTCACTGAACAAGCACATGGTCCACAGTGCTGCTAGCAGCCACTCTACAACAAGGGGAAACTGGCCTGAGTATGGCAGAGCAAAACCAAGATGAGAACCTGGGTCCTTGATGATACTGCTGGTCTCTGGAGCAGCCAGCCCTGAGGCCCACCCTACCTCTGGGCTTCCTTTTATGTGACACAATATATGTCCTAGTACTTGGTGTTTTCTGCTAATTACAACCAAAAGTATCTCCACTGATGCAGAATCAGATCAACCTCATTTTATAATAAATCTTGATTCTACCACTTAGAGCAGTATATCTTTGGGGAAATCCCATTTTCCCTCCTCCACTAGAAAATGAAGGTAAGAAATTGCATTTTATTAGCCTGTAGTGAGTGTCAAAGGCTGTAATGCTAGTGAAGATGCCTGGACAGGGCCTGGCATATAGCAGGGGTTCACTCAGTGGTCGGTATTATGATGATGACAATGTTTGGACCTAACAGCTGTCTGCCACTGCATTTCTGGTGATGAGTTGGTTAGGAGCTGAATTTCTCAACTGTAAGAAAAAAACAGCAGAAATCATTGTTTAAAAAGCTGTCTCTTGGCATAAATAGCAAGGTATCACTATACTAATAGAATTTGAAGAACTTGACAAGCAAATTCAATCACTTTGTATATTACAGAAGCAGTAAGTTGGTCAGTTGCCCTCTCAGAAATCTGGACATTCCCTGGTCACCCGTAACATTGGGGCTTTCTTCTTTATGAATGCTAACTACTAGGTTCACTTACACAGGCTGAGAGAGCAAAGCTGTGATTTTGCAAAATTAAAAGTAATTTCATACAGGTCACCACTGATACAAATCCTAGTTTCTTTCTGTTCTTATTTAAGTAACCTTCTAAATCTTAATTCTTATTCTGTATTCTCACTTTGATCTCTTGACATTTCCAGCTTTTTCCCCTTCTCTCCCAAAACAAAACAGAGCAAAAAGCATCAACTCAGATTTGTGTGATTTCAGCTTCAGAGTTGGATGTCTGAGTGTAGAATAAATTCTAATTCACTGGTGATGGGTAATACACAAATTCTATCCATCAGCATTTTAGCTATTTTTACTTAAAAAATAAGTGAGTGTGTGTGTGTGTGTGTGTGTGTGTGTGTTAGTAGTTTTCCTGTTGCCCATAACCTGGACCTCTTTGGGACTGGACAATTCCAAACGAATCAGGAAATTCCAGCTGGGTATACTTGTGAGATGATCTTTGCCCTTCCTTACAATGTATCCATATTTTCAGGGAAGGAAAATGCAGGAGACCTGCAGTCTGTTAGTGACTTGACAAACTCCCACCCAAGTGTGGGTGTTTCCTGAAGATGACACCAGTTGTGCTGGAAAGATTGTGAAAATGCAGATGCTTTCACACACTCCTCCATGTCAGTTTAAAACTGTTTCCATATGGACCTCTCACATAGTCATGGGAGGAATGATCCAGAAGGTCACTTCCCTGCCCTTCCACGGCTCCGTGCTATCCTCAAGTCAAAGTTCCTTAGCCTGGCATTCAAGGTCCATTAAGATCTCGTCCCTTTTACAGCTTTGTCAGTCACTGCATTCCTTATATTAAGGATCCTGTCCTAGCTGAACTGAACCAGTTAAAATTTCTCCAATAAGGCAAAGAAAAAAAAAGCAATTAACAACTCCAAGAAAGCATGTACAAGAAAAGAGGAATGGTTACAGTGCACTATTTGGCTCAGGAGAAAAAAAATTAAAAAACAAAACCCCCAAAGCCCATACATTACATAATCATAATTATATAACCAATAACTACCTATTTAACAAAAATGATTCTAATATTATGATAGAGTTCTATGGGGGGAGGGAAAACGAGAGAGGAGGTGGTGTGGGAGTCTTCTTCTATTGCACAAAGTCAACAGATAATGTATACAATTAATAAATGAAAAATAGCAATACATGCATGTTATTCAGAAACATGGAGGTAAATGGCAGCAGAAACAGGTAGAAGAGATTAGAGTTCCTGTCTCCTGGGAAGTGAGACTTGGGAGTGGGGAGGGATGGGGCAAAGAACTGAATTTTTTTTTTTTTTTTTTTTGAGGCAGAGTCTTGCTCTGTTGCTCAGGCTAGAGTGCAGTGGCGTGATCTCGGCTCACTGCCTCCGCCTCCTGGGTTTAAGCGATTCTCCTACCTCATCCTCCTAAGTAGCTGGGATTACAAGTGTGTGCCACCATGCCCGGCTAATTTTTGTATTTTTGGTAGAGACGAGGTTTCACCATGGTGGTCAGGCTGGTCTCAAACTCCTGACCTTGTGATCCCCCCGTCCTGGCCTCCCAAAGTGCTGGGATTATAGGCTTGAGCCACCACGCCCGGCCAGAACTGATATTTTTTACTATAAACCTTTTACTAAAATTTAACTAAAATCTTGTATACGTATCACTTTCATTTAGAAATAATTACAAATAAAGTTGTTTTTGGTTTTTTTTTTTCCATAGAGGCATAGCTTTAACATCAGGTTTGATGTTAATATTATAGACACTTTGAAAAAGGACACAATAAACAGAGCTGCAGGGTGGTATTTTACAGATCAAGATAACTTGTTTTCTAATGTGGTGAACACCAGTGATTAGGAGAATCATCTGGAATCCATCAGTGACATGGGCTTTTGAAGCTTTTAGAAATGTTTATTTACCTGACTTTGCATGATTTTCTAGGTTTGGGAGATAAAGATTAAAATCTTTATGATACTGTACATTTTTGATGCTTGTTATAAAGCATTGATGCTGAACAAAACGTTTTTTGTACAAACAATTAAAATGTTTTCCTTTGCTTGCTGTGCACTAATATTCAGTGAACTATTTGCTTGCAGCCCATGTGTGAGCATGATGTTGGAATTCCTTCACATGGATTATTTTGCTGCATGTTTGGAGCTTGTTTCTGATGAATAATTTGCTTGCATGCATTGTGGCTACTAGACAGGAATTGATTCGATGCTAAAGTAGTTTGCTAGCTGCTATGTGCCATTTTTTAACTGATATATTTGCTTTGTCTACATGGATAGCACAGCAATTTATTTTAGTTTATTTTCAAAGAAAAGGACCAATGATGTGTTATTTTTATATTAGAAAAAAACACAGACAAAATTTGTAAGGAAAGTAGCTGGCTCTACTCCACCTCTTCCCTCATTTTTCTACTAAAGATAATTAAGCAGGTGTCAAGAAACATTAGAAGATGGTTGGCTAAGGGATATAAATGAGAAAAAGTTTATATAGGTCAAAAATATAAAAGAAGTATCTAGGGGATGGAATGGGACTTGAAGAGTGGCTAACAGAGACTTTTCTTATAGAAGATGTTTTTCAAAATAGAGGAAGTTTCGTACTTCCCTTTGCTCAGTGTCAGGCTGGCTCCATCTCAAAGCGCTGACTCAAGCCAGACACACATGACTGACACTCACACACCTGTGTTAAGGCAAAGGGCTCTTCACTTTGAAGCCCTAGAAGATGTGTGTAAAATTTTCTGTCAATTTTGCTAACCATGTCCTTCAAGTCAAGAACCATGTCAAAACACAGAACCTGTCAGAGAGTTGGCACTCAACCAGGCTCCACTTTCTCCCTTCCGTCCTAAAAGGAAGAAAAGCATCCTATTCTCTCTCTCTCTCTTTTAATCACACTAATCTAAAGCAATCCTCGGTGATAGCCACAGCTTCCATTTCAGACTTCCTGACAGCCCAAGGGTATGTTGTGTCCTGCTAAGTCTGTCCTGCTGGGATACCTTAAGCCTCTTCCAAGGAGACCACCAACCCCGCATCTCCCTACTGCCCGCAGGTTCCTGCCAACTAAAGACACAATCCTATGGTGGGGTCACTGTCTTCTGTGAAGCTGTCACCATCATCACCACCCATCCCTAGACTACCCCAGCAAGACCCCACCTTCCCCGTCTCCTTACTCTGCAGCTCTTTAAACAGAGCAGCCCTGGGGGTCCTGGCTCGGACTACAGTCAGAAATTGTGTGCCCTGGAGCAGTTTCCTGGAAGGAGATTAGGAGGACCAGGGCTGTCGTACCCAACTTGCTGGAAAATTTTGAGAGGGCAATATCATACGTTAAGAAGCAAAAAATACACCGCCACCCCATGGTCTTAACACTACAGGTATATATAAACGCCTGGAAGGAAAAACACCATTCTGCCACGAATTCCTAAGGTAACAACTCTAAATATTTAAGTGTATAATAAAGCTAAATCAAAACAATGTGGAAATAGGTCAAAAATCTGCAAGGTGCTTGACGGAACAGATTCCATGGCCTTGGAATACACGAGAACTCACTATTTAATTAAAAAGGGATAAAGTGGGGGGTTACAAGTCTGGGCTTTGGAATCAGATCCACTTAGGTTCAAATTCCAACTCTTCCATTTGCTAGCTGTGTGACTTTGTACATATTACATCACTTTTAAAATCTCACTTTCCGCACAATTAAACCTAGTTTATAAATATGTAATAAGTTGTTGTAAGGATCAAATAACAAAATATAAGGGAAGCACTGAACACAAGGACAGGCACCACCAAACAAGCACTGATTGGGTGGAATGGGCTTTAAAGTGACACGGACCTGGACTGATCTAGGTGCCATCACTTACTAGTTGGAAAGTCTCATTTCACTTTTCTCATCTGTAAAAGGGAGTTAATGGCTACATTTATGAAAGGGGAGATCTGGGAATGTGGCATGAGTCACTTCCTACAGTTTTGGGTCTGCATCTTGCAGAATGAAAAATGCACTGGCAGAATGAGAGCAGAGTGAACTGGGAACCTTATGGCTGGGCCCAGAGTCTCTGGAAACCCACCCCATCTATGCTCTGGCAGGTACCTCCCCGCACCTGCAGCTGGGCAGGTCACCATGCAGAGAAGGGAAGTCCATCTCACCCTCAGAATGCTCATTACCCACCCTTTGGCCCCATTTGCCTATAAATTTGGACCCCTCAAAGGTTGCCTATAAATTCAGATCACCTTGCCTCCTACCAGGATATTCCAGACACTCAAGGAGGGTGAACTCGGCTGTCAGATGAGGTTGAAATAGGACAAAGAAACAGCAATCAAACTGCTTTCGTGTGCGGCAGGTAATTACAAAATCTGCTAAATTACAGTGATTAGGCATTGCCAAGCAGAAGTCAAAAGAAGTCTCCAGCAACTTCAGAGGTGGGAGGGGGAAAGTTTAATTAAACAGCTCTTTGCAACTGATTTAATCTCTCCCTCAGAAAAACTCACAGGTTCAGAAGACAGACCAGAGGGAGAGAGGGCTAGGGAAGGGCAGCCAGGGAAATCCTCCTACAATGGGGCTGCCTAGGTCTTTAAATGGTTCTTGGGGACTACGTGATGAAATGGGAGATGGTGGCCTTTATTATGGAAATGTAAGACTTAAGCCAAGGATCAGGGCCCCTGGGGGAGGTGGTAAAGAGGGAACCTGGTTATAATGGTTTTTAATATCCTGCTGGGGCTGGGTCCATTTGCATAAATACAGCCAAGCCAAGCTTCAGGTGGCTGTAGATTTTCTCTTCAAGGATTTAGTCTCTTGTGTCAAAAGTTCACTACCTCCAGACTCTGTCATTTTGGTGCAAAATGTGCCTTTTTTAGCCACCAAACATTGAAACCAAAGCCTTCTCTGCTGGGAGCCTATTTTACCAGCAGAAGTTTCTTTGAAGACTAATTAAATTAAGACTCTGGACAGAACAGAATCCGTTGCAATTGTGGGGTGGAGGACAGAGGATTGAACAATTTAAACTGGCTGGGGCAGCTCTGTGCCTCTGTGTTGAACTAATTTCGATTTTTACCACGGGCACTTTACAGAGAGGATGGGCTTCTGCAGACTAGAGTTTGCCACTGGGCTGGTGGTCCCCAAGGGAAAACGGTGCTCGGACTACAGTGAGAGTTTAATGTCCTGGTTAAATGCTAAGCTTGTGACCTTGGGCAGCTTATAAAACTTTTCTGGGTCTCTTTTTCCACATCAGTACAAGTGCATACTTGCTCTGGGTACCTTACATTATTTTGATATGATGGAGTAATATTGAGATTAAATGTGAATGACTTAGAAAGGAAGAGAAGCTAACTGATCAATGTTCCCAAAGCTCTGTTTATGCCATTGTCCTACTCAGAAACCTTCTGTGGCTCCTCATTGTCCATTGAATATGGTCAAGTTTCCCCCTGATTAGAGAGTTAGCTGTAGTGTAGTAAAAAGGGAAATGAACTTGGAGTTAGTCTTGCACACATAGGCAGGTCTCTCCACCTGAAACAGTTTTCCTCCCTTCTCCAAAGGGCTAAGTGTTACTCATCCATTAGCTGTGTGTGATCTTGACAACGACTTATCCTATCCGAGCCTTGGTTTGCTCACCTATAAATGAGGAAAATACAAAGCCTCAATGTCAGGATCCTGGGGAAGATGAAATTCACCCACCCATGTGAACTGGCCTGGGCCGCAACGGGTTCTCAAGGGAAGCTCGCTGAATGTGACAAAGGTCACACTGCAGATTACCAGGCAAAGGACAGGAAACCTTATCCAAAAAATTTTGATTGTAACCTCAAAGATCATCTCAGATATTTTAAAAAGTAAGCGGTGTGGATAAGAGCCCTTTCTTCTGACTGTGGCAATGATTAAAACCAGGCCCTGAGCAAAGAAAAATTCGACACACTGTAACCCTTCAGAGACAGGAAGCTATCGTTAAAAGGTCATCTTTTGGGCCCAGACTTCATACAGTCCAGGGGAAGGGTTCCAAATGGTTATGCTTTCATTTTGCTGTGTAGCCAAGAGGATTGAGAATCCACAGGGCCTCATCTGTTGTTCCTTAAACAAACATCTAATGTAATCTGAAATTTCACTTCATCACGTTGATGGCCGCCAGCAACTCCTCTCCGGCCTGTTAACCCTGCCTTTTAGGTAGACTACGCCACTTTTTGAGCAGCCAAAAACGTGCCAGCTTGCCATGAATTCTCATGAGGAAAATTACAAAACAGGCTGTGGAGAAGCGCCCCGTCCACGATTTCCCCATGTGCCTTGCAAGGTTTCTCTCAATCTCTTTTTTCCCTCAAAGCCAGTATTTTTAAAAGACATGCTACATCTGAGTCCTAACAGCAGCCCCATATTAAAAAGAAAGGATATCCACAGTCTTGAAAGGAGGCTCGGCAAGAAGGTAGTTGGCTGGGGCCTGCGGTTTGTCTGACTCTAAAATACACAGCCTAAAGCACTGGTGTTTTCAGTTGTTGAATGTAAAAGAGGTGCAGTGCAAAATAAGTGGTAGGTATAACATTTGCATCAAAGCATCTGAAAGTGAAGTCAGTAAATGTTTACTTGCCACTGATCTCATAAGGAAGGAAACACCTTTATCAGCATACCCTGGCTTTTGGCAAACTGTCGTCTTATTTAATCCTGACAAAATCAAGTGAAGTAGGTGTTATTGTTTCCATAATAGAGTATCTGGTTAAGTGGCTGTCCTAGGGTCACTAAGCTGCTATGGGGTAGAGTCACAGTATGGAATGGTAAAGAGTAGTGTTGGTTCTGAAATCAGAGAGATCAGGATTCCCACCTGGGCTAGATGTGAATTCCATTCTTTAGTGACCTTCAGCCGGTTAATGAAACTCTGTGCTTTAGTTGCTTCATTTAAAAATGGCAATAAACCAGCTGTGGTGGTACATGCCTGTAGTCTCAGCTACTTGGGAGACTGAGGCAGGAGGATCACTCGAGCCTAAGAATTTGAGGCTGCAGTGAGCCATGATTGCACCACTGCACTCCAGCCTGCACAACAGAGCAAGGCTTCATCTCTAACAAGAACAACAAAGGTAGTAATGGCTACTTCATAGGGTTATGGAAGGATTTGGCAGGCTTGTAAAGCACTTAGTAGGCTGCCTGGCACATGGTAAACACTTGGTAAATGTTAGCCATTGTTGTCATTACTGTGAAGTAACCAGATGGCATTGCTAGAGGACGTTCTAACTGTAGGCTTCAAGTAAACTCCCTGTACCTGTCTGTCAAAGTCCCAGATCTTTGCAAAATACAATAAACAAGTCAGAAAAACAATAATAACCCCCTCACCACCACCCCTGTTGTGGGGCTCCAGCCCTGTGAGATGATGGGCTAATTCCCCATGGCAGGAGTTCTGCACGTTAGTTCAGGGGATAGCAGATACAGGTCACTCAGTCTGATGATGCTGTGGCCTCAGATTTGCCCTCTGGTGGGAGATGGCTCCGTGAGCATGAGATGGAGGTGGGGGGGCCGGAAGGGTTCTGGAAGTGTTCCGAGAAGATCTCCGACTACTCTCTGGATTATCTCACTTGATAGGGAGATAGCTGGTATTGAAAAGGAAGCACTAACACTGGTATGTGACCAAGCTAAGCTAAAAAATTCTCTGTTGCAGTTTCCTTATCTGTATAAACTGGGATGGGGAGACTTACTTTACTGCAGTGGTCCCCAACCTTTCTGGAACCAGAGACCAGTCTCATGGAAGACAATTTTTCCACAGACCAATGGCAGGTGGGGATGGGGGTGTGGGATGAAACTATTTCACCTCAGATCATCAGGCATTAGATTCTCATAAAGAGCACACAACGCAGATCCCTCGCATGTGCAGTTCACAATAGGGTTCAAGTTCCTATGAGAATCTAATGCCACTGCTGATCTGACAGGAGGCAGAGCTCAGGTGGTAATGCCTCCTGTCATCTCCTGCTGTGCGGTGCGCTTCCTAACAGGTCATGGTCTGGTACAGGTCCACGGCCCAGGGTTGGGGACCCCTGCTTTACAGAATTGTTGGGCTGGGCTTCACTATATTTGTCACAGAGCTGTTCCACAGGGGAGAGTGATGTACCCTGGAGGCTGGGAGCAGGACCCGAACTCAGCCCCTGTTCTCCAGGCACCATACTCCACAGGCAGCACAACCTATAAATTAGAAGCTAGAACTGACTGTGGAACAGGCTTCCTGACTGCATCTGAGGCAAAAGGCTGCCCAATGCTTCTCCTTTGGACAAGTGAGAATCGTTTTTTTCATTGGTAAGGAGGGGATAATATCTCCTCTAAAGAGTTGAGGAGAGAAATAAAATAGAAATAATATAAAGGGCTTCACAGGGTAACTGGCACCCAGCTGGGGCTCAGGAAATGGCAGCAATAATTATTACAACACATGTGAAGGAGTGGGGAAATTAAAATGCTGCATAAACTCAACCTATTATTATTAGTCTTCCTATATCTACTTCATAGATCCTCAATTAAGGCGTAATTAAAGATTAGCTAAGGTTACAAGGTTGGCTGCCCACATTTTCTTTCTTGGTTTGGTCTTCAGTGCTGCTTGTAACTTTTATTCAGGCCCCAGGCAAGACATAAAAATACACTCAAACAGCCAGCCACGTTAAATGCCAATGAGATTCTGCAACATCTAAACCTGGAGAACACTGCTGCAGATTTGCTACCTTTCAATCTCAGAAACATTCAGGAGGCCAAGGAGGTTCACACTGGGGAGGCAGTGCAAGGTAGTTGCACTGGAAGGCAGCCAGTCACTTGTAAGCTGGGGGTCTCACTCAGCATCCCAGGACCTCTGCTTCTGTAGCCTGACGGTAGGAATGCCTGCCTCTGGAGAGGAGAGAACATATGTTGCTCCTGGCAGGTGCTCAATAAATGTGAGCACCTCTCTCCCCTTCTGTGCTTTGTAAAGAGCTCAGGGCCTTATATTTGGCTATTTCTGTCCACCAACTGCAGATACAAATTAAAAATACCTTCCAGGGGAAAAGGGGGACAAGAGGACAATTTTTCATGGGGCTTCTAGCACAAGGGTGCACTGGAAATTAGAGATACTGTTGGGAATTTTGAAATACCCCTCAACTGGGCAAGTACTCAGGGCAGTATTTTTGCCAGGGAAAGGAGCATGGTCAAAGAGGTAGCTTCTCAGGACAGGTCCAGTTGGCAAAAATAAAGACCAATAAAGGGGGACTGAGGGAATGCTGCCTGGGGAGATCCCGCAGAAAGACAGAGTGGGGCTGTAGTCACAATATTGGGGCTTTGATGTAGGCTCTGTTCATTCACACATTCCTTTGTTAATCTCTCACAATCCTAGAGAATCAGAGAGGTGATCAAATCTGATATGCTTATCTTAAAAGGAAGAAAAGGAACCATAAAACAACGGCACAAACACAAACCCCCAACAAGATCTGTTATTGTCCTGCATTGTTTTGCTACGTGATGAGCAAAGGATTCTCAGGAAAACATGAATCACCCGGGATCATTCCCAGACTCTGTGTGTCTTGGGGACATCTCAGGTGTTCTCCAGGCCTTAGTTTCTTTATCTTTCAGGGGTTAGACTAGCAGACCTGGAAGGTCCTTCCAGTGCTAAAGCCTTGACTCTCTGAGTCTATGAAATCCACAGTGCTATTAGGAGTGCTTATGTACATCACAGAAAGGCGTTCTCTCTTCCCAGAGTGAATTTAAAACAATTGCTTCACATGAGGTCAAATTTCATATACTTCAGGGATTCAGCCATTACCTAGAGCGAGCTCACCTGACCTGCTTTTATATGAGTTCATAAAGTAGGCGGTGGGAGATGTGTTAATAGTTTTCATGAGGTGCTATGGCCCAAGATCTGGAGATGATATGAATTATGCTTTGTGTTAAAGCCGTCTTTATTCTCCTGGGAGGAAGAAACTAGACATACTATACGCAAGTTCTTTTTTTTTTTTTTTTGAGTAGAGGAACTTTTGATTTACTATGCAGGAGGGGGTTGTGTTTCATGACCAACACTTATTTTGGTTCTACTTCATTATTTCTGTGCATTTTGTGAGTGAGGAAGTATGCAACTTTTAAGAGTTTCTTGAACACTTGGAAAAAAGGAAGGGGAAGAAGGGCGCTAAGCACCTATTAAGCTCCAGGCACCTTTTATTCCTTGTACTCCAATAACTTTACTCCAATAACTTATGAGATAGGTTATTGTACTCTGCCCATTTTACAGGTGAGGAAACAGGCTCAGAGAAATAAAGTAATTGCACTGAAGCTAATCAGCCAAACAAATCTGTTTAACTATACAGTTCCCACAGTTTGTGTCATTTTGGGTTGGGTTGGAAAAGACCTAATGAGCTTGGGTAACAGGAAACTGTCTGGGCCACAGAGTAAGGAACAGAGTATCAGAACACAATTAAGAAAGTTCAGTTCTAGCGCTGTGTTATAATGCTGATAACAATGATACCAAGACGTGCAGAAAAAGATGAGGTAGGAACCATCCACTTGACATAAATTCCAAAGAAATATGTACTCTATTGAAGAAAATGGTTAACTTATTTTCAGAATCCCAGGCAGGAAGTTGAAGGAGCTGGATTCTAGTTTCGGTTTTGCAACTGTCGAACAGAGCCACCTTGAGCAGATCACCCAGTGTCCTTGAGCCAGAATTTCTTCCCCTTGAAATAATAGGGTTGTACAGTGAGATCTGTAAGGGCCCTTGAGTTAAAGTTTCGTGATTCCATCTGTAAAATTCACTTAATATAACAGTTCATTCCCCAGTGAGGGATAAATGAGGTGTTACACGGCTGCCTTGTAAGTTTCATGCACACGTTTCATCTCCTTCAACTAGAAGGTGAGTTCTTGCAGGGCTGGAATGCGTCTTATGGCACCCCGTACACGTCAATAACTGTTGAGTTAACTGGAAGAGTGAAAGCAGGAATGGGTCTTATCATTCCTTGTGCTAAAGAACACGGACTTAGGAAACAAGATGTGAATTTTAATATAGCTTGAGTCTGAGCCTCATTTTCTTCATTTATAAAATGGGAGCAATATTACCTACCTCACTGGATTGTTTACAGTTTATTATTATTGCCGAGTTCAGTGTTTTTATTGAAAGAAAGGCAAAAGAGAAAGAATAAATAAAGATCTTAAAGGGTGCAATTAACTCCTTAACTAATATCTTTATTAGACTAATGGCAGCTGTGTGCATGAACCTGTGTTCACTCAAGTGTTTCTGAGGAACTGTTAATGGCAGAGTATAATACTAATCACTGGAAAAGAGGCCATCAGAAAGAGTATTTACCAAGTACCTAAATATACTATGTGCCTAGCACTTTTCTGCACTAGCTGTGGGAAGTAGGAATTGCTCTTCCCATACTGAGGATAAGAAAAGCAATGCGCAGAGAGGTTAACTAGCTAGCTGATGGTCAAACAACTTGTAGAAACCAGCAGATGTGACAAGATCAGAGGGTTTAATGAACTAAAATAAAATGGTGAATAACTGGTACATTTCAATAATCATCCTTCGCTATTGCTAAAGACAAGGTAATGTGTTAGAATGAGAAGGTGGGTGGGGAAGGAGGAGAGGCTGCCCTAAGTAATTACAGCACATAGGTCAAAATCAAGGTGGGGTTCACTTAGAAGGGGGGTAAGGAACTTAAAACTACATGTATTTGTACTGAAATGCAAAAAAGAGGTTAATTAAGGAACTTGGTTGAAAAATGACACTTAAAGAATCCTTCAAAAATGCTTCCCTTCTCAGAAACACATCAAATTATTTATCATTATTGCAATTTAAAAAAATTGAGTTGGAAATGTGTCCTAGGCATCTGTGATGTTATTGTTCCTTTGCTGTTAACAAACCCACAGAAGAGCCTTCTGTGCATGGGGAAGGGCAGTGATCCTGGAGGCTCAGACAGCTGGGGAAGGAAGGAGAGGGTCTGGTGGACACCCACTCCCCAGTGCCAAGGGATCCATATGTGTTTAGGCCATGGTTTCTAGTTTGCAGGATACAGAAAGAGAGATTGTGCTACAAATACCTCTCCATTTCAATGCCAGCTGGTGTTTCCCAAAGGGTGCTTTTCTGAACACAAGTCCTATGAGAAGTTCCTGAAAGTGTTCCATGTTTAAAAGGTTTGGGAAACCCTGCATATCATCTCTTCTGCTTGGAGAATCACAGTGCACATTAGCTAACAAGTTAATACTGCTGAGAACTCCTGCAGTAAGGAATCTCTTCCACCTTAACATTTCCCAAATGTATTTGTCCATGGAACCCCTATTTCAAATAGCTCCTATTAACAACCTGCAGAGCTAGTTCTCTTAGGTGTTAAATAAAATTTATAGGAGGCCATTGGTTTGGACTGAGCTCTTGCACTAGGCCCAGCAGAGCAAACCAAAATGGAGTCACTCATGCAGAAATTCCACTACCAAGCCAAAACGAAGTTGTTTATCTGGCCTTGTAAGAAATCAGGAGAGAGAGATGATAGTCACATCCCCAAACAGGCCAGTTTTAGCCAGCATGATAAGGAAGTCCCCTCTGCTTTAATTTAAACAACCAACTCACTTTTTGGTCTCTGTTTCTGCTTTCCTTTTCTGACTACAAAGCTAACCTCCTCTGCTTAGCCTATTGGAAAATGAGTATTGCCCAATTCTAGAATCACAAATAAAAGCCAATTAAGATCTAAATTTGTTGTAATTTTGTCTTTTGACATAGGGATACTTTTAAAGATTATCCTTTCCCACCGAGGTTATTTTAACAACCTCCAGGCTCACTTCTCTACAATCATCCATCACCCTGATAATTGAGTGATTGTTCTAGTAGGAAATCTGACTATGTTTTGGTCTTAATCAAAAACTTTCCATGGCTTCACACTATCTACAGAATAAAGTGTGAACTTTTTAGCCTGATATTCAAGATTCTTCCTGCTGCAGCTTTAAATGACAACCCCACGCTACTCCTTTCTATATTCTGCCTGCTGGCACCCTGCCAGTCACCCTAGGTGCTAGCCTTTTTTATTCTGAAATAATTTTAGGTTCACCTAAAACTTGTAAAAATGGTACAAAGAGTTCCTATGTACTTTTCACCCAGCATCTCTCAGTGATAACATCCAGCCTTTTCCAAATGATACTCATCATTTACCACTCACAAGCATCTATCTTAAGGAACACGTCCATGTTTGATTCTTCTTTGCATTCCTCCTAGCACCTGGCACTAAGTACATATCAACAAAGTATAGGCTCTGTGGTGCCCAGATTTGCATTTCATAGTCAATTTTTTTAAGCTGAGAACAAAAATAACAAAATAAAAATATGCCCTCTACTTCTCATTACTTCATTAAAAAAAGAATATTTTAATAGGATGGCAATGCTAGAATAAGAAACAATCCTGATGAGCAAATGCCTACATTATTCTGCTCGTCTCGTTTGTTGCAAGCAGAACCCTTGTGGCCAAGCAGAGTAGACCATCATCTGGCAGGCCAAAAGCTTGGCAAACAAAACCAAGGAGGGTTACGCTGGCTTTCTAGCACTTTGTCAGATTTATGGTGAGGGGTTTGGGGATTTGTATACTACATGCAGCTCCAAACAAGCTTGGAGTATAAGTACTTACAGCATGGTTACACAAGACTTTCCCTTGTTCTTATGGCAAAAGCAGAAGTGATTTGGACTAACTAAGCTCAGAAATTGCATGCAAAACCAAAAGTCCATTTGGAATTCCCAAATCTCTCTTCTGGCGGTAACACCTTTTCATGGTCTGGGTGGTAAACACATTTCTGTGCACATACAGCTCCCATCTGGGGGCTTTATTCCACACGGCTGCAGTGACTTTCTACAAGCAGATAAGGGTAACAGAAATCACACATTTCTGTGGCCTCCCGTTGTTTCCTTTCTCCTTCTCTGCTACTTCAGCTGGAACGGAGATGAATTTTCCTGCAACACTCAGTCTCCAGAGGAACACTTCTCTCTCCACATACGGCTGAGCTTTTCACGGGGTTTCAGAAACCCAGAATGATCTTTCTCTAAGGCAGACCTGACCATGTCAGAGCTCCTCGATGGCTCACTGCTGCCTAATAGAATCACGCTCAAACTTTACAGCGTGATCTTCTATGCCCTTCATAAACTGGCCCTGAAGGCCCCTCTAGCATCTCACTGGGGAGGAAGGAACGTGGTATTAGCAATTTCACAACAATGTCTTGTTCTTTCTTTCCTTGGTATCTTTGTGCATGGTATTGCCTGTACCCAAAAAAGTCTTTCTTGCTCTGTCTGCTTGGAGAACTCACATTTATCCTGAAAGAATTAGCAGATGTACCAATTCTTCGCTGGAGCCTTCCTGACCCCCACAGAGAGACTTAATCTCTCCATTCTCTATGTTCCCATAGCAGCCCGTATAAACTATTAGTAAAATGAGTTAAAAGCCACCCACTTCATCGAACTGCAATGTTTAAGTGCAAGCATACATAAAGCCCTTGGAACAATCCATAGCACTTAACAAAGGGGTGTAGGTATAATCACTGTTATTGTTGTTAAAAACAACATATTTTTGTTATCTGCTTGTATATTTTTAAACAAACCTGTTAGGCTATGAGCTCATGAAAGACAGAGACTAGGTTCTTCAGATAAATCTCTTATCCACAGCACCTAGCACAATGCTAGCTATACAGTAGGAGTGAAATAAATTAATTTGTAAGAAATTAATTTCCTCTAGACTCTAAAGTAACATGTTTTCCCTAGAAAATGTATAAAAGAGAAAAGTACAAAGGAAAAAAATGTATAAAAGAAAAAAGTACAAAGAAAAAAACAAAAACCAGTCACAGCTACAACAGTAATAACTGCTGTTAACGCTCCCTGGTATATATATATATTTCCTCCTAGTCTTTTCTTTTACTATTTAAGCATATGTTTATCAAATTAGGTTCATACTGTATATACAGTTTATATCCAATCTCCACTTAACATTATACTATGAGAGTTTTCTTTTATCTTTCAAATATTATTTGAAAACATGATTTTAATGACTACCTAAAATTTCATCAAATGACAGATGTTATTTTACCAACCTCCTATTATTAGACATCTAAGTCATTTTCAGTTTTTCCGCTTTTGAAAATATTTCTTGAATTGAATCGTAAAAAGCGCTGCCAAGGGGTAGGCTAAGTCGCAGATTAAATGGAGGACCCCCACCCCCACTTAGGAGTGATGGTCTGGTCTAGAAGAGCAGAGGACGAATTCCTCTTTCCTGGGGATGGTTTAAGTGTCTCAGAAGGACTAGCAGACATTCACGGATGAGCTCACTCAAGAGGCTGACAGGGAAGCAGGCTCAGATTGAAGTCAGTCTCTTCTTCCTCCCAGCCCCGCTCCATCCCATTAACATTCCTACTGGGAGATGGCAGTTCCAAAGGACAAACAGGCATTGTTGGGACTCAAGGACCCTGAGAATGGGCCCTGTAACCTGAGCCCCACCGGCTTGGATACGCTTGGGCAGGTCACCCTGGGGACGCCATGGTGACAGATGAAAGTGCATCTCAGGGCCTGGATTGTGTTTCCAGGGCACAGGTGTGGGGAGATTATCTTTCTGACAAGCCAAGCACTTACCCCAATCTCTACAGCTGCTTTCTCTTCTCTCCCTGGTCCTAGGCCTACCAGAAATAGCACCCTCAAGCCATTCTCTGTTAAAGCCAAGAGCTGTCTTCACTTGAGCCTTTTTGCCTGAAAAGTTACCGAAAGAACCTGACAAATTGCCTCACTTTGTCAAGCGAAAGAGTGAACAAACATCCTGCATTTTGAATGCCCAGGCAGGCATGTCCCCCACAAGCCAGTGGAGCCCTAAAGCTCTTCCAGGGAGCTCACAGCCTGGTGGGTGCAAAGACTGTGAGCTCTAGCACCGGATCCCTGCGGGCTTCACACGTGCTAGCTGCCTGACCTTTTGGCAGATTGCATGATCTCTCTGAGCCTCGGTTGCCTCACTTGTGAAAAGGGAACAATGCTGGTGTCTCAGAACTGCTGTGAAGATGAAATGAGACCAGAGACATAAAAGCACTTAGCACCTTATGTGCCTAGCAAAGGTGTTCCTGTGGAAAACTGCAGAGCTGTGAAAGGCACCAGGTGTGTTTGAGAAACAGAAAGTGGCATATGGGGCTGGCAGGTGGGCCTATAGGTGAAGGCCTAGGGACTTGCCTAAAGTATTTGCCCAAGCTGCTGAGGGAGGGTGGGGAAGGGGTGACCAAGTAGGGAAAGGCTGTTCTGTTCAGGCCTCAGCAACACCCATTCAGATGTGACTTGGAAGCAGCCTGACGTCTAGGCTGGGAGGCAGAAAGGCAAGCCCTGGCAGGGTGCCAGGGGGGTCCCACAAGCAGCAGGTGCTGGGGCAGGGCAGACATGGGAACAGGAACCCCTTGGCTCTCAGCGCCCACCCCAACGTGTTGTAGAATCCAGAGCAGGCTCTCCCTGCAGCCCGAGGCTGCCTGGACTCACTCTCACCTCACAAAGCTGTCCCTGAAATGGGCAGAGAGCTGACTCTGACACAACACAGGCTGCATTCTTGGTCTGTCTTTAATCAGATTTCTCTTTTGTAAGATTCAACACTTTCTGGGCACCTACTGTGTGCCAGGCACTTTTGTACACAGGCTCTCATTGGCTCCCATGACAGTCCTGGGGAACTATGGGGTTAGACACACTGAAGACAGCATGTAGTGCTATGGTGGACCAAGGCTCACTTCTGGCTTTCCTCTAGGGCAAGGGTGTCCAATCTTTTGGCTTTCCCTGGGCCATATGGGAAGAAAAATTGTCTTGGGCCACACATAAAATACACTAACACTAATGATAGCTGATGAGCTGAAATTAAAAAAAAAATCACATCTGGGTGTGGTAGCTCATGCCTGTAATGCCAGCACTTTGGGAGGCCCAGTTGGGTAGATGGCCTGAGCTTAGGAGTTTGAGACCAGCCTGGTGCAACATGGCGAAACCCATCTCTACAAAATACAACAACAACAACAACGAAAGCTGGGCATGGTGGCATGTGCCTGCAGTTCTAATAATTGGGTGGCAGAGTGGAAGGATCACCTGAGCCTGGGAGGTCAAGGCTGCAGTGAGCTGAGACTGCGCCACTGTACTCCAGCCTGGGTGACAGAGCAAGACCCTGTTTTCAAAAAAAAAAAAAAAAAATTGCAAAAAAAAGGTCTCATAATTTTTTAAGGAAGTTGATGAATTTGTGTTGGGCTGCATTCAAAAGCCGTCCTGGGCTGCAGGCATCCTGTGGGCCATGAGTTGGACAAGTTTGCTCTAGGGCAAAGGCTGACTGACCTCCCACTCCTCTGAGCCCGTAGTCATTCCTAAGTGCAAGCTCTGTGGGCAACACGAGGCAGAATCTGTCCCAGAGGAGCCAGTGGGCAAAAGGATGGACTTGTTTTGTGCCTTGTATGTGCCAGGCTTCCTGCTTAACTTTTCACAAATACTACCTCATTTGCCTCCCTCTCCCCACTCCTAGGTAAGATTTATTATGCTTATTACATGACAGACAAAAAAAAAAAAAAAAAAGGCTCAGTGAGGAAGGTAAATTGTCCAATGCTCTGTGGTCACAAATTGGAGAAATGGTGATCTGAAGCCAGTTCTGGCTGATTCCAAAGCCTGTGCCCTTCCACGGTACTGTGTGTCTTTCCAAGAGAAGCCCTGTCAGGCCAGAAGTGCTCAGGATTCTGGCCAGACTTTCAAATCCAATGAAACTCTCCCTGAAGAGTCAGTGCATGGTCCTGCGAGGGTCTTCAGGACAGACTCTTTCTCCCCAGCCCAGAAATGTGCATCTGCTATTAGCTCCAAAGAAGAGGACTTCAACTCGTTATCCTTAATGAATGTGCACCTTTGAGACAAGATGTGCTGGGTTTGCTCAGACAGCAAATGCAGTCTGTAGGCGGCAACCCCCAAACTAGGGAAGGAGGCCCTGGAGGAAAGGGGAGATTTCACACCCCAACTTCTAGGAAATTTTCCAGTCCTAAAGGAAGTATGTTCTGAAGCTTGAGTTATGTTCCAAGAAGGATCCTGACTCTCGGAAGAAGTGAGACAGAAGAAAAAAAGGACACCTTGGTGTAGGGGCAAGGGGTGGCAGTCAGTGTGAGCAGCAGACTCTTATCCTGGGGAATGCGGAGAGTGGAAATGTCTGACCCGTTGTGCAAATGAGCAGGACACAAGTCTGGTCCCTTCCTACCCTCTGCCCTTCTTTATATATTACTTTCTCTGCTTCACCAGAAGAAATTCACATTCAGCAAATACACATCATTTAATTGCCTGTCATAAATTCTCATTTGTCCAGAGGGATAGAAATTTTCAAGACATATTTAAAAACCGTTTTTTTTTTCTAGTCGGGAAATGTACCTAGATCTTTAGTGATACTGTAGACAACCTGTTTGAAAATCTTTATAATCCAGGTGTGCTACTTTAATGTGCAAAAGTACACCATCAAGAATCTTGATGACAAAATCAGAATAAAAGTAGCATGTGGTAAATAAGTATTAGTTTTCTCTATCTCCAATCCTGTACTTAAAATGCTTCTATTTATTAAAGATTCTATTTGCCATGTATTTTAGTACCAACACATTCTGTTTGGGTATAGCCTTTTGGGAAAATGCCTGTTGCACAAAGGTGTGTGTACAACGTGCCTGCCTCACTGCATAGTGCATGGTGAGGACCACCTTTGTGTTCCCCTCCTTGGAAGCATTCATACTTTCACATGCCTTATCTCACAGAGGCCATATGACAGGCTAAAGAGGCCAGCAGAGCAGCTGGTCTTCTTCTTTCCTTAGAGATAAGCAAAGTGAGGGCCAAGGAGGCAGAGGGACTCTCCAGTGTCATCACTTGTGAGAGGCAGAGCTGGGATTGGAAGCAGAAATCTGCCTGGGATGAGCTAGCTGACATGTGGTGACTCTAGTGAAAATGCTCAGCCTCTGCAGAAGCAGTATGGGGTTCATAGTCCTGACTCAGGCAGACAAAAAAGCAAAGAACCTGATTCTGGTCCACACTTTCCTACCCATCCCTAGTACGTTTGCTAAAAGAAAAAGGCTGATGAAGATCATTTTCCCCACCTGACCACACATCTGGGAACCCAGGCTCTGAACAAACCAGGCTGCCTTATCTGAAGGAGCTGCCTTACTTTGAAATAACAAATTGAAGTTTCTTCTCATCCTCAATGTCCTCCCAGCCCATCAAATCCCTAGTAACTTGAAGGGCGAGGCTAAGAGACAGCTTCAAAAGGGCAGAAATCACAATGCATTTTCATCATCCATTTGAAGATCTGCAGGGCAGGGCTTTTGATGTCAGCTGGCTTCCCTTGGTCTGTCATTCCTGGTGCCCAAGAACAATACTTGAGAGACAGGTCTGGATATCAGGAACATCCCTGTTCTTCTCAGATTCAGTATTAATTGTAGCTCTGTTCATTAAATGCTTTCTATTTGCTAGGTATTGGGCTAAGAGCTTTTCGTAACGTATATTACATCTTCACTTCCCTTTCCTGGGTCAGTATTATTATACCTTATTTTACAGATGAAGCGACTGAGGCTCAGAATGGATTACTAATCTGTCTGGGTTACTCTGCCAGTAGGTGGCATGGCTGGGATTTGAACTGAGGTCTATCTGACTTCAAAGCTTCTCCTGCCCTTTTACTAAAAACTCTTAATAAAAGGATAAAATCAAATTATTTTCCTGTGATTTTCCACATGATTTCTCTTCCATTAAGAACTGTACTTTGGCTATCTTTTAGATAAAAACAAGAGTAATTTTGGAAAAACTTCTGTTCATAATCAAAACAACGATTCTCTATAGAGATCTATGTACAGGCATTCTTTGTTTTATTCCACTTTGCTGTAGTGCATTTTGCAGATACCATATTTTTACAAATTGAAGGTTTGTGGCAACCCTGCATCAAGCAAGCCCATTGGTGCCATTTTTCCAACAGCATGTGCCCACTTCATGTCTCTGTTTCTCATTTTGGAAATTGTTGTAACATTTCAAATTTTAAACAATTATTATCTCTGTTATGGTGATCTGTGATCAGTGATCTTTGATGTTACTATTGTAACTGTTTTGGGATGTCACACACTGTGTCTCATGTAAGAAGGCAAACCTAAGTGATAAAGGTTCATGTTCAGACTGCTCCACTGACTGGCCATTCCCCGTCTTTCTCCTTCTCCTCTGGCCTTTCTATTGCCTGAGACACAATGATATTGAAATTAGGCCAATTCATAACCCTACAATGGCCAAGGGAAAGAAAGAGTTGCGTGCCTCTCACTTTAAAGCAAAAGCCAGAAATAATTCAACTCAGTGAGAAAGTCACGTCAGAAGCTGAGATAGGCTGAAGGCTAGGTCTCTTGAGCCAAAGAGTTAGCCACATTATGAATACAATGGAAAAGTTCTTGAAGGAAATGAAAATTGTGACTCCACTGAACACACAAATGATAAGAAGGCAAAACAGACTTTTGGCTGTTTTATGTTTTATGGAGAAAGTTTTAGTGGTCTGGATAACAGATCAAACCAGCCACAACACTCCCTTAAACCAAAGCCTAATCCAGAGCAAAGGCCCTAACTCTTTTCAATTCTGTGAAGTCTGAGAGAGGTAACGAAGCTGTCTATGAGAAGTTTCAAGCAAGCAGAGGTTAGTTCATGAGGTTTAAGGAAAGAAGCTGCCTCCACAACAAAAAAGTGCAAGGTGAAGCAGCACGTGCTGAGGGGAGAAGCTGTAGCAAGTTATCCAGAGAATCTAGCTAAGATTGTTGATGAAGGTGGCTACACTAAACAGCAGATTTTCTTTTTCTTTTCTTTTCTTTTTTTTTTGAGATGGAGTTTTGCTCTGTTGCCCAGACTGGAGTGCAGTGGGGTGATCTCAACTCACTGCAAGCTCTGCCTCCCGGGTTCACACCATTCTCCTGCCTCAGCCTCCCAAGTAGCTGGGACTACAGATGCCCACCACCACGCCTGGCTAATTTTTTGTATTTTTAGTAGAGACGGGGTTTCACCATGTTACCCAGAATGGTCTCAATCTCCTGACCCATTGATCCACCCGCCTCGGCCTCCCAAAGTGCTGGTATTACAGGCGTGAGCCACTGCACCCAGCCTTAACAGCAGATTTTTAACGTGATTCATAGAAGAGGGGTGAAATAGTAACACGAGTTTGGAAGAAACTGCTTCCAACTCTCATGGGTGACTTTGAGAACTTCAAGACTTCGGTGGAGGAAGTAACTGCAGGTGTGTTGGTAGCAGCAAGAAAATTAGAAGTAGAACCTGAAGATATAACTGAATTGCTGACATCTCATGGTAAAACTTTTATGGATGAGGAGTTGCTTCTTATGGATGAGCAGAGAATGGTTTCTTGTGATGGAACCTATTCTCGATGAAGATGCTGTGAACATTGTTGAAATGACTACAAAGAATTTAGAATATCGCATCAACTTAGTTGATAGGGCAGAAGCAGGGTTTGAGAGGACTGACTCCGGTTTTGAAAGAAATTCTACTGTGGGTAAAATGCTGTCAAACAACATTCCACTGTACAGAGAAATCTTTCAGGAAAGGAAGAATCAATATATGAGGCAAACTTCATTGTTTACAGAGCACCCACTGTGTGCACCGGTCTCACGTACTCAGTGACCACACACACCTGTATGGTCTGGATAACCCTGTAATAAATATTGTCTATAAATAACCAAGAGGCTGAAGCTTAGAGAGGGGACTCAACTTGCCCAAGGCCACACAGCTTCAAGGCTCAGTTTCAGAAACCAAGACTCCCTGGTCACAACAGAACCCTCCAACTACAGGATGCAGCAGCTTCTGCGTGTGACTGGATTGTGGTCTAGGCTTGAGGTAGGGAGTGGGTTGGGGGCAGGGTGTGTGGGGACCTGGCCAAGGACTGGAAAAGCAGAAGGAGACTGATAAGATTGTATTCCTAAACACTGCCTCCTCAGAAAACTTTAAAAAGAAAAATTTACCTTTGCAATCTGGAGGAGGTTTTCATGTTTCAGCTCATGCTGAATTGTTTTATGCCTTAGCTATAAACCTCCGACAGAGAGAGTGCGGGGGCAAGGCTGACCCCCAAACTTTAAGTATGGCTGTGCCGTTGTAAAGCTCAGGTTACGAGGATCACTTCTGGTGCCAAGGCAGTTTAATAAGTATGAATGTGCATAATTCGTTCCAGTTGTCCTGCCTCGGCACAGAAGGGCTATTTCTGGGGTGGGGCTGCCTACACTCCCGCCAATGTGGTTCCCATTACTGGATCCAGTGCCTTGCTGAAGTTCCCTCCACGCCCAGGAAGGGCCTGTTTTATCACAACTGCCAAACGATCAGTTCTCTGTAAAGGTTTGGAGGGGTTCTGTATTCCAAGAGGAGAAGTCAATGCTTGGCGTAAAGCATTGCTTGGTTGTGAGGGTGGCCTCTCATGAAAAAAAGCACCTAATCTCACCCGTCCCAAGAAATCTTTCCAAAACCCAACTGCTATTGTCCAGTCTCTAGCCAATCTAAGTACAGTCATTCCCATTTTTTATTTTGAAAAATCTCAACCCTATGGAAAAGTTGAAAGAATAGCATAGAAAAGCCCATATACTCTTCATCTAAATCTGCCAGTTAATATATTGCCACATTACTTCATCTCTATGCATAAAAAGTTTTTCTGAACCATCTGAAAGTTGTAGACTTCAGTACACTTTATATCAGCACACATCTCCTAAGAATAAGAACATTCTATCATCTAACCACAATATGACTACTAATGAACAATTATTCCATATCACCTAACATACTTATTATATTTTAAAATTTCCCCAATTCTTCCCAACTATCTTCTTTATAGCATTTAGAAAAAACGGGATTCAATCACTTGTAAGAGTCAAGCTTCGCATTTGGCTGCTGTATTTCTTTATTCTCTTTTAATCCACCAGAGCTTCCCACCCACCCAAATTGGTATTAGCTTTTCTGGAAGTCCAGGCCAGTTATTTTGTAAAATGTTCTGTATTCTGGATGTGTCTGATTGTTTTCTCATGATTGGATTCAGGTTGCATATTTTTTGCAAGTGTACCTGATATGTGATGAGATGTACTTCTTACTGCTTCATATTAGGATGGCTCACTAATGGAGCGTTAAGTTTGGTCACTTGGTTAAGTTGGTGATTCCTAATCTCCCCACTATAAAGTAACTCTTTTCCCTTTGTAATTAGTAAGTAATTTGTGACACAAAGCCCAATCTCTTTAGATCATTTACTTAAACTGTGTCCACCCGCTCCCATCCCATCCATCCTCCTCTGGTTTTAGCCTCCACATTCTGAAAATGCCCTTAAAAAAGTCGCCAGTGGTCACGTGGATGCCAAAGTCAATAGGCATTTTCATGATTGCGTTCTGAACCCTCAGCAGGACTGGATGTTAATGCTCAGGCCCTTCCTTGAGGGTAGGAGCACTGTCTTACATATGTCAGTACTCTAGGGAGCAGCTCACTATTTGACTCACAGTAGGTGTGCTAGAAATCTTTGTGTAATGAATAAATAAAATACATACATTGAGAGGAAGTCAAGATTGGGAATCAGAAGGCCTGGCTTTGAATCCCAGCTCTGCAATTTTCCATAAAATAAAAGAGTTGATCTAAATCAGTGGGTTTCAAACTTGGAAAAAATTCTAATATTAGAAGTTATCTTTAAATAGGATCTTTATTCAGAAGCAAATGTAGGAAACTGATTGAAGGGAGCAAGCTGCTTTTGTTGAAGCAGGTAGCAGAGGCTAAATGGTGTGGCTCACAAGACTGGGGGCTTGGGGAAGGATCAGAGGGGCTCAAGAAGTAGGGAAAGGGGTGAATTCTAGTGGGCCATGGCTGCCAGGTGGAGAAGTTGGAACTGAAATCTGCAGCATTAGGTTTCAGCAATGAAAGGAGCAGCTGGGAAAATCAGCCTGGTCTGGTTAGGTGTGGGCCTGCTGCATTTGGAGAAAGAAACAAGCCAAGCTATGAAAGCACAGTGCAGAACTGGCTGCAGGGGGAGATGGGAAGTCAGGAATGACCACTGTCCTTTCTCTGTCTCAGTTTCCTCTTCTGAAGTCCTTTGTCATTCGAATGCTCTTTGATTCTCTCCATTATTCCAGTGTTCCCCTTTGCTTGGAGCGGGGGTGCATCAATGGGTGATCAGCAGGGTCAGCAGAGGCCTTCTGTTTTCTGAGGGGCTCTAAGGGACTCAGGGCCATTCCACTGAGTGATTCGATGACCTGAGAAGCCTGCCCATTGTCCAGGCCTTAAAGGGCCACTGCCCCTTACCATTAACCCACCTCAGGACAAAGGCCATCACCAGCTAAGACAAATAAGCTGCTTAGCCAGACCTCATGCATCATCTTGTCATCCACGCGGGGCCCAATAGGGGCATCTGAACAGAGCAGAGAGCCAGAGTGCAACTCAGCGGTTTCCATTCAGGGGCCTCTGGCCAGGGGTCATAAATTGCCCCCAAAATGTACATGCAGCTTTATCCTCTGTGCAGCAGGGTAGGGTATAGTTCGGGAGGGGGGTAGGGGGGAATAAATCTTTGATCTGCTTTAGAGGTTCCCTTAGACCCTATGTCTGCCTGGGGATTGTCAAGAAAGGGAGAGATGGCTGTTAGATGAGGGAGGCAGCCTGGTGAGCGTGAGAAAAGATTGTGAAGAGCCAGGTATACCTGGGATGCAAAAGTGCCACTTACTATCTCTGTGACCTTGGGCAAGTTATATCTTTCTGAGGCTCTGTTGAGTAAAACACTAACCAAAAAAATAACAACAATAGAAATTTCCATTTATTAAGACTGTACAATAACTGGGGACTTTGCTAAGTACTTCACATATATTATTTCACATTGAATTCTAATACCACCAATGATGTAGGTATTATTATTATCCCTGTTTTACACATAAGGGAAAAATGAAAACTCAGAGGTTAAAAGCATTTGCTAAAGATCACAGCTAGTAATGACAGAGCCAACATTCAAACCCACACTCTTAGCTCTTTTGCTCTAGAGCCTCCCAGCTGAGCAGACTCAATGGAATGAGAAAGGTGAAGCCCCTGGCACCTGTAGCTGCTCAGGAATGGGATTTGCTCATCTGTTCTGCTGTTCAAAGGTGTCATCAGGCCCTCTTTGGTTCCAGCACACCTGCCTTGCAGGTTATGTTGCTTGTCTCCTCCCATATCCAACCCCGGGAAAATGGAGCTCAAGGGCTGCTCCCTGAGAGCTGGCAGGGGATGGATGGAGAGTGGGCTGTAAAGCTGGGCCTTTGCCGTGCCAGCCCTTCCTTCCTAGAGAGGAAGAGAGCCTTGCCTTGTCCCCCTGTCCATGCAGAGGACCACAGTGCTTCCTTCATATGTGCCCAATGCACACGGCTGCACATGGTGGGCACAGATGAGATCTGACCAGAGTTCATGCTCCAGCCAGGACCCCACACAGAGCACACACCAGGAAGAGTCTGCTAAATGAATGGACGGATGAATGAATGAATGGAGGAAACAAACACTTCCAGACCCCACAATTAGGTTGAGAACATTTGGTTGCAGACAAATAACTGACATGCAAAGTATGTATGTCTAGGCTCATCCTTATATCAGAGCTCTGGTCTTAGTCAGCTTAGGCTGCTGTAACAAAATTCCATAGACGGGGTGGCTTAAATAATAGCAATTTATTTTCTTATAGTTCTGAAGCCTGGAAAGTCCAAGATCAAGGTTCTGATGGGATTCCGTTTCTGGGGAGGGCTCTCTTCCTGGCCACTTTCTTGCTGTGTCCTCACATGGAGGAGAGAGAGCTCTCTGGGGTCTCTTCCTCTTTCATAAGGACACTGGCTCTATCTGATCAGGGCTCTGCCCTTATGACCCTATTTAATCTTAATCACCTCCTTAAAGGCCTTATCTCCAATGCCATCACATAGGGAGTTAGGGCTTCAACACATGAATTTGAGGGTGGTGGGGAATGTTGATGGTGAACACAATTCAGTCCATAGGAGCCTTACAGATACATAAAAGTAAAGTTCACTTCCAGACGAGCCTGAATGTGCAAACTTGCCTATGTTCCTCAGCAGTTAGCATCCTTCTCTAGGAAGTTCCCCCAACCGCCCAGTTTGCATTACACCTCTGTAGCCCCACACACCCCAGCGCACTCCCTCTCCAGTTCCCCTTACTGGTGGCTGCTTCAGGGCAAGCTGTTTAGTGTTTTTGTCTCCCCAGCAGAGGCAAGCTGACTGCTTTCTATCCTTCTTGGGCCCTGGCACACAGTAGGTCCTTAATAAAAATTTGCTAAGTTGAATTGGTTCTGAGGGTCAACAAGCCTCATTTTTCCTCCATATCACTGGAAATCAAAAAGACCTTCCCCTGTTTCACTCTGATTAGTGAGGCTTTGTTTGGCCCTTTCTGCCGACATCACCAGACATTGACCAGAGGCCGTGTACTGGGTACTGAAACTGTGTTGAATCTGCACGAAAGTAAGCAGCTCGAGGAAGGATAGGGCTCTGGGAAGAAGGGCTGGGGCTGCTGTGCCAAGGATCAGGACCCGAGCTGCTCACAGTGGGAAACCCAGGGAGGGCACCAGCAGGGGCTCTTTGAGATGTGGAACAGTGTGAGGGGTGGATTAAAGGGAGAGACAGGGGCAGGGAGGCCAGGAGGATGCTACTGAAGTGGTCCAGGAGAAAGAAGACATAGTAGGAATGTTGCGGCTAAGAGGAGCAGCATTTTGCAAAACTGGCAAATAGATAGGGATCATCTCCACTTCCATTTTTGCTCCTTCTCAGGATGATAGCAGACGGGTGATCACAAGTTTAGTTTTGATGAGATAACCTCCTTACCCCCTAAAAATGATCTCTATTATTTGCCAAGAGAAGATCAGTAAACACTGAACACCTGCCTTGATCTCAGTGTCTTGGATGTTTTCCTGTTTCTCCTTTATCCTAGCAAACTCTCCAGGTTGCTATTCTTATTCCCATTTTATAGATGGGCAACTGGGTAAGAGAGGTAAGCTTGGTGAGGTCACTGAGATAGTGGGGAAAGGGGCTTGGCTCACATCAGGTATGCATTCCCCCAAGGTTCCACTGGGGCATCTAAAGAAGGGTTTCTGGAAGTGCAAATATAGGTATTGTTGTTAGCTGGTTAGCAGCTTCCCAGAGTTATTTATAGAAATAGGATCCACCAGGAAAGAGGAGTGTAGCATAAATGAATTACCAGTCATTTTCCTTTCCTTTCAACTCTGCAGGAAGGCCAGCTGACCAGAAGGAAAAAGCATCACAGCGTTTCATCTGGTACCAAACATCAGCACTCCATCGCTGGAACTATGCGGACTGGAAACAGCATAGGGGCTCCAGCAAGAGCATCTGAGGCTTTGTCTCTGAGACCACGTGCTATGTTTGTTTAGCTGCTGCCTTGGGCTCACTCTCCCACCCGAAACCTCTGGAAATCACCTAGGAGGGGGAGGGGGATTAAAGATCAGGACTCCCAGGCTGAGCTGTTAATTGCTGGGGCTCTTCCAAGCCAGGAGGGGTAAGAGTGTAGGAATCTGCTTGCCTCCCAGGAATATCTGGCCAAAAACTTTTGGGGTCCAGAAAGAGAATAAGGAAGTTGACATTCATTGGGCATCTGTTATACAGCAATCACTATGCTAGAAGCCTTACCCATATTTTCTCATTTACACCACAATTATGTGAAGTACAATTGGCCCTCCAAATCCATGGACTTAACCAACGGCTGACTGAATATCAAAAATTGAAAAAAAAAAGCAATATAAAATTTAAAAATACAATATAACAACTATTTACATAGCATTTACATTGTTAAGTATTATAAGTAACATGGAGATGATTTAAATTATACAAGAGGATGTCTGTAAGTTATATGCAAATACTCTGCCATTTTATATCAGGGCTTGAGCATCTGTAGATTTTGGTATCCGTGGAGGTTGCACTTGTGGGAGGGTCCTGGAACCAATCCCCTGTGGATAGAGAGGGAAGACTGTACTAGTCTCCATTTTACAGAGGAGACTGAGGCCCAGAGAGGTTAAGCAAATTGCCCAAAGCTACACAGCACAGGCCTGTAAGCCTCCATAACCTATTTTTCCCTGCCATTGCTCCACATTGTGCCATTTCTGTTTTTCTTCTGGCTTCAGTCCTTTTAGGCCTTATAAAGCAGAGGGAATTTTTTTTTTTAGTTGTTTAATCTCAAACACCTATATAAATAATGGCAGTTCAGAAGGAGAGGGAGAGGAGGGAGAAAAGGAAGCCACAAGGTTTCCTGGTTTAAACTGGGGGCCATTAACCAGTAATGGGGGATCCAGCTGAGCTCAAAGCACCCAGCTCAGACCTGATGACAGGGGTAGAGGGCAGGGGGCTGCCTGGGGGAGGGTGGGAACAGATGGCTCCTAAAGACCACGTTTAGGAAAGGGAAGAAGGATGGGCCTGAGAGCAGCAAGAGATGTTTATTCTCAAGGTGCGCAGGCTGTGTGGGGGCAGCATTAAAATCCTACAGAGTATTGGAAAAAGCCACAGAGCTGTGTACCCAAGGGATGTGATTTCAAGTTATTACAGTGAGAACAAACATTAAATAACACCGAGTCACATGCAGAATAGCTTCCATTTCTTTCAACCCTTTGGATGATGTCAAAGAGGAAGTCTAAGTTTGGAAATAGTGTGTTTTTACCACCTATTAGTTGCCAATGTCCTTGTTTAATGCAGAGAGGCAAATCTCTCCTCAGTGTCCTTGAGCAGACATTCTCTTGCCAGAATGGGATAACCTGCTTTCATAGTATTTATTTTTACAGTTACCTTCTATTTATGGCAAGTCATACACTTGCCATATGGCAAGTGGAATGCAGCAGTAATATACAATTTCCTTTTGAAATAAAAAAATTCACTTAAGGAGAAAAAGTTTGGAAAAGGGAGCAGTTTAAAGGAACATAAATAACCATGTAGGTGGGCACACCACTGAGGCACAGACTAAGACAGTGACACAGAAATGAATACGGTTTGGGAAATGCTGGTTTCATCCAGTTCTCTCACTGCTCAGACTAGAAGGCCGAAGAACCAATGGATGAGCCTTTTGCAAGGTGATACAGCAGGGTAGAGGCAGAGCTGGGATCAAAGTAGATCTGCTCCCAGGCCTGTGCCTCTCTGTAAGCAGGTTTTCATGATGAGGTTTCTCCAGGTGAAGTTTGTAACTGGGAAATTGAGCTCACATGATAGCAGCGGGCCTCACATGATGGCAGTGAGCCTCACATGTTGGACTGACCATCCATGAACAAAGCCCAAACTAGTTCCAAGCCTTGTGGCCAAGGGGCAGCTCTGTGCTAAGCTGCTTCTCCCTGAGCCTGTTTCTCACGTGGACACAGTGTTCACCCTCTTTCACATTTCTCCAACCTCACAGGACTTTTCTGTGGATTCAGTGAGATGACAGAGGAGAACGAGCTTTGGGAATGAGAGGGTACACAAATGTGAGTTCTACTAATCTCCCACACTCTCCTTGGCCTCCTTCCAGGTGCCTCTTCAGTGGTCTGGGCCCTGAAGTGTCAGGAGATGGTTTAAAATGTGGTCTGGTGTCCACAAGGGATCCATGGAGCAGACCATGACCATTTCCACAGGGACACAAACCAGGCTTACTTTCCAGACGGAAAAAGCCTGGACACGCAGCTAATATGCCTTCCTCGGGGGGTGGTCTAGGAATTCCTAGGTCCAATCAAGCCATACATGAAAAATGTTATTTTTGTACCTTTTAATGCAGTGGTATTTGGGGAAATTAGTGGAAAAGGAACTGCATAGAGTCTACAATGAGTGACTAATTAGAGGGCCCTGGTTCTCCCAGGATGTTCAGTTACATTAATTCAAAATGTGACCTGTTTATTTTGCAAGGTCAGGACAAAGTCTTACCTCCTAGAAAGCCAATGTGGCAATTAAATTAAAGTCACCAGCGTTTCCCCGAGGTAATGTATGAAAAAGGGCTTTGTCAACAGTATAAAAACGGAAGTGACCCCTGTGAGGTTGTCACCACTGCCCTCAATTGGGGGGCATAATGGTCTGCCCCAGGTGGGAGGCCATAGGTGAGAGCTTGTCTAGTTAAGGGAGGCACCTGGTAGAATGGAACGAACACTGGAGTCTGGGGTCAGGCTTTGCATCTTGACTTTGTACTTAGGCAAATCGCCTCATCTCTGTGACTCTCCACAGCTGCATCATGTATGTGCCTCAGTGCCCCGTTCCTAGGATTATTGCTGTGCATGTGTGTAGACAGGGTGCTGGTGGAAAGAAGGAAGAAAGGAAATCAGTGTTTTTTTTTTTTCCAATTTTGATTTTAGCACATACACATACACAGGGCACTGTGCTCACTGCTGGAGATAGTGTATACAAGGCCTACCTCTAGGAACTGGGAGTTGCACGAGGGAACCAGACATGGGAATAACTAGGTCCAGACTGTTAGAGAGGAATCAGTACAGAAGACAGTGAGGCATCAAAGAAAGGGGGCCAGACAGCAGAGGGCCTATCAGGAAATGCTCCTTATCAACTCAGAGTTGCCAAGTTCTAGGCTTCTGACCACTTGGCTTCTTTTCTACTGAATTTCCAGGCCTGAGAGCCACCCAGCCTGCTGGTGCTGGCCTCCTGAACTCTCATTTCTAAAGCAGAGGGGCTAGGCCTTTCTAAGCAGTGATTATGGATAAACAATAAGCACATCTATGGAGCTTCCTGGTCAGCAACTTGTACCTGTATCATGCATTCTAGTTTTCAAGTTATCTAGTTAGCTCTACAACCATGAGCAAGTTGCTAAATCTTTCTGAGGTCCAGTTCCCTCATTTTTAAGAAGGCACAATTCAGGATGACCATCTATTAGCCATCATTCTGAAACCCCAAAACTCTGAGACTAGATGTTTAACCAAAACTCATGTAGTGGCAAAACCTGACCTGAACTGACCTGAGGCTTGGAGTCATTTTAAAATCCCATGAGTATAATAACTATTCATGTTTCATGGCAGAAATAGTGATGTGTTTGATTACTGTAGGAATTTTAGGAGAAATACAGAATACGTACTCCATTTTCATTCTTAAATCTGAACATTTCCAAATTCTAAAGTGCTTCTGATTCCAAGGGTTTCGTTTAAGGAATTTTAACTCAATAAATTAAACACCAATTTTAAAGGGTCTCTCTGTTTAGAATACCCTTCATCCCTCATCTCTCTGGAAAACATCCACAAACATTTAAAATGTCATCATGAATGAATGAATAAAGGAAGAAATCAATTTGTCTTGCCAACGGAAGTTAGGTACTTAACTTTGCTACATAGCTGGTGTAATAAGAATTTATTTACCAGCAAGGGTCTTTTGATGCAAAAGAGTTGAGAGAAGTGGTGAACAAAATTGCTGAAAACTTTACATACCCCAATGTTCTATACCCCCAGAACTAGGTAAATAAGCAGATCCAAGTAACTGCAGTTGGCATGAAACAACAACAACAAAAAACCCAGGCTCCACAAAATTCACAGTGAAAGAAGACAAAAATCTCACTGGACCTTCCTTTCAACTGTTAGAAACAGGCACAATTTTGCTTTCTGATTTCATAATCTGACTTAAAAGGACCTTGGTTGACTCCCCCAGGGACTCTGAATAGGTTCTAAATTAAGTTGAATTTTTTGTTTTAAGAAAACACTTTTAGAAGGAGCTTACAAACATAGCAGTGTTTCCCTTTTAGAAAGAAAAATAAACACTCCTCCACTGGATTGGTAGTCAAAACAAAATAATCCCAGCTGCTTAAGACCTGAGAAAGTCAATGAAACTGCCAAACAGCAGTGATGCTGACCAGTGAGAAATCTGTAAGGCAAGGCACTAAGGACCCAGTGCCGAAGAAAGAAAAGAGCCATGGACGGCCCAGCATCCAAAGTTTGGCTCTGAGGAAGCTGCACCAAAGTAATGCCCAGTCATCTGGTCTGATTCATCTCATATAATGGGGGATTCATAAAGGTTTGTGAGGTAACAGGAATCCAACAACTTGGAATTCTCTTAAAACCAGGTTTGCTTTGGTGGAATTCCTCTTATCTTCTTCAAACTCCTACTAAGGAGAAGACAGAAATAACAGGATCTGATATTTGAAACAAAATATAAAAGCAACAGAAGGGAAAAAATTGGGGCTCTAGAGTCAAACAGGCTTGGGTCTGAATCTTTTCCATGCCCTTATGATCAATGGTCAATGGGCAAGTCACTGCCCCTTATTGGGCCTCAGTTTCCTAAACAGTGAAAGGGACGTAAATGGAGACACAAATACGATAATGCATGTTTTATAGAAAGATTTTGAGCACATAGAAAGTTCTTATTAAATGTAAATTATCCCACCCACCCCACTACCTTACCTAGGCTTTGAGAAACTGACACTTTTCTCAGAGCTATTTATTCCCTGACCCTCTTAAATATTAACCACCAAGTTTTTAAAGCCCCTTTGCTTTAGAATTTAGATAACAATTCATGAAACATTTAATATTTATTCTGAAAAGTTTCTTTGGGGTAGGGACGAATACCTACTTAATCCTAACCACCTCCTTTGCTTTTTCAACTGTGACTAGTTGATATTTTAGTGAAATCTTTCTTTATATATATCAATGATTTCTGGATGATTACCCTTGGGAAAGGATTAGGATTTTGATAAGAGAAAAAGCTACTTCCCCTGTTTTCTTCTCCGCAGGGACAATGAGCTGTTCTGTGATACCCCACGATCCTCTTTGTACTTTACTTGGGGATTTTAGCAGGGCAGCTCTGAGGCCTACCAGACCAGGATAGCAGCTCAGGCTGGAGTTGACACAGCTGTGGGCAGAGGGCCTCTGGGGGTGATGCTGGAGAGTCCAGCGCAAGCTCCTGGGAAGGCTGGCTCCAAGAGCCTCAGCTCTCACCATAGGAAACTGTCTCATTTTCACCCTTTAGGAGCCAGAGAGGCATTCTTTGTCATTTAAAATACAATCTGAATGCAGTCTCAGCTGGCCCTAAAGCAATTGCTCTGTTTGGTGGAAGGAGATGGGGGTGTGGAGATAGGGAAGACAGATAGAAAAGTTTTATCAGCTTTAACTTCTTTAAACACCATCACAACCTTGGAAGGTTTTCTCCCATTTCACAGATGGAGCAATTGATGCTCTCAGAGGTTGGAAACACTGCCTCGAGTTGCACATCTGGGATCCAATTTCAGGCTTGTCTCTAGAGCAATGGCTATAGCTCTCTGCTACACTGTGGTCCTTAAGCATTGCTTGCTCATTGGTTCATTCACTCACTTATTAAATGAACACTAAATTAAAAGTCTCTGAAAGACCATGCACCAAACGGTTAAATGTAGTTATCTCTGGGAGGAAGGATTATAAAAGAACTTAACATTTTACCTTTTCATATTATTTGGATGTTAATGAGCATTGCTACTTTTATAATTGGCAGAAACAATAAAGATAATTCCATTAAAATAATTTCACATTTTTTCCATGAAAAAAAATCAAATTAAAAACCCTAAAAGCATTTATTAGGCCCCCTACGTCTATGTTCCAGGGCACTCTCATCTTCACTCACTAGTGCTGAGTCCACATCAGTACCAGCAGGTCCTTTGGCTCATAGAGGATCCCTGGTTTGGGGTTTCAGGGGAGAGGAAGGCAGTAGGCAGGGTCCAGCCATGGTAGAGACTCATTGGGCTCTCTTGTGATCCCAACCCCAGAGAAACAGACCAGTAAGGACTCAGACTCTTCCTTCACGCATGAGACATCCTTATTACCAACTTTTAGAGTGACACTCAGAGCAAGGGCCTGGGGAAGGGATCCAAAGTGACAAGGTCCCCTGGGGTGCAGAAGTATGCAGGAGCAGCCCTGAGCAGACAGCTGCAGGCTAAAGTCCCCCATCTCCTTCCCTGCACATCAATAATGCAATAATGTCATCAATTTGCCTTAGAACTTGCAACAAAGCGATTGCTCTTGTTCAGTTAATTTGCAAAGGAAGAGATTAAGGACTTTAATCTCTTGCCTTCTCTTCTACTTGTAAGGCTTACTCAGAAATGAACAAAGAACATCATCACACATATATATACATATATATATATATATATTTCCCCCCTACTCCAAAAGCTTAAGAAGGCTACTGGCAGGAATAACTCATGACAGTCCTAAAATCAGGGTACCTTAGAGATTGTTCCACCACTGGCAAAATGGGGAAACGGAGGCTTAGAAAGACAGTGATTTGCCAAAGATAAATAGCCAGTGAGCCACAGAGCTGGGTCTGGAACCAGGTCTCCTCGCTCCCATCCCAGGGTTTCTGTTTCTGTGTATCATTTGAAACACAGGCAGTTAAAAGGCATAGAGGAGTAGGGACACTGAACCACCAAGAAAACAACCCCACCCCAGGAAGCATTGAGAAAAAAGGAGGAGGTGTGGGTCTTGGTCATGGAGAATGCAGGGTGTAAAATCCTGTCAGAAGAGAATCATCAAGGACAAAGATCTCTCTGATTGTCAAAGACAGTGGAAGCGCGGAAGCGGGGAGGTCCTCACTAGAAAAGTTGGGTGGGTAATGACCGCCCTTCATTGTCATTTGGTGGGGGCACTCAAGCCAGTTCCCAGAAGAGCTCAGGTGACTTTTACCACATGGCCTTCCAGACCCTTCCAAGGTTCACACCTATTTACAGCCCAGGCTCCCAGGTTTAAAAGGGCTGGGGCAGGCTTCCCAAGTCCCCACCTCGAGTGCTTTGTCCGTGTGTTCCCTCTGCCCAGAGCACCCTTGGTAATCTCTGTCTTGCGCACCTCACTAATTCCTTCAAGTCCTGTGAGCGCCTCCTCTAGGAGGCACTTCCTCATTCTCTCAGGCAGAGTAGACGCTCCCTCCTCGCTCACAGAACATACTAGGTTCCTACCGCCTTTGCCGCCTTGGGCTGTAATGATGTGCTCCCAAGAGAAAAGATGGCATCTGACATTTCTTGAATCATCCCCAAGTGCCAGGCAGTGTGCTGGGAGATTTCACAGACAGGCTGTCTGTAAATCCCCTAGAGGCAGGTGGAGGGGACTAGGCAATGACTAACATTTACCACACTCCTTCTCTGTTCCAGGCACTGTGATGGGTGCTCATCATGAGGTGGGCACTATAATGCCCACTTTACCCTTGAAGAAATAAGCTTGGAGAGGCAATGTGACTTATCTAATGTCCCACAGCAATAAAGTTTGTATGTAATTCAAAGCTGTTTGATTCCAGAACCCATAGACTGTCTTATCCCTTTCTGAACCTCTGCCTCCTTTTTCAGAATCTGGCCTGGAATTTAGTACCACACAAACACTTACATAAATAAATGTTTGCCAAATTGACACACAACCTACAGTGTTATTTGTGGGGAAACAGTTTCATTTCCTCTCTTCTTGTCCTAGCATCAGGAAATTCTGGGGCTATTAAGGTGATCCTAGGTTACCTCATGTACATCCTGCCCCACCTCTTAGAGGTTTGAATTCCTTCCGGGGCTTCCTTGCAAAGAAGTGGACTGGCCTCTGCTGGACAGAGAGGGCAAGCACCTTGGCTCAAGTCTAACAGCACCTGATCAGGGGATACAAGCTGGTCACCCTGGAGCTCTTCCACCATACCCCACCTCCCACCTTAAGAACGCCAGGGCAGAGCTCAGAATAAGACAGCTTGCAGATCCATGCTTAAACCCAGTGGTTCTCTCTGCAGCCAGCATTTAGCCCTGCAGCTGCCTGGGGCTTCAGGGCTGCCTGTCTCCAGGCTCTGTGAAAGTGGAGAACTTTTAAAGCCAGCGCTGTTCTATGGGTAATGGGGTCATCCTTCTCAGTTTTTTCAGTGAAAATGGGGACACTAAAATACTGAATCTCCTGGGCATGGTTGTGACAGTGCCTGGCACAATCCCTGGCACACAGTAGGTAGTTGGTCAGTGTTGCCGATGTCTTAACCTTTTTTTTCTGTCTGTGTCAATCTTTGTCTCTACCTTTACCTGTCTGGCCTTCACCTGATGTTTCCTTCTTGTGGTGTCTGTCTGTGCATCTTTGTCCGTACATCTGCCTGTCCGATGTCTGTCATGGGAGCTGGGGACAGAAACAGCCCCCCAACTCCTGCACACTCCAGCGGCGCCGCGGGGCAAGAGCGGGGCTGCCTGAGCCCGCGGAGCCACGCCAGGCCCCCAACTCCCCCAGAGCCCACCATGCACCAGGCCCCTCCGCCCCGGCAAGCGGCCCAAGCAGGCATCGGCAACGAAAGGACATTTTTAAAAACAAACCCGCAAAAGTAGGAAGAGAGAGGGACTTACCGTTCGCCGCGACCCCCAGGCTGGCGGAGCCACTTTTAACTAAGAATGAATTAGGGACAAACTCTTCCTCAGAGTCTGAGTCCGGGGTTGGCTGGGCCACACCGTTGCCTAGCAACCGCCTCTGGCTCTCATTGGCCGGAGGGGAGGGGGGCGGGGAGGGGGACTGCTCAATAGGGGTTGATGAAGCGGATGAACAATGCAAGGGAGCACCTGCGAACCACAAAGACAAACACAGACAGAAAAAATAATGAAAATTGATTTTGAGGCACACGGGGAGGGGGAGGGAGCAAAATAAAACACGCATCAACGGGAAGGAGGGGCTCCCAACGCGGGGATCTACTGCACACGTGGGCCGGGGGCGGGGCTGATGCCTCCGCAGGGCAAGTTGCTGCAAACTCCTTCTGAAGAGCTGGGGCCTCAGCGCAGGCTGGCAAATGGCAATCTCGGAAACACATGGAAAGCCTTTTCTGTTCTGCCTATTCTTCAAGACACACCTGAAAACCCAGGGTCTAGTCCTGACAGGGCCATGTGATCTATCAAACCGCTGCCCCTCTCTGAGCCTCAGTGGCCTCGCTGAGCCTCAGTGGCCTCGCTGATAAAAGCAGCAGTGGTGACTGGGTGATCCCTGACCCCCTATAAGCTGGCCATTCTGTGATGTCACCGAATTGAAATGATGTTCTTATTACTGAGATTTTACTCCGACCTGCCTGCAACAGGCCCTAGGCCTCGTAAAAAGGTAGTGAGAGCTGGAGAGAATGATCCAAGGCTTCACTCTACCTTTGGCAGTCTAGGATTTCAACACAGCAATGTTTTGTTTTTCTAAGAATCTCACACTTTATGATTCTTAAATTCTGACATTCTCCGGAACCTCCCTGAAAGCAAGACCCTTAGGAAATTTTGTTCATGTCTTTATATCCAGAATCTAACCTACTGCCTGGTACATTGTAGGCTTGTAGAAGTATTTGTTGACTAGTTTAATTCTAGGGGGTCTCACATACTAGGATTCTTAAGTTCTAATGTTCAAAGATGAGAACATTCTATAATTTTAGGACACTCACATTTCGTGTGTGAGTTCCAAGATGTTGTAAAACAGTTTGACCCCAAGTTTCTATCATGCCATGGTTCTAAAACCCCAGCTTTCTATAGTTATATAAGCAAACTCCCAACTCTTCAGAAGGAGGAGGCGATGGCTTGGGACAAGAACTTTGAGCTCAGACAATTTGCAGTCTTATCTGTGGCCAACCTTTCAACATGTGCAGTACATCGTCTACAAGAGAGGGAACATAAGCACAGACATATAAAAGTATACAGTACAAGACAATGCAACCACTTACAGCAAGGGCTGCTCATTTTCTCCCGCCTTGAGTGACAGAAGGTTTATAACATAGTCATATCTATCCAGCTTTTCAAACAGACTGAATCTTAGGAAAAATAACGCAGTCCCAGTGGGCCATCTTAACGTTCAGCGGGGCTCTAAGGGGGAGGTGGCACAGAGAGCGGCTGATTATTTGCAGGGTAGGGTGGGAAGCTTTTTGTGGTCTGTCCACACAAGAGCAGCCCGTAGGATTTTGCAGGTTCCATGACTCTTTTTTTCTGAGACAGAGTCTTACTCTGTCACCCAGGCTGGAGTGCAGTGGCACAATCTCGGTTCACTGCAACCTCCACCTCCCAGGTTCAAGTGATTCTCCTGCCTCTGCCTCACAAGCAGCTGGGACTACAGGCACCTGCCACCTGCCCGGCTAATTTTTTTTTTTTTTTTGTATTTTTAGTAGAGATGGGGTTTCACTATTTTGGCCAAGCTGGTCTTGAATGCCTGACCTTGTGATCCGCCCACCTCAGTCTCCCAAAGTGCTGGGGTTATAGGTGTGACCCACGACGCCCAGCCTTTTATTTTTTTTTTTCCTAGACGCGCACCACCACACCCAGCTAATTTTTGTATTTTTAGTAAAGGCGGGGTTTCACCATGTTGGCCAGGATGGTCTCAATCTCTTGACCTCTTGATACGCCCGCCTTGACCTCCCAAAGTGCTGGGATTACATGTGTGAGCCACTGTGCCTGGCCCCAGGTTCCATGACTCTTAAGGTTAACCCCTGAGCTTAACTTTGTGACATTTTACCGAATTGCTGTGTGTGCCATTTGGCTGGTTGATATTAGAAATTCAGCAAGAAGAATTGAAGCAGCAGAAATCACTGCCCAATGTACAACCTCTGGGTGGCTTCTTCCTCTGTGTTTTGGTCTCTTTACCTAAAAATTCAGGCTATGATTCACCGTACAATCTTTTAAGCCAGCATTCCCGATTTACCTTGAGAGCCTGCCTTCCCTGACACCACTGACCACCTGGTGCTAGAGGGTTGAACATTCCGCATTCCTTTCTCTGAATTAACCTTGTCTTCAGGTCTAATATATCTGCTCTGTTGTGTTTATATTTATCTGTATCTGTCTCCTACATGAAAGTATACAGTATATTCTTGGGGTACAGTGTATTTGTGGAGTGAGCTTTGGAGTTGAACAGAATTGGGGTTTGTATCACAGCCTCACCTCCTATTAGTTTTATGATATTAGGAAAAATACTTCCAGTTCCTCATTTGTAATTTTTTATTTATTTTTGACAGAGTCTCTGTCATCCAGGCTGGAGTGCAGTAGCGTGATCTCGGCTCACTGCAACCTCCACCTCCTGGGTTCAGGTGATTCTCCTGCCTCAGCCTCCCCAGTAGCTGGGATTTCAGGTGTGCATTACCATACCCAGCTAATTTTTGTATTTTTAGTAGAGATGGGGTTTCACCATTTTGGCCAGGCTGGTCCTGAACTCCTGACCTCAAATGATCTGCCTGTTTCAACCTCCCAAAGTGCTGGGATTACAGGCGTGAGTCACCACGCCTGGCCCCTCATTTGTAATTTGTCCACCTGACACCCCTACCTTTTATGTAGCTGCTATGAGGACTAAAGATCATGTATGTGAGTACACAATATGCATGAGCAAGTGGTTAGTGCTCACCAAATGTCTATTAAAGGTAACAAAACCACCCCACCAAGAACCCCATTCATGACTCCCGCTACGGTTCCAGTTTTGGAAAGATTCTGTCTACCAGGCCACATTTATTAAGCCAATATACATTCATTTCCTCATCTTTTATTAACCAAAGACACAATATAATCTTCAATCAGAGCTTCTGATGAGCTTGAGATAACCAGTCCCACACCACAGTGAGTTGTTAGAATTTCAGACAAAAATTAAGAAACACGATATGTTGTTTCAGGGTGTTTGTTACAGCCTCTTCCTGAGTAAATCTGTCAAGCTTTACGAAATAAATAGTTCCAGAACTAAGTAAATTGTTCCATCATAAACTTCAGGGGCCCTGGGATGAGAACGGCAGAATGGCACTGTGCCCTCCCAGGCCACATCCCTGTCTCTCCTTTCTCCCATGCATTCCCTGGTCTCTCCTCAGGCCTCTGGGTTGCTCTGAATATTCATAACTAACATACGGGAGCCGGTGCCAGGCAGAGTTTCTGTGAGGTACAGTTATTACTGGACACATGTTAATTTCCTTCCTCTTATTCATTGGCAACTTTGAATTTAAGTGATTTCCGAGGTAGGGTACACAGAACTATTTCCTAGGATGTAAGAAAATATTTTAACTCATGTATTTCAAAGTTCTATTTAGTATGTTTTTTAACGCATGTAATACAGGAGTGCTTGGAATATGTGTATGAAAATGCACTGCTGTACCAATTCAGCATGTACAGGAGCAAGGGAGGGTCACATTGAGAGTACGGGCTCTGGAGCCAGACTGCCTACATCTGAAATCCAGTTCCACTACTTGCCAATTCAGTGACCTTGGGTAAATTACTTCACCCTTTGCACCTCGGTTTCTACGCCTTTATAAAAGAAAATTAAAAAAAAAAGAGTGCCTACTAATTTCTGGGTTGCTCTGAGGACGAAAGAAATTAAAATAAGTAACATGTTGAGAACTGTGTGCGGCAGCCAGTAAATACCTATAATAAATGTTCGATGTTGCTATGCATAAATACGTACATGTAAAGTGAGGACTAGCTGTCTTCATCTTTTCTTTTTTATAAAACAGTGTATGATCACGAAAGTATGGCAAATCCTGTTTCATTCCACAAACATTTCCTAAACACTCAGTGATTGGGCTAGAAGGTGAGGGAGATACAATTAGGAAGCACAGCTGCAAGGGAGCTGGAAGGAGGGGAGGGATAAGTGCACAAGGAGGTCTCAGCAGGGCAGAGGTAGGACCTGTCAGAACAGAACCACAGCCCAGTTCAAGGAGCTGGGGGGCTCATTTCAACTGGAGGAACTGAGAAACACTTTACTGAGCCTTGGAGGATTTCAATGAGAAGAGATAGGAGCATTAGTATCTGTGGTAGAGGGAGGAATACGCTGGCCTAAAGCCTTCATCCTTCACCAGGTCTTTAGCAATCTGTCTCCCCACCTGACCCTTTACCTCCCAAGTCTCATTGTTACGATTAGCTTTTCCTTACCAAGTCCAGTGAGACTTGCTAAGACATGCTGGCCTGCTCTCATTTCCATGGACTCAGTGCTCTCTCTTTTGCCAAGTTTGCAGAGCTCTAGGCACTTTCTGCATTAAATCTATCTGAACAGCAATCTATGGAGCATAACCACAAAAGTTTTGCCTCTTAGCTTTTGCGCAAGCTTCTTCCTTCTCTCTGGGGCATTTCCTTTCCTCTTCCGTCCTCCTCACAACTACCACCCTATATGTCTCTTAGCTTCCACTCATCCTTAGGGTTTGACTTCATGACCTCCTCCCTCAAGAAGCTTTCTTGATGCTTCAAGCCTGCATTTGGCAACCCCACTAGGTGCTCCCACAACTCCCTGGACTCTCCCTGTTGCAACATTTCTCATCCTGAAGTATTTACTTGTCTGTGTCCACCCACTAGCTTGCCTTGCCATTGCCATATGTGCCTAGTGCAGTGTCATGCATGTAGAAAGCAGTAGTAAATATTTGTTAGATGAATAAAGGTAGACGGAAGGTAGGAAGGAAGGAGAGTACCTTGATTATGGCACAAAAGTCTATGTCAAGAGAGCAGTGATAAATGAGACAGAAGTGAGAACACTAGAAAAAGGAAATCAGACCTTAATTGGGGAGTCATGAAAATGTTTAAAGCAGGAAAGTGACCAGACCGGGACTGTACTGTAGAAGGATCTGCTCTCTAAACATAAGGCACTTACTCAGTCACCTAGATCTCCCTTCTAACTGGCTCAGCTCGGGCAGGATGTTGAAAATCCAGATGATCTTCTGAGCTTGCTTTTTGGGTGGGGCTCAGATGTACGTTTGTGTGGGCAAATAAGGATGCCTGATTCCATGGGACTGGGGTGTAGGTGTGCCTTCCCACATGTCCTGGTTATCAGCTGAAGGGAACCTGGCACTGCAGATTCTTCTACTGTGCCTGTGGTAAAAAAGAGTGGGATGCCTGAAATGAACCTCCTCACATCTGACTCCAACAACTAAGAGGACCAGTGAAGGGTACAGGGGAACCATCCGGGTTTCTAGAGAGGCGGTCTCCACGAGCCCAGCTCTGGCTTATAGGAGATGAAGATGAAAAAAGAAGGAAACAAAGTGAGTGATACAGTTTGGATATCTGTTCCCTCCAAATCTCATGTTGAAATGTGATCCGCAGTGTTGGAGGTGGTGCCTGGGGGGAAGTGTTGGATCACAGGGGTAGATCTTATGAATTACGTGGTGCCCTCCCCATGGAAATGAATGAGTTCTTGCTCTGTTAGTTCACTTGAGATCTGGTTGTTAAAGATTCTGGGACCTTCCCCCTCAGTCTGGTTCCCTATACTCATGCTCCCTCTCTTTCCAGGTGACACACATGCTCTCCCTTTGCCTTCTGCGATGAGTAAAAGTTTCCTGAGGCCTCACCAGAGGCCAAGCAGATGCTGGTGCTGTGCTTGTATAGCCTGTAGCACCACGACCCAAATAAACCTATTTTCTTTCGTTTGAGATGGGATCTCACTCTGTCACCCAGGTTGGAGTGTCGTAGAACAATCTTGGCTCACTGCAACCTCTGTCTCCTAGGCTCAAGCGATCCTCCCACCTTGGCCTCCTGAGTAGCTGGGAGCACAGGTATGTGCCACCATGCCTAGCTAATTTTTTGTATTTGAGGACAGATGAAGTTTTGGGGACAGACTGCTATTTTCTTTTTTTTTTTTTTTTTTTTTAATTTATTTATTATTATTATACTGTAAGTTGTAGGGTACATGTGCATAACGTGCAGGTTTGTTACATATGTATACTTGTGCCTTGTTGGTGTGCTGCACCCATCAACTCGTCATTTACATCAGGTATAACTCCCAATGCTATTTTCTTTATAAAGAAATTCCAGCCTAAGGAGTTCTTTTATAGCAATGCAAAACAGACTAACACAGTTAGGGAGTGCAGACACCTGTATGGTTGAGATTGGCAGAGGGGTGGGGCATTTACAGAGCTTCTCCTGGAGGCCAGGAACTGGCCCAGATTCTCCACAAGATCTTTTCCTTAAAACACTCTCAGTAGGAAAATTCATCTCCATTTTTCAGGTGAAGAAACAGAGGCTTAGAGAAGTGAAGTCAATTGTCTGTGGTCATAAGGCCCAGATGAGAACCCATAACTTCAATGCTGTTTCCAAGTGATGGTGAGAGTGAAATTCATCAGCTCTGGTTTGGATTTTCCACCAGGCATAGGGAAAGCGAAAGGCCTGTCTATCAGGGAAACACAGCTAAAGCAGAAAGACCATGAACTTCCTATTGGGCAAACCAAGGATCAAAGCCTAATGTGGCTGCTGGCTATGTGACCTTTGATAAGTCACTTTACTTCTGTTAGTGTTCATTTTCTCCTCAGAAAAGAAAAAAAAGTGACGATACCCACTGCAAACAGTTGCTGAAGGACTGGTGATCTTACGCTCACCAAGAGCCCAGCAGTCTGCTTGCTGATGGTAAAGGCTCAGCCAATATTGGTTTCCTCTGCCATCTCTCCAGCTGTAGATCTGTCATAGAGAGAACATGGTGGTTTTGGGAAAGAAGCAATAACAGATTTGCAAGCCTGCCAATTACACTTTTATCAATGTGTTAGTTGATGATATCAGAAAAAGGGGAAACGTGTTAGGGAAACTGTCCTAATACATACAGAGAACATAGGACAAGGGAATCCTAAGATGTGCAGAAACAATTTCCGTTACACCCTTGTGTGAATCGGTGATGATAACTTTCTCTTGCATTTGAAATCTAACCTATAAATAGAGCAAGCTAGTTGTCCAAGAAGAACATTCAACCATTCTGGATTCTTAGTGTATCTTTGGAATATTCATGAGACTAAAATTATGAGGGCTAGCTGATGAACAAGTTTATTACTCTGTCAAAAAGAAAGACCATTAACAAAATGTACTTTTTAACACTTTGCTCAGCAGTCCTGAGAAATCCATCTAAATGCCCAAACGGAATCTTACTGGTCTATGATAAAATCCCATCTAGTCTATGGTAGGAAAATTCACGTGAGCTTACACAATGGAAAAGTGTGAGTCCTCAACTGTAACATGAGCACTAGCTGTGGGCTGCAGGGAAGGCACTTTCCTCCCTGGATTATCGGAAGAGCGTCCTAATAACCTTTTAACTGGCAGCCCTGTAATTTAGAATCTTGTGTGTAAAACACTTAGCCCAACACACAGCCATTAGTCAATAAATGACACCTAGAAAGAAAACAAAATAAAATCCTTAGACCTAAGTAGGTACCTCATCTCAGTGGCACACTGCCCTGATGGATTCATCCTTTCCAGAAACATTTTAGTTTGTTCACCTAAAACCAAATGCATTCTTTTTCTTCTCATATGCTGGCCACAGGGCATTCAGTTGCTTCATTGAATAAGTGAAATTACACTCAGTTCTGAGCAGAGGATGGGGCACTGAAGAAAACTAAAGTCTCTTTCTGATAGAAAGGTCTGCGGCTCGTGGAGGGTCAGGAATTCTAATGCACTGGTATCATGCCCTGCTTTTTATTCCAGTGAGTTATGTTCTTCTCTACTGCTTGAATAGACTATCCTGCCAAAGACGGACCACGTATTGCTCACCTACGTGTTCTGGTCTTACTCAGAGTCTCAGCTCAGCAAAGAAAGACAGCTGGTTTCCCTAGTTATTTAAAATGGGTTGGAATCCGCTTTTGCAAAGCATTTCAAAGAACTGGAAATCTGAAAATCTAGACTGACTATTCATTCGGGTTTGTCAGTGACAGCCCCAATTTATAGCTGTTATCCTACATTAATTAATAATAGTTCCCCCTTTACTGTAAAAATGCCTTGATTTGGTCAATTAATTACATGGCTACCCTGTTTGAGGGCAGTGAAGTACAGATTCAGTTCCACATCACAGGCTGCAGTCTGTAGCAATGGAATAGTGGTCAAGATAGCTGGGTGCAGGTCAACAAAGCAGTCCAAGATCGTGGGCAAAGCAGCCCAAGATCCTTTCCTCTGTTAGATGGTTATTCTCTAAGGTTCCTTTATGGTCCAACAAAGGTAGCAGTAGCTGTAGTCTATACCTCAAGAGGTTGCTGTGAGGGTTAAAGGAGACTATGGAAAAAATGCAGGATATAAACGACTTAATTTACAATGGAGAGTCAGATTCCTCTAACATAGCAGATACTTAAAAATATTTATGGAACAAATAAATTTGTATAAATGCATAGGAAAAAAGATTGGTTGAAAATAAAAAAACCACATTAACAATGGTTATCACTGTTACAGGCAATTTAAAATTTTTAATATGCTTTTATAGCTTCAAAATTTTCTACATTTAGCATATATAGTTATTTTTATTTTTATTTATTTATTTAAAAAATTTATTTTAGAGATGAGGTCTCGCTGTGTTGCCCAGGCTAGAATGCAGTGGCTATCCACAGGCACAATCATAGGGTACTGTGGCCTTGAACTCCTGGACTCAGGTGATCCTTCTGACTCAGCCTCCTGAGTAGTTGTGATCATAGGTGTAAGCCAAGTTCTTTTTATACTTTTAAAGATTATTTTTAAAAACCTCATGAGCAAATGAAATAATAAATGTGAAAATATCTGGCATCTAGTAGGTATTCATAGATGTTGATTTTTAAGCTTTTTTTTTTTTTTTTTTTTAAGACAGAGTCTTGCTCTGTCACCACAACAGAGTGCAGTGGCACAATCTCGGCTCATTGCAACCTCTGTCTCCCAGGTTCAAGTGATTCTCCTGCCTCAGCCTCCAGCTGGGACTATAGGCAAGCACCACCATACCCAACTAATTTTTGTATTTTTAGTAGAGACGGGGTTTCACCATGTTGGCCAGGATGGTCTCAATCTCTTGACCTTATGATCTGCCCGCCTCGGCCTTCCAAAGTGCTGGATTACAGGCATAAGCCACCGTGTCTGGCCCCTTAAATAAGATTTTTATACATTAATATTAGTAGTATAATTTAGTATAAACTGATTTTTAAAATGTGAAAGCTTTTCAACTGAGCAATTCCACTTTTAGGAATTTATCCCTAAAATTAGGACATCTCAGAAGATTTACACTAAGGATATTTATCACAACATCATTTGTAATAGTAAAAAGTAAAACATTTTAAAAATGTTAAAAAGGAAAAACATCCTTAATGTTAAAAAGTAAATGCTTACTTGTGTAATGAAGGGATAATGCTGATATTACACAGATATTATAAGATATGTTTGTAAAGAATATTAAGCGATGTGGGAAACAGGATATAAAAAGAGTTTTATGCAAAACTGTGTAAAAAGTAATTCTGACTTTTGTTCAATTGTGTATGGGTGCAATCTGTACAAAAATGTTAAGACCAGTTATCTTAGGGCAGTATATTAGAAATAATTGTTTTCCTGATTTTTAAAATATATTCTAATTTTTTCAAGTAACACATGTGACTATGAGATTTTTTAAAAAAGCAATAAATGCTATTTTTAACAGAATTAGACACACATACAGAAAAGTTAGCCATGATGACAGTTTCTCCCTTGGGTCCCTAACGGGAGGAGCTCAGCAGACCCACAGCCTCCCAGGGCTTTTCCAGCCTATTCAATCTTGTGGGTCTTACTCCCCTGGCCTGGCAGCTCACAGTAAGTCAACTCTCCTTGACAATGGTTATTTTCAGGAGCGGGTCCCGGGCCATTTGTCTCTGTGAGTTATGTTGGAAAAATGGTCTTTAAAAAACAGGACGCAGTAAATTTCTCAGGCTCGTCATTTGATCTCCAGCTTTCCTCCTCACAGGTTTCTTGGAGACTTAAAAATCTTTTTTTTAAAAAGTGTTTGCCAGGAACAGACCTGTTTCACCCGCCTGCCTGGGCAGCTGGTCTCCTGAACACCGAGAAGAGAGCCCCTTAGGTTTCTCTGGTCTTCACACAGGGATGGCCTGCCAGCTAGTCTGCTTGTTTGACACAGGTATATTCGATGAGGACTTTCATTGAGTTTTTAAACATATCAGGCTTATTGACGCATAATTCACATACCATACAGGCCACTCATCTAAAGTGTTCAATCCAATGGGTTCTAGTATATTCGCAGAGTATTGCAACCATCACCATAATCCATTTTAGAACATTTCATCACCCTAAAGAGAAACTCCACACTCATTAGCAGTCACTCCCTATTGTCCTCCAATTCCCTGCAGCCTAGGCAATCACTCATCTACTTTCTCTTGCTACAGATTTGCCTATCCTGAGCATTCATAAAAATGGGATCATATAATATGTGTTCTTTTGTGGCTTCTTGCACTTAGCAAAATGTTTTCTCAAGGGTTCATCCAAGTTGAAGCAATGATTAGGATTTCATTTCATTTCACTGACAAATAACATTGCATTGTATGGATATACCACATTCTGTTTATCCATTTATGAAACTTGGGTTGATTCAAACTTTGGTTATTTTCACTTTTTGGCTATTACCCATAATACTGCTGCAAATCTTTGTGCCTACATTTTTGTGTGAGAGTATGTTTTTACCTCTTTTGGGTATATACCTAGGAGTGGAATTGCTGAATTGTATGCTTAATCTTTTAAGGAACTGCCAAATTGTCTTCCAAAGTGGCTGTATCATTTTAAATGCCCACTGGCAGTGTATGAGGGTGCCAATTTCTCCACATCCTCACAAACACTTGTTATTATCTGACTTTTTTATTCCAGCCACTACAGCGAGTATGAAGCAGTATCTCACTGTGGTTTGATCTGCATCTCCCCTAATGGCATATGATGCTGGGCATATTTTCATGTCCTTATTTGCCATTTGTACATCTTCTTTGGAGAAATGTCTATTCAGATCCATTGCCCAATTTTTAATTCGATTTATCTTTTTATTACTAAAGTGTAAGTACTGTTTTTTTTCCCCAAGAATTTGTTTTGTGCTTACTCTGTCAGGCAGTGTTCTAAGCATCACTGATAGACAAGGAAGACAAAGCCCTTGCTCTCAAAAGCTTACATTCTAGTGAAAGAAAACATTAATGAACAAGTAAGCAAATAACTATATAGAACAAGATCAAGTGTGATAAATATTAGACTGGTGCAAAATTAACTGTGGTTTTGCCATTAAATATAATAGCAAAAACTGTAATTACTTTTGCACCAACTTAATACATAGTTGTCAGGTGGGTACGAGGTTAGGAGTGATGGCATGGGCGTGTTGTTTTAAACAGCATGGTCAGGGAAGCCCTCACTGAGGAGGTAACATGTAAGCAGAGATCTGAAGTAAATGAAGGAGTGAGCCAAGCAGACACTGGGGCAAGAGCTTTTAGGCAGAGGGCCCCACAACTGCAAAGCCCCTGCAGCAGGACCAAGTTCATCTGAGGGACAGTGAGGAAGCTAACAGGACTAGAAAAGCATAACAATGAGGTAAATGCTAGGAAATCAGCCTTGAGACATTGTCAGGGGCCAGGTTAAAGATGTGCAAACACTGCAAACTAAAGGTCATGATGTCTGGGTGTTCTTATTAACAAGTTCCCTGAGGGCGGGGACTGGTTTATTCATATGGCCACAGGCCACATGGTAATTCCACATGTAGTGGGTGCTTCACTACATATCACAACCAATTTTGACCTAATGAACTCCTAATAAAAACACTTACATGTGAGTAGTATTTATTCTACATTTTACACAGGATTTTCACAGCCATGATCTCATGTGATCCTTACCACATCCAGGAAGGGTAATGGCCATCATCCCCATTTTACAGATAAAGAAACTGAGGTTAGGAGTGGTGATATGACTTGTGCAGGGACACACAACTTGTAAGGGGCCAAGTGGGGCTCCAACCCAGGAGAGACGCAGCAAGAAAGATCTGGATTTAAAACTGATTATTGTGATTTTAGGCAGGTTGGTTGATCTTTTAGAGTTGGGGAGCCTCAGGGTGTGTGTGGTCCTACCTTACAGGAGTCCCATGCAGAGTAAATGCATAAAAGCATGCATGTCTGGGGCCTACCATGGGCCTGACATACAGCAGGTACTCAAAAGGGGAAGTGGTAGCTCTCCCATGCCTCCTTTTTTCTTTTTCTTTTTTTTTTTTTTTGAGACAGAGTCCCAGGCTGGAGTGCAGTGATGCAAGCACCTGGGCTCAAGTGATTCCTGTGCCTCAGCCACCCAAGTAGCTGGGATTATAGGCATGCCACCATGCCTGGCTAATTTTTATATTTTTAGTAGAGACTGGGTTTTGCCATTTTGGCCAGGCTAGTCTCGAACTCCTGACCTTCTGTAATCTGCCTGCCTTGGCTTCCCAAAGTGCTGGAATTACAGGGGTGAGCAACCACGCCTGGCCTGCACCTCCCTTTCATCACCAGCCCCAGCTACACATCCAGGCAACCTCTCTGTGTGAAACCCTGAGTGGGCACTGGAGACATAGAACGAAGTCTACCCCTTCCCCTGGAGGGGCACGCAGCCTCATGGGTGAAAGAGACAAGCAGGAATGGCTCAAGAGGGAGAAAAGCTGTGAGGGAGGTATTGGAGTATGGGGGTGGGGTGGGTGGGGCGACAACTGGAAGACTCACTGAGCTCTATGTGTCAGCTGCAGCTCCTAGTGTCTCACAGATTGTTCTAACCTTGCCCACGCGCTGCCTCCAGAGGGGTGTAAGATGGTTCATTCACACCTCTGGAGGCTGAAATTGGGTTGATGGAAAGGCCAATTTCCATGGGACGTGGGAGAGAGGGAACGCACAAAGCAAGCTGGATTATCTCTGACTGTCAAAATCTGCTGGCCAACATGACCAAAGAGCCACTGAAATTTATGGCAGACCTTGAACCATCTGTGGTCACAGAGTGCTCTCTTCAACAGGGAGGCTTGGGCTCTGCACTTTTGTACTGAGATTTGATTAAGAAAGTGCTTCCAAATAGCTGTTTTCAAGTCATTTATTACTTCCTCTTCCTCTGGATACACACACGCACACACACACACACACACATATAAAATATGTTTTCCTCCCTCCACTCAATTTACACAGTGGCAAAATTCCAGGCCTCAAGATGAAGTAAGAGCACAACCTAATAGTCCAGCCTCTTACTCAGATACTTGAGGAAGGATGGGAGTATTAGGTACAAAGGAAAGGGGCAAGAGATAGGATTCAGAAGGAAACCAGCCAGGTGTGGGAGGGTGGGAGGGCAGGGATATTAACTGGGTACCTACTATGTGTCCAGCACTGTGGAAGGCCCTTGATATAAATTATCTTAATCAACCCTCATGCCCCTTGAAAGTGTGAAGATTTCTCCAGCTGACAGATAAAGACTTGGAGACTCAAACAAAGGCAGCTTAAGGTCACCCAGCCAGTGGGTACCAGTCTGGGTGCTGAATCTTGGTCTACTGAACCCTATGCCCACATGCTTCTGACTAAAATAACCTTAATAAATAACAGTAATAAACCTAAGAATGTACATTTGTAAATTCATGAGTTTACTTCCTTGATCTTTCATCAGTCCTGGGAAGAGGACAATAATGTTCAAAGTGAAGCCATTTGCTCAAAGCTACGGACCTAGTGAGGTGTGGATCTGGGCTTCCAGCCCAGGCCACCTGAGCCTACAGCCCTTTCAGGGCCTCAGTCTGTCTTTCATAGCATCTTAGAGTGACAGTCAGGGATTAGTGTAACCAATGAACCAGGCAAAAAACCAACCAGTGGGGAAGAAAACCCAAAGCATATAAAATAAAATCCAAGCTGTGTATTTATCATTAGTGGAGTTTCTGAATATCTGTTATAGTTCAATAAAAAGTTTTTAAAAAAACCCAGAAAGCCATGTGGTGTGGATGTAAGCATATACTAAGAGATATTTTTCTAAAACAGCTTTTCCCCAGTAAATGCCCTGATTCGAAACAGCTTTCCATGAACTTGATCACCGTGCCAAGGTCTCTTGCTTGCATTAGATTTCTATAAAGATTTGTGAAACTTTTTTGGGGAAAGCACAAACATAATGAGGACCAAGAGTTCTAGAAATTCCTCTACTGTCACTCCAAGAAATCTTGAAAATCGAGGAAGGCAGTGGGGGAGAGTGGACAAGTAGAGAAATGGCTTCCCAACCTTGCTCCTGAGTGACCAAGTCAGGTTTTTAAAGCAGGAACCCTTCAGGCAGCTTCAGGTCCAAATCAGAAGAAAAACAAACTTTTTTTTTTTTTTTTTAAATCCTCAATTGCACTCTGTACAGAAAGGAGCCTTTGAGATAAGAGAAGAGAAAGGAATAAGCATTTGCCAAATAGCTTTTGTGTCTGGCACTGCACTAATCACTTGCCACGTGCTTTCTAACATAGCTCCACAACAGGAATCATTCTTGCACTCAGCAATATTACTTGACATTTAATATGCAACAGAAATTCATTGTCTCATGGTTCTGGAGGGCGGAAGTCTGAAATAACGATATGGACAGGGCCATGCTCTCTCTGAACCCTGTAGGGGAATGCTTCTTTTCCTCTTCCTAGTGCTAGTGGGTTGCTGCCATCTCTGGCATTCCCTGGCTTGCAGCTGCATCACTCCAGTCTCTGCCTTTATCATCATATGTGTGCTCCCTGCATGGTGCTGCCTTCTAAGAACACCAGTCATAGCGGAGTAGGTTCCCACCCTCCTCTACTATGACCTCGCCTCAATTAACTACATCTGCAACATCCTGTTTTCATATATGGTCACAGTCTGAAGTACTGGTGATTAGGATTTCAATATACCTTTCTGCAGGGCTGGGTGGTGGGTCAATAGTGCTCAACACATAACACTGTCCTTGTGGAACTCACAGTATAAAAGCCCCCTTTTACAGATGAATACATTGAGGCACAGAGAGGCCAAGTGATTTGCTCAGGATCAACAGGCAGTAAACTGCAAATCCAGGTCTGACTCCAGAGCCCATTTTCGGTCTACTAGACTACCTTGTCTAGCCTACGCAAGTTCTCCTCAGCTGGTGGCCATTTATAGAAAAGGAGCTTTATTCATCATCACTGGTCATCAGAGAAATGCAAGTCAAAACCACAAGGAGATACCATCTCATGCCAGTTAGAATGGCGATCATTAAAAAGTCAGGAAACAACAGATGCTAGAGAGGATGTGGAGAAATAGGAAAGCTTTTACACTGTTGGTGGAAGCGTAAATTAGTTCAACCATTGTGGAAGATAGTATGGTGATTCCTCAAGGCTCTAGAATCAGAAATACCATTTGACCCAGCAATTCCATTACTGGATACATACCCAAAGGATTATAAATCATTCTACTATAAAGACACATGCATACATATGTTTATTGCAGCATGGTTCACAATAGCAAAGACTTGGAACTAACCCAAATGCCCATCAATTATAGACTGGATAAAGATAATGTGGCACATATATACCATGGAATATAATGCAGCCATAAAAAAGGATGAGTTCATGTCCTTAGCAGGGACATGGATGAAACTGGAAACCATCATTCTCAGCAAACTAACACAGGAACAGAAAACTAAACACCGCATGTTCTCCCTCATAACTGGGAGTTGAACAATGAGAATACATGGACACAGGAAAGGGAACAATATACACTGTGGCCTGTTGAGGGGTTGGGTGGGTAGGGGAGGGACAACATTAGGCGAAATACTTAATGTAGATGACGGGTTGATGAGTGCAGCAAACTACCATGGCACATGCATACCTCTGTAACAAACCTGCATATTCTGCACATGTACCCCAGAACTTAAAGTATAATAACAAAAAAAGAAAAAGAAAAGAAAAGGAGCTTTAGTGTAAATGATCTGTTTAGTCCTTGGAACACTTTTACAAGATAGGCATTATTGTTTCCATTTTACTGATGGAATGAGCTCAAGACAGACTAAAGTTAGTTGGTTCATAAGAGGAGAAGCAGGAATGAACCAAAGTGGGCAGGCTCTCTACCCATCCTTTTTGTCTGTAACCATACCAAAAGGACGAATGCCATTGTCATGGGGGAAGTGGACATCAGAAATCAACTAATGAAAAGGCTGGTCACCCTTACCAAGGGCACTAGATTGGGGAAAAAAAATTAGAGTTTTGAATGTTTTTGTTTCTTGTAACCAAAAAAGCTTATCTGGAAAGAAAAGCATTCATACTTTGGAGGTTAAGGGTATTCACCATCCAAAGCTCAGAAGTTCAGATCTTGCCCTGCTCTGGAGAACAGAGTCTGACTGCTGCTAACAAAACAGGGTTTTTTGCTTTCTGGAGTGGAGGGCACTGAGTGAAGCTTGTGTACAAAGCTTCTCGGTGTTTCTTGGGCAGATCATGACAAGCAGCATTCCTGTGACTTTAGTGCTGGCACACATGGGCTCCATGTGCCTTGGATTTCATGGGATTTGGGAAATGAGGGAAGAGAAAGGTGCCTGTTGGGTGGGAAATGCATTCAGAATGTTTCTACAAGCCAAATTCTCAGTGTTCAGTGGTCTGTGAGGTTGGGAGGAGTGGCTGGTTCTGTGTGATTTGTCACAGGTCCCTGGGCTAGTCAGAGGAGGGCAGTGCCAGCCACTTGAGGAAGAAGGCCAAGCATCCCTCTGGGGTGTCCTGCCACCGAAATCCTGCCTGTTTAGTTCTCAGCCCTCCCAAGAGAGGGACTCCAACCAGCACCCCAATTTAGTCATAGACGGGAACTTGATTAGGTCCCTCACCTGCCTTTGAGAAGTTCCCAGTTTAGTGGCTGAGCAAACCCAGAATATGCAATTCCGCTACAATGTTGTGAGAGGGAAACACAAAGATCAAGGCCTTAATTGATGGAGCATTGGGGCTCAGTGGCCCCTTGCTAGAGAAAGGGAAGTTTAAGCAGAAGTCTAAAGGTGAACCAGGAGTTGGCCAGGTTAAGAAAGCATTGTGGGTATGCATGTGTGCTGTGCATGCACATATGTGTTGTACATGCCTGTGTGTCTACAGCAGTGGGCTGGTTAGAGTGTCCCAGGCAGAAAGAACAGCTTGTGCCAAGGCTTACAGGGAGGAAACAGCACAATACAGCTAAGGAACTCCAAGTACTAAGAGTTGAGTATGTTGGGAGCAGAGGTAGGGATGGTGGTAAACAGACAACTGGGGAGAGAGGCCATGTTCAAATCCTATAAAGGCTTCTAGTAGAATCCAGGGTCTGTCCCGACTCCCTGGGCTCTAGATCCATCATCAGTTACCAACTTGTCTTCACCACCTGAATTGAGTCACCAAATTTCTCTGGGCCTGAAATTTAGCTGAAAATTACCATGGTTACATGAGTTCCCTTCTAAGCTCCCTTAGAGTTCCAATAATAAAACAAGCAAGACTGATTTGTGCTATTCCACTTAATCCTCATATTAACCCTCTGAGTTACTATCACCTATCACCCCCATTTAGTAGAGGAGAGAAGATAAATTCAAAGAAGGTTAAGTGATTACATTCTGTAAGTCTATGATTTTCTGAAAGAAACTGGCGTCAAGATTTCTGACTGAATAACTGAGTCCTTGGCTCTCAGAAGAACTTTATGCACAGAAGAGAAAGACGACTTGCTAATAACAACAATGATAATAATTGTTGTTACTATCGATCAGGCACTTTCTCTTTGCCAGACATTGCATTCATGCTGCGTATAGACACACATCCATTTTTAATTGTCACAGCAATCTTAAGAGGTAGGGACTTTCATTATCCCCATTTCAGAGATAAGGAAAATAGTAGTCAATCAACATGACCAAGGTCACATAGCCATGGTAAGGGGAGAGCCAGGAGGTGGCCCCAGGTGGATGACTCCACTCTGAGCTCCTAACCACTTCTCTGTGAGGCTTAAAAGGAGCAAGGCTCTATAAACTCAAGCTGTGGAATTGCACATGAGGAAGTTGAGGCCTGAAAGGCGACAGAATGAGCCCAAGGTCCTATAGGAAGGCAGCAGTGGAACTGGGTTTGTGCCATTAATATCAACAATAGCAACAGTAGAGAGGGCTGGCTTAGTACGGTGGTCAGAACGTGAACTCATGTCTGAGTCTGAATCCTAGCTCCGCCATTTACTAGCTGTACAACCGTGGGCAAGGTTTTAGTTTTCTGAGCCTCAGTTTCTTCATTGATAGAAAAGGGATAATAGTACCTACTTCACACAGTTGTACGGGGGGTTAAAGAGTTCAGGTACGAGAGCTCTACTGAAGTATTTGCTATCATTGATTTGCTACCTGCTCTGTGCCAGGTATGGTGTTGATATACTTTACCTTTAATTCTCACAGAGACCTTTGGAGAGAGATTATTATTCCTGTTTTCTAGATGGAGAAATAAGCTTAGAGAAATTAAATAATGTATCTAAAGTTACACAGCATGAAAGGTGTAGAAGCTGGATTGGAACCTGTGACTGATTTCCAAAACTATGTTATATCCCACAATAATCTCTCTGCTATGTATACGGCTTTGCAGAGAGCACTGACATCCATAACCTCATTACTATGAAGTATCTGGCCTATTTTTAAATGCTGATGATTCTTATATCTCTATGACAGGTGTGTGCATGCGGGGAGGGGATGATGAACAAGAAAGCACACCACAAGCAGGATGGATGATTGCATTCACGTGTCATCTATTATTCTATAATAGAAATATAATTATTCTATAAGGATAGTAACAACCCATCCCACGTGCAGAACCCTTTTACACCCATTATCTCATTGCATCCCCATGACAGCCCTGTGGGGAGGGGAGTAGAGCTAATTATATTATTTTCCATTTGTAGCAGCCACTCTTGGTTGCATAGCAATACCCACTGCCCTCCTAACAGAATCCTGACTTTGCTCAGCTAGCCACACTATGGTTACGTGTCTCAGTTGGCAGATCCTGACTGGCAAGTTACAAAAGTCTCCTTCCCCATGAGGGAATGTGGACCACCGGCCAATCTGATATGAGGAGAGGTCTGGGGGTTCCCTGGATGGGGAATCATCTGGATACAGTGCCCGGGACTGTAGCGGGGGAACACAAGAAGCTGAATCTGAGCCTTGATGAACATGGATTGCCCTATCTCCGGACTTCTTGCTAAATGAGATAATAAATGTTGAAGCTACCGATAATCATTGAAGCCGGTTTGAGTTACGGTTTTGCATAAGGCATCCTAAGATCTCCTACCTCACTGTAGACAGTCTTCATAAAAATCCACTCCCACTGTTTTCATTTCTACCCTTATTGTTGAGCCATGCCCTTTGCTAAGTAAGACCGTGCTGCTCTCATTGAGTTGCCAGCAAGCCTCAGCTCAGTTCTTTGGTTCCCTCTCCACCAGCATGCACATCTCCTGCAAGCCTAGTGTCTGGCCCCAGGTCAGGACTTGCCACAGGGTAGGCATAAAGGAATCACACCTGCAAGAAGCCTGATTAGTTTGGTTGCATAATGATTCTGAGGCTGCTTCCTCAACTGATAAGTAGGATAATAACATCTGCTTTGCAGACTGCTTGTGGCGCAGAAAGTGGGTGGCGTCCTCAGTCTCCCTCCAAGGAAATGCCACTTGCCTTAATCAGTAATAATTCCTATATCTTCTGGTTGGCAAGTACCATGTGCCAGGCACTGGAATCCAGTGGTGAGCAAGCAGAGCCACCCCTGTTCTCGTGACAGTCCTCATCTAACAAGGCAGACACACATGCTTGGAGGCCTTGTCCCACTTTAGCTCCAGGTCCACTCGTGGCTGTGGCCTCCTCTGAAAACCAGTAGGCAGGAGTTGTCCTCTTCCTTAGGGATGAGGCCAGAGTCCATGGACTCACCCTGGGCTCCTGTTTCCTGTCTGCCTAAGTGATTGACAAGTGGCTGACACCTTGGGTGCAAGTCTCAGAGAGTCCCCTGCATTGAGTCCGGGTATCACAGTATCTCAAGTGGTCAACTGGGCCCTGCCCCTCTGGTCTTCCTCACACCCCCAGTAGGCCCTGTGGCCTAGGGATGCATTCACACTCACTGGAAAGTTGTTCCTCTTCTTGCTGCCAATTTTCCACCCAGCTGCAACATCCAACATCCAAAAATCCAGCCAGGCCTGTGCTTATGTACGTCCCTCAGAAGGGCTTATACAAAGCGCAACAGATGGCTCTCCATGTCAAAAATTATTTCCTGATGCCCAGCTGAGACGTCCCAGACCCTGCAGTGCCCATTAGTGCTAAATCTCTGCTTCTCCTGCCCTTTGGCAACTTGTTATTTTCTGAGATGCTCTGGCAAAGTCTCTGAGCTCAGCCTTTTAAAAGCAGCCCCGAGCACTGTCCTTGCTGGTCCCCTGCAAGGGTCTCTGGGCAGCTCTCACGGTTACTGACCACACAGTGGCCTGGATCTGAGGAGTCAGCTCCCTGTGACCTTTCCTGAGGCACTTCGCACTTTCCTGGCCTCTGGCCTTTGCTTGACTATGTCTTTGACCTTCAATACCCTTGCCAGTATCTTTTCTTGAAGGTTCAGTTCAAATGCCACATTCGTAGGAGGAGGAAAAATAATTCACACTTTTTGAGCACCTAGTGTATAAAATGTTCTCAAAATCTCACAGCCTATTCACATTTGTTTGTTAAGTCATTCATGCATTCACTCACTCATTCAACAAGTATTTATAGAAAGCTATGCTTGTGTCAGGCCTTGGGTCAGGAACCTGTGAGAGGCCAGTGATGCTGCCCTCAGGAAACTTACCGACGAGTGGGTCGCCCACTCTGTGTCTAACACTCTTAGTGCCTTACTTTACAACAAAGCTGTTAGATATTTTAATATCTGTTTGCAGACGATGAAAACTGCTGCTAGTGCCACAAGCCAGCTAAACTGTGCCCTAGTCTGTGCTTTTGCTTTGTCATCCATTCGATGACACATTCCTGATGCTAACGGTGTCCTGCCTTGGGCTCTAGGGACACAGACGCATGTGTCATGGCTTTATGGGGGTTCTGATGAAAAACTGACTGGTTTTTGCACAGTGTGGTACATGCTGGAGACTAGGGGCTTCCTGAAGGCTGGGAGAGGCCTTGCCTGGCAAGTGCCAAGCCTGGCAGTGGGGACATGCTGCCCCCATGGCACACCTATCAACTGTGGAGAGGAATCAGAAGACACAGCAGGGCCTGTCACCCTCCTCTAGAGACCTTTGAGGCCAAGCCTCTCTCCTGAGTAGTGTCCTATCCTGTGGGGGTGGAGCTGGGTGGGCTCAGTGGGGTGGCAGCTCATGAGAGGGAGGCAGGAGCCCTGGCTTTTGGCCTCCGTGTCTCACTTTCTTTGTGACTTTGAGCAAAAATCACCAGCCTAAACAGAACTTCATTTTCTCAGCTATAAAATGGAGGCCTCGGGGAATGTTCTAGAGAAAATGGATGGTCATCTGTCTGTCAAGGGTCATGTGGAGAGGATTCCAGGAATGAGGAGGAGTAGGAGGCGGGCAGGAAAAGGCCCTGGGCCCTCCGGACTCTGGCTTTCTCTGGGCCTCCAGTTTCTTCTCTGAAAAATGAGGGAAGCAGGCTAGAGACTCAGGAAGGTTTAAGTTCAAACCCCATCTCTGCGTCTTTGGCTCAGAGAGATTAAGTCACCTATTGCAGATAATCTGTAATAGGTGACTCCAAAAGCAAAATGGGGATTTACAACATCTGCCTTGTGACACTCATATAAGGCTTAGAATATCATAAATGAAGCCTGGTCAAGTATTTGGCACAGAGCAAATATCCAGCAAATGTTAATTCCCCCTTCTCTGAGGGGCTAGACACCCTTGAGAGTTCTTGAAAGGAAACATTGTGGTGATACAGTTTCCCACCCGAGGTGTCAGTGAGATGAGGAGTGTGGATTACATTTGCCATTTGGGATCAGAGTCCCACTGATGAACTAAACCTTGAAAATCAATAATTCCCCAACCTCTTACTGTTATCTGCCCTCTTATTCCTCCCAAATCCACTGCCTGAATCTCATCTACAATGTGATTGCTGCTGACATGACAAGGGACTCACTACTCACTCCAGAGGCAACCTATTCCAGTCGCATTGAGCTCCGATTGCCATAATGTTCTTCCTTCTAATGCACCGAAGTACTGCCATTGCTGCTGCTGCTGCGCTGCTACTACTACTAGTGACCATAGCCAACATGGTGGAGTGATTAAGCACAGATTCCAGAGCTGTGCTGTCCAATACGGTAGCCATCTTAACTTTAAGTGTTAATATTTAATATTATTTAATTATTTAAATATTTAGTATTATAAGAACAAGTCTCAGCTCCTCAGGCACAACGGCCACATTTCAAGTGCACAGTGGTTCCATGCAGCTAGTGGCTACCGTATTGGACAGTACAAGTTATACACCATTTCTGTTACAGCAATAAATTCTACTGGAGAGCGCTGCTCTAGCGCTAGAATGTCAAGGGCAGGATCCTGGCCCTACCACTTAATGTGTGATCTTATTCAAGTGACTTAACTTCTCTGTACTTCAGTTTTCTCATCTGTAAAATGGGGATAAAAATGGTATCTGCCTCAGAAGGCTGTTTGTGAAAATTAAATGAGTTAATACATGCAACATGCTTAGGACTGTGGTGGCTTTACAATGCTCACTTACTCATAAAAACCATCATCAGTTTGGTACCTACTCTGTGCCATGCCCTATGTAGTATTTGATGTACACATGCCATACAGTTTTTTTTTTTTTTTTTGGTCATACTGGAATATCTTTGCAAGCTAAAAGATAAATTGCTGGGCAAAATAATATTAATATTTAAAAAATTTAAAAGATAATGCCAGATGACTTTCCAAAAGAGAATGTACAGATTTTATACTCTCATTAATAACACGTGTTTCTCCACGACCTGAGCAACCCTGGGTAGTCTTAACTTTTTAAATCCTCACTGACCTGATAGGCGTAAAATAGTTTAAAGCCATTTTGATATTCATTATTTTAACTATTACTGGGTTTGAGTATGTTTACTAGATATTACCATACATATCTTTGTATGTTGTGTTATTTTATTTATTGATTGGTAGGGCTTTCTGTATGTTAAAGAAGTTATCATATCTTATAAAATGCAAATATTTTCCTTGTTTCCTTTGACATTGCTTGTGTTCTTTGTTCTTTTTTTATTGTTATGCAGAAATGCTTATCATGTCTGTCTCGGTCATTTTCTTTATGGCTTCTGGGTTCAGTGAAGGTCAGCCAAGCTCCTAAGCTACTTCCTGCCATCAGTATTGCCCAGGCTCCCTTTGGGTCAACAGGCAGCAAAGAAGCACAGAGACAAAATAGAGGCGCCACCCCCGTGCCCTCCGGTGTGCAGTCAGGAGGCCCTCTGCATCTAATGGAGCCTTTTCTTCCTTTCAAATCCCTGGTATCCCTCCAAGGTGTATTAGGAGATGAAGCACAATGTCTTTAGAACATTGATTTTCATTTAGGATATACTAGGAGCAATTCCCTTTTTTTTTCTACTGGGCTCGTCTTTCTCCTAGAATAGAGAAGCAGGGATGCTGGGGCAGATAAAATGTGATACGAATTTGCAGTTTCCAAGGAAATTCTAACTTGGGCGTTGGCTGAAGGAGTGAAGTGAGATTTCTGAAAGTTGTATAACTCAAAGAAACATCCCTGAAATTAAGGATTTTTAATTGTGCAGGAGGAAGAAAACTGATATTAATCAAACACATACTGTATTCCAGACACTGAGCTAAGTGATTTTACATCTTACTCTCATAAAAGCTTTCCCTTTCTATGGTTTCCAGTACAATCATCCCCGCTTTCAGATGAGGAAACTGCAGCTTGGGGAGATTACATGGGAACCTGTCATACTTTAAGTAGATGAGATGACTTTTGCCCAGGTTCTCTGACCCTTGGCATAGTGGTTAAAGGCTGTCGGAGTCAAATGGGCAAATTTTATCGTGGTTCTTTGGGTGATTGCCAATTTGGTTTTTGTTGTTGTTTGTTTTTTGAGACAGAGTCTCACTCTGTTGTCTGGCTAGAGTACAGTGGCACGATCTCGGCTCACTGCAACCTCCACCTCCCTCCACCTCCCGAGTTCAAGCTATTCTCCTGCCTCAGCCTCCTGAGTAGCTGGGAATATAGGCACCTGCCACAATGCCTGGCTAAGTTTAGTATTTTTAGTAGAGATGGGGTTTCGCCATGTTGGCCAGGCTGGTCTTGAACTCCTGACCTCAGGTGATCCATTCACCTTGGCCTCTCAAAGTGCTGGGATTGCAGGTGTGAGCTGCCCCACTCGGCTGGTGATTGTCATTTTGATCGTAAGCAAATCACTTAACCTCTCTGAGTCCAGTTCCCTCAACTGTCGAATGAAGGTAATTATGTTCCCTTATACAGATTCCATGAGGGTTAAATAGGAAAAAGAATATATAAACACAAAGTCTAACGTCTGGCCCACAGAAAAAGCTTAATATATTTTAGGTATAATAATAAGAACAGCAACAGCAACAACTATTTTATTGCTTCCTCCCCATCATATTATTTCTCTATCAATCATAGTTTTCCAGCTGGGTACTTTCACATTCTTAGTCTACTCGGTGGTGCTGATGATATAATAACAGTGATGTTCATAGCAGCTTTATTCATAATAGTCTGGAAATAATCCAAATGCCCATCAACAGGTGAACTGATACATAAATTGTAGTATATTCATACAATGGGAAGCTTCACAGCAATTAAGAAAAAAACTATTGATACATGCAACAGCATGGATGCATCTCACAGATTTTTTCACAGATTCATTCATGTTGATTGAATGAAAGAAACCAGATGCAAGAGTCCACACTGCAGGATTCTGTTTCCATACAACTCAAGAGCAATTTGAGAACTAAGCAATATTTAGAGTGAGAATAGTACTTGTCTCAGCATAGGTGAGTGCATGAGGTAATCTTACAGGTTTGCTAAAAATGTTTTATATCTTGATTTGGGCTATGGCTGCAGGGAAGGATACATTGCAAAATATCATTGTACATGTACTTTATACACTGTAATGCATGCATGTTATTCCTTAAAATTCTTAAGGGAGGGCAAATAAAATGTAAATCTAAAAAATGATAAATGTGAAGGTGCTACATTCAAATAATAAAAATAGTAGTTACTATTACAGCCACTTTCTATCTTGTAGGCACTGTGGAGGACCTCATTTATTCTATCTCATCTAATCTTCATTATAACTCAGAGAAGTAGGTACTACTATTATTTCTATTTGATAGATGAAGAAACTGATGGTAAGGCCAGTTACGTTGTTTTCCCCAGGCCACTCACCTACACAGGGCCAGGACTCAGGGCTGGCTCTGTCTAGGCTGGTGCTATTACCTCTTGACAACACAAGGGACTCTCATCATATAAGGTGTAGCCAGGTCCAAGATGGCTGCTGCTGAGCTTCACTTTCTGATATTTGCGCCCTTGTATAATTCAGCCAGTAGAGCAGACCTGTGATACCAATAAGATATTGTGGAAATAGAGAGTTTGACTTCCAAGGCTAGCTCATAGAAGATATTGTGGTTTACTCCTTAGGTTTGCTCAGATAACTTGCCCTGGAAGAAACCAGCTGCCATGTTGTGAGGATACTCAAATAGCTACAGAGGAGTCCATGTGTAAGAAACTGAGGCCTCCTGCCAATAGACAGTATCAGTTTGTCAACTGTGTGAGTGAGCTACCTTAGTGACCAATGGTCCAGCTCTGGTCAGGTGTTCAGATGGCTGCGACCCTGGCTGAAACAACTGCCTGAGGATTCCTGACTCTCAGAAACTGTGTAAAATAATAAATGTTGTTGTTCTAAGAAGCTACATTTTGGGGTAATTTCTTATGTAACAATTGAAAACCAATGCATAAAGGCTATTTGAATGTAATGGTAAGGAGCTCTCACTGATGAGCTTATACCTTAAAGAAATCACACATACACACAAAAAGAAATCACAAGACCAATAATCCACACCCCACCTCAGAGCTCAGATATAGGCAGCTGTTTCTCAGTGTGTGGCCTGGGTTTTAAATTGTTCCTTGGTTTTCACAATCCCCCACTCCCTTTTTGTAAAGACAGGATCTTACTCTGTCCTGTCACCTAGGCTAGAGTGCAGTGGCATGATCACAGCTCACTGCAGCCTCCACCTTGCAGGCTCAAGCCATCCTCCCACCTCAGCCCCCTGAGTAGCTGGGACTACAGGCACGTGCCACCATGCCCGGCTAATTTGTTTTACTTTTTGTGGAGACAGGGTCCCACTATGTTGCCTAGGCTGGTCTCAAACTCCTGAGCTCAAGTGATCCTCCTGCCTTGGCTTTTCAAATTGCTGGTGTGAGCCACTGCATGAGGCCACAATTCCCTTTATATTTTTATTTTTGTGCTCTATCCACACAGTTAAGGTCCAGACCTTTAGCTGTGTCCTCTCAACCCTAATTCTATAGGCCTGAATAACGTCAAATCTTACAGAGAAGAAATAAAAATTTGCAACTTGTTTATTAATAAGTTAGTCCTATTGAAGGCCCAAAATATATCAACAGTTCAGCTGTGTTTGTTATCAACTCTCCTCCTTACACATTACTATTATTATGTTCTATTAACATTAACCAGAGGTTACGTTTTGGTCAGAACTTAGAAATTAAAAACTGTGAAAGAGTCACAGCATATGGGAAAGCATCTAGAAATATTTTTGGTCCAGTCCTTCTGTCTGAGGCAGATGTTTTAACTATGTTCAAATACAATCCAGAGTTAGAGAGCCACATAATATTTTTTGGTGGCAACTTCTGTTGTTTACTTTTTGTTTAATCCCAGTAATCAAATAAATGTCTTCTCCATTTCACACGAATTTCTACTGCTTTCATTTTAGTTCCTTTTCTTTTGCTTCATCTTCTGAGAACATGAAGAACAAGTGTTAAGAACTCTCTTTAGAGAAACCCTTCCTAGATTCACAGAGATTAATTAAATCACAGTTCAGCCTTCTCATCTTCAAGTTAAACAGCTCTAGATCCTCTGCACTAACTCACGAGGGTTTTTCCATTCCTTTCCTTCCAGGTAGAGCCATCCCTGGATGCTCTCTCTCTCTGAAGCAGCAGTGCTTAATGAATGCAGCAATGGCCTAGCGTGGAGGATAAAAATGATGGTTTAGGCTGGGCACTATGGCTCACACCTGTAATCCCAGCACTTTGGGAGGCCAAGGCAGGCAGATCACTTGAGCCCAGGAGTTTGAGACGCGCCCGGGCAACATAGCGAAACCCCATCTCTACTAAAAGGAAAAAAAAAAGTACAAAAAATTAGCCGAGTGTGGTGGCACATAATTGTAGTTCCAGTTACTCAGGAGGCTAAGGTGGGAGAGTCACCTGAGCCTGAGGAAGTCGAGGCTGCTGTGAGCATGATTGCACCATAACACTCCAGCCTGGGTGATAGGAGTGATGCCTTGTTTAAAAAAAAAAAAAAGATGAGTTGGCATTTCGGCCTCCTTTATTAGGTCCCAGGGTCACTTTAGAACTTATTTTCAGTTTTAGACTCCCAGGTATGTTAGAGGTACAGGAGTCATTTTGTCCTAACCCATAATTTTGTAGCTGAGGAAGCATGGCCCAAAGAAGACAGCTCAAGGTTACTCAGACAGAGCAGCTGAGCTGTATTTGGAACCCAGGTGTTCTGACTTTCCATCATGCGTCTCCAGTCTCTCCTGCTCAGCTTGGGGTCGCCTGGGTGTGGCCTCCCACCTGCACTGAATGTCTGTCCTCAAATTCCCACTGAGAACAATAGAACCGGAGCACCCTGCCGCTGGCACAGAGGACAATCTCCATGGCAGCGCTGTTTGAATCAGGGAAGACACAGAAAACGCCAGGGCCCCCTATGCCATGGACTATTCTGAAGCTGTTAAAAAGAATGAGGACGATCTAAATATACTGCGAGGGAGTAATCCACAAGATATACTGTTCAGTGGAAAAAAACAACTTGCAGAACAGCAAATAAAGTATAAGATTCCATGTGTGTTTGAAAAGTGTACTCAAACACACAGATAGGAGTCTGTATAGAAATTCCTAGAAAGATACATATAAAACCGCGAACGACAGGATGGGTGTTGATGCTAAAGACCTTTACTTTTCATTTGACACCCTTTAGCAGTGCTTGAATTTTTAACCATGTGATTTTATTACTTTTATAATAAAAATCGTATAAATATTTAAAATGTTAATGCCAGGGATTTTCAGTTTGTTTTACCTGTCATGCTTCTCTGTTGTTTGACTTTTTCAACTACCATGTGTTAACCTGCATAATTAGAAAAAGTATATTAAAAAGAAATACACATGAGCAATAATGTTCTGCGTCTGAATACTTGTTTTATAGCAGTGCTGTTAGGACACAGGACCCAGAGAGATGATAAATGCTGCATCGGTGAGATCAGACTGTAACCTGCAGTGATTTCTCAGATGGGGCATGGGGTGTCTCTGTGTGTGTGTTTGTGTATGTAGAGCTGTGTGCAGCTTGTTTCTGGTAGTCACAATGACTAAGAAGGCTGCTATCGGCACTGAATACACAGAAGCTGGGAATGTTAAGACTGTCCTGCCCAAAATCCCAGGGAGCCCTGCTGAGAAACACTGGTAGGATATTTAAAATAAGAGTTTAAAAATGCATCTATCTAGTCCCTTATTTGAATTTCACATCCCCTTTGAGCTTAAAAAAAAAAAAAAAAAAAAAAAAGGATTCATCATTGCCTCTTGTTGATAGGAAGGAAACATCTGAGAGGTAGCTTACCCGAAGGTCTCAGAAAGGGAGCTTTCTCTGAGAAAGAAAGGCAGATGGTAGCAAGGTTGTACCGAGCAACCAAGAGGCAACAGCACTTGTTGAATGCTTGTGCATGTAAGCACTCTACCACAACTGTGACATCCCTTACCACAATTAATAGGGTGGTATTCTCCCTGTTTTACAGGTGAGTAAACAGAAGCCTTGAATTAGACCACCAGCCCTAGGGTACTTGGCTAGTAAGCGGCTCAGTTCAAACCTGTGTCTGTAGGAGGTTTCTAGCCCTTGCTCATCACACTTCCCCATGTGGCCTCTCTCACAGCCATGCAGGGAGACCAGGTGGCACCTGGAAGCAATTTCTCCCTTGGTTTTCCCCACGGACCCATGCTACTTTGGTAGGGAATTCACAGTAGGAAATTAACCTCTGTCTGCAAGGGCCAATTATACAGTCTAGGATTAAAAGCGCAGTGTGGGCCTGGACCCAGGCAAAACACTGGCTTCCCCACCCTGTGCCACTGCTGGTGGTGGCGGCTGGGATGGGAACAGGAGGGGTTGCAGGAAACCCCACTCTATTTTGAGAAAATAGTTGTGTTTGATTGTCCAATAATAGCAAGCTATAAAGCTGGGACAACTATGGATTTTCCCTAAATTTGAAAAATAGTGACTCGTTAACTTCCCACTCTGAAGGTAGATCTATTCAAAAGGAATTTAATTCCTTGTAACATGCACTAAGGAGGAGTCAGAGTTACTGCAGAGGCAGACTTCTGTTAGGAAAAGGAGTTTAGACCTGAGAGCACCTGCTGGTGTGGAGCAAAGGAGAATGAGCAGCTTCTAAGATGACTTCTTCCCGCCATCCCACTGACCCTGGCTTCTCTCACTGTGTCCTCTAAAGCAGGCATATGGACTTTTTGTTGCATCTGTATTTTATACTTTGGCCAGTTCTCATATCCTTAAGACTCATGTCAGGCATGACCTCTTCCGGGAAGTCCTCACTGACCAATCTAGCTGGTTCAGGGCCCCCCAAGGCCCTAGTATTGCTTTCTCTCTTGTAATTGTCTCATTTGACCCAGGACTCTTTCTCTGACTACACTGTGCATTAGGTTAGAAAATATATCTCATTCATCTCAGGATTTCATGGCTTAAAACAGCATAGACGCTCAGACCTACCTTCTGGATTTGTGGTGGTATGTGAACTCATTTTTCCTGCCGAAGATAGTTTTGATGCGGATCTTGAGCAAGAACTGGACTTCACCAGGTGAGTGAGAGAAAGGCAGAAGAAATAACGTGAACAAAAGAAAGCATAGAGGTATGGAAATATATGATTAAGAAATGGGTTGTGTGTAGGAAGTAGAGAAGGTGTTTTGCCCAGTTTTTGAAATCAATCTTGTGGGGATAACGTACAATCTCACTTACTATCTGTGTGACCAGAGGCAATTTACTTAGTTGTTTGCCCTTTGCTTTTCTCATTATAAGACTTTAATTAGGTGTATACAAATGGCTTACCATAGCACCAGGCATTCAGTGGGCACTCAATAAATTGTGGTTTTAAATATTATTATTCTGAAAGGGGAGGCATACTTCTCTTGTGGGATGACCTGGGTTCTACCGCTTCTTGGCGTTGTTTGCTTAGAAGTCCAGGATTTCATAACCAACCTGTTATTATCTTTATTCATTCGGGTACTTAATTCACCCATTTAATTGATTATTGAACAACTACTATTGGCAAGATGTTGTAATATGCTGTGATAGCCTCGATGCAAGATGAATTCCCAGCCACCAAAAAGTTCAAAATCTTTTAAGGGGCATGAGGCATAGACTCAAAGCCTGTGATCAAGACAGAGTCAAAGGACAGTTGAAGAAAAGGTGCTAAGGGAGCCTGGAGGAAGAGGTAGCATTACTAGAAAGAGAAATTCATTTATGAAAAGGGGGAATTTATGTCTTTTCTGGTTGCTTTTTAAGATTTTCTCTTTATAATTGATTTTCAGTAATTTTATTATGGTTTTGTGTTTATTCCTGGGATTTGTTGAGTTTCCTGGATCTGTGGGTTTAGTTTACATCAAATTTGAAAAAATTTCAGCTATTATTTTTACTGTTTTCATCTCTCTCTTCTCCTTGTGAGACTCTAATTACATGTTAGACCGCTTGACATTGTCCCGCAGGTCACTGAAGTTCTGTTCATTTTTTTCAGCTTTTATTCTTCTCTCTTTCTGCTTCAGTTTGGATAGTTTTTATTGCCCTGTATTCAAGTTCATGAACCTTTTTATTCCACAATGTACAATCTGCTGTTAAACCCATCAGTAAACTTTTTATTTCAGATACTACATTTTTCAATTCAAGAATTTAAATTTGGTTCCATTTCTCTATGAAGATGTTCTATTTGCTCACTCATTATATTCATATTTTTGTCTAATTCCTTGAACAGATTCATAGTAGCCATTTTCAAAGTCCTTATTTGCTAATTCCATAATTCCTGTAATCTATATTGTTATTGAGTAATTTTTCTCTTGGTTATGGGTTCCCTATCCTTCTTCTATGCACACATAATTTTTTATTGTATACTGCACATTATGGATATTAAGATGTTTGGGGTCTGGATTTTGTTGTCTTCCTTAAAAAAATGTTGAGTTTTTGCTTAGGTAGGCAGTTAATTTACTTGCAGATTAGTATGATCATTTCAAGGTTTATTTTAATCTCTATTAGATTAGGCCTAAAGTAGCCTTGAGTCTATAAGTAGATTAACCCTATTCCTAAAGCATGGCTTTTCTCCAGTGTGTAGTGGAAGCCTAGTATGTTCAACAAGGTCCTTCCTTTCTGGGCAGTTGGAACGGAAACATCTCTCAGCCTTGTGTGAATGTCAGCATGCAGCTGCTTGGTCATTGTTTTATTTCGTGGCAGTTGTTCTTTCCCCAGTAGATGTTCTTTGACCAGCCACATGAAGTTTTTCCTCGCATACGTGAAGCTTGGCATTTAAGCAAAGGCTCATGAGGACCTCAGTGCAGATTTCTGGAGCCTGGAGCCTTTTCTCTCTGCTACCCTATCCCACAAATTCCAGATTTGTCAATGGCCCTAAACTAGTAGGATGGCTGTGTTCTATTTGAACTCTCCTACTTTGGAGTTTTATAAAGTTCCTCTAAGCTGAAAGCTGGAACGACCATGTAACTTGTGTAGTTTTCTACCTCTTGGAAGACATAGCTTTGTGCTGCCTTTTATCTAAAATCAGAAGACAGTTAATTTCAAATATTGTGTTCATTTTTACAATCACTTATGTTAGGATGTCTAGTCCAATTCCAGTTATTCTATTATGGCCAGAGTGGAAGGGTGGCAAAAGGAGAATCGTAAGAGTTATTTGAAGACTAGGCAAGATACAGACATAAGGCAATAAATGAAGAGACATCTCTCAGCAACAGTATCAATCTCCGTTTTGTGTTAGGCACAGGGGATTTTGTGGTGAATACGACAAACAGAGACTTGTCCTAATGGAGTTTATAGCTTGTTCTGATCTGTGTTCATTTCAACCATTCCCCCGATGCCTACTCTGTGCAAAATACTGTGCTATGCAGAAAGTTGGTACCACAAAGAAGAAAAAAATGCAGTTCTGGTCTTCAGGAAGTTCATGTCTTTTGGGAGATATGAACTAAGAGATAAATAAAGAGTTTCAACACAAAGTAGTGAGTGAGGTGACAAAGTTATGCCAAGGGTGCTATTGGGGAAGGGAGATGGACTTGTAAGTCTAGCCTCCTCTATAATATATGCACTGTCTTTCCTAGAATGAGTGAGAGTTAACCAGGAGTGGAAGGAATAGAGTGAGGTCCTCTAGACGATAGCAACAAGATAATCAAAAGCACAGAGACACACTATATGACTGAAAACTGTAAGCATCTCAGTGTGATAGTACGAGATAAGACTGGAGAGGCAGATCAGATCTTGAAGGGGCTTGCATGCCACGTCAAGAGTTTAGATTTTGTACTGAGGGCAATGGGGGAGCCATGGAAAGCTTTTAAGCAGAGGAGTGACATCCTGAAAACTCCTGTCCTTGACATCTCCCAGCTGGTAGGAAAAGTACTGAGTACTCAAAAGGGGATTTATGGGACTGGGGAGGGCTTAGAAGTCAACTATCTTCTACCAGGAATTTGAAGGACCTTTTCATAAGAGCCTTTTGGATTTCTAAAAAATAGTATAAGACACTTACAAACAAATCCTATGGGTCAAAATCTTGTCAACAGAGATACAGAAAAGTAGCAAATGCAGCAGGAGAAGATAGAAGATGTGCTTCTTCAGGAAAGTGGTGGGTGGAAAAGAATTATAACATTTTAAAGTTAGAATGGGCCTTGAAAATCATTCTTTTTGTTTTTTTTTTTGCTCAATATATGACATCGGAGGCAACTAAGATTCAGAGAGAGGAGATGCAGAGTGAGGGTAGCAAGAAGGACTTTTGGCTTTGGAGTTAGGCTGACCTGAGTTTGAATCCTGGATTGACCATTTTACTAGTTGTAACCTTGTGTCAATCACTTAAGTTCTCTGAATTTCAGTTTCTTCACCTACACAATGGTGGATAAGAAAACCTACCTTACTGAATTGCAGTTAAGACTCATCAGAGATCAGTGGAGTGGTTTCCATTGAACCTAAACTGAGATTGCTTATGTAAGGTCATCAGTTCCTTAGCTGCTCCTTTGCTCAGCTGATTTACATAGAGAGAAGAAAGCCACAAGGAGGGAACAGTCTCAAAAACTAGGGGGAATGGCAGTGGATTTTAAAGATGGCGGCAAATTCTTTGTCACTAACTTCATCATGAGCTAGGGCTTATTTTCTCTCCCCTTGAATCATGGCTGGCCCTGTGACTACTTTAACTAATTGAATGCAGTAGATGCTAGCTCTGGGCCTATACCCTAAGAGAACCAGTAACCTATGCTTCCTCCCTATTGGAATACTCTTGAGATCCAACTGTGATGAAGAGAAGTCTAAGTTAGCTAAGTGGAAAAACCACATGGAGAGACAGTGGTGCTATTCTTCCAACTGACCCTGTGAAGGCACAAAACACATGAGTAAAGCCATCTTGGATGTTTTAGCCCCAGCCATGAGCTCCAGCCACCATGTGACTACAGGCTCATAAGAGACTCTGAGCAGGACTTACAGAGCTGCCCAGTCAACCCACAGAATTATGAAAAATAACACATGATTGTTATTTTAAGCCTTTAAGTTTTAGGATCGTTTGTTACACAACAAAGGATACCCAGAAGAGATAGGAAGGTTTGCTCTCCTGCCTGGGCCCAGGGTCAGCTCTGAGCCTTATTGGGAAGCTGAAGAAGCTATTGAATAGTGGACCCACGCAGTGCTGCTTTGGGGCCTAGGAATCAAGGTTAGCATAGAGTCAAGGTGAGGCTCCTTCTCTCCCCTTCTCTAGGAAACAGCATGTTTACAATATACTGTAGACAGTGCAGTGATTAAGAGTTTGCAGCTTTGGGATGACTCAGGGATAACCCTGGGGCAGAAGAATAGTGGTCTTGTGGAGGGCTCCAGCTGTAAGGGTAGGGGCATGGTGCCACCTTCCCAGTGGCTTGTAGTCAGAGAGAATATTAACAAGGGGTGTGATGTGAAGGTACCAAAGCAGAGTTCTTCTCAAACACATGGGAGGCCTCTGGAGGCTTCCAGAAAGCCCCAAGGGGGACTTCGAGTAAGCTGTAGGTCCCGTGCAAGTTGTTGGGGGTGGGGGGTAGGTTGGGTGTAGGAATACAGGAAATTTGGATTATTGCCATCAAAGTGACCACACACTGCTGAGGCCCAGGAACATTCATGTTTTGTATATAAAGGTCCTAACATAGTGTTTGGTACATGGTAAATGTTCAGTAAGTGACAGACTTCGTCATTAGGAAAGTAGCCCTAAAATTCAGAGCAGTCCAGCATGTTGTCTCCATGAGACTGTGACTTCTGCCAAGAGCTCACACTATTCTCTGGAGACTCAGGCAAATCCCATCAGTCTCCCAAGTTTGCATATGTCCTTGTTTTGGCACAGAAGATAATACTCTGATTTGAGGGATTATGACTCTGAATCTTAAAGCAAATGTTACCTTTCTTTGCTAAACCATTTAACAAAGAAAGTGGGAAAAAATAAAATGACTTACAACTTTAAGACTGGTTAAAATATGTGCCATAGTTATAATTCAGGAGCTACCCACATACAAAGCACAGTGCCTCTCAGTAGGATGGCTGCAGGAGAAAGGACGTCCCACCATCACCTCTTAGCTTGATGGTGAGAAGAAGAAAGGCCCTGAGCTTCAGCATCCACAGCTGGAATTTATCCACTGTTTCTTTCCCCCTGAAGTTTGGCTTTGATGAATATGAAGATCCAGTGAAACTCCACAGGCCTCAAGTCAGCAAGAGAAAGCTAAGTTCTGGGCTGACTTCTGTTATGGGTTGAATGTATGTGTCCCTTTCAAATTCATATGTTGAAGCCTTAACTGTGATGTGATGGCATTGGAAGGTAGAGCCTTTTTAGGAGGGAATTAGGTTTAGATGAGGTCATGAAGATGGGACCCTCATGACAGGATCAGTGCCCTTATAAAAGGAGGAAAAGAGAGAGGTCTTCTCTCTCTCTTCTGTCTTTCCTTGGTGTATAGACACCAAGGAAAGGCCATGTGACTACATAGTGAAAAGGCTGCTGTCTATTAGCCAGGACGTATGCCCTCACCAAAAATCAAATCTGCTGGCCCCTTGATCTTGGACTTCCCAGCTTCAAGAAATGTGAGACATAACTGTCTGTTGTTCAAGCCACTAGTTTATGGTATTTTGTTATAGCACCCCAAGCTGGCTAAGATAGCTTCTTTGCTCAACGCTCAATGGAACCACACCCATGCTTCATGGTACAGTAGAAAAGCACTGAAAGACAGAAATCCAGGCTGAAAACCTGGCTCAGTCAGTTTCAAGCTGGAGGACACTGGGCAAGTCACTTAACCTCTCTGAGCTTCACTTTCTTTATCTTTGAAATGGCACTAACAACATTGCTCTGTCAGTCTCACCTAGACATTGTTAGAATCAAAAGAGATTTAAGAAGACTTTAGAAATTATAGGGGTGATTTTGGCCTATGGCCAAATGAGGAGGTTGGCAAATCATCTCCTCTCAAAAGGAAATATAAAGTTCAACAAAAGTGACAAAAATAACTATTTTAATTTTCTGGAAATTGACCAAAGGCATCCAATGATCTCAGAAGTGATTATGCTTGAAAAACTGCTATATTTTAGGTAAGAACAGTGGGACTCAGTGGTGTTATCATCTTGGGCTTGTTTTGTCCACCACGCCTTGGTCAACCTCTGCCAGGGTGAGATTGCTATGAGGACTGGCAACTTGGCTTACAAGGTCAGTGGGAGCAGTAGCTGATGCCCATGGCCGGTGGCACTGTCAGTAAAAGTAATGACTCTTGGCAGCAGGTAAGTGGGGAGGGCCAATGGCTCTGGTAGCATGAGGTCATAGTTGGGAAAGCATATTCTTGGCTGAGATGTGAATGAATAGTGGAGACCAGAGAGGTTCCAGACTATTCTCATACTTCTGGCTAACCCTGAGGATGCATAAATGAATGAATGCATACATATAGGAGATGTAAAAGGACCCAGTGGAAATCAAAAGCCAGACAGATTTTAAAACGACCTAAACTTTGAATGTATTTCCCTTCATCTCACATCTCCATTGGCAGAACACCTGGATCAAACACACGGAAGTGTTTTGAGCACAGTCTCTGTCCATTCATTGGTTGACCACTAAGCTATATAGTCAGAAGTTGAAAAGTGACAAGAAAAAAAATCAAGTGATTAGAGACACCAGTGGTCACACCGTGGGAGAGAAACATTTCACAGATTTAGCCCAGACATGTTCTAAACAAAGGTAAACAATAAATAAAAAGAGAGCAGTAACAACAATCTTCATAAGGGAAAATTAGAATCCAGAGTTGCTATAATATAGTAACTGAAGTGTCCAGTTTTCAACAACAAAATCAAAATTACAAGACATGCACACAAAGAAACAGGAAAGTGTGACCCATACTTAGGAAGGAAAGCAGGCAATAGAAACTGACTGAGAGTGGGACAACATTAAGCCTAACAACAAACATATAATAAAGGCTCCAGGAGAGAAGAAAGAGAGAAACCAGAGAAAGAGAAGAGAGAGGGGCAGAGGAAATATTTGAAGAAATAATTACTAAAACTTCCCCTCATCTGATGAAAAACATTAATCTATAGATCCAAGAAGCAAAATGAACCCCTAGTAAGATAAATGCGGAGCAATCCATACAGAGACACATCACAAACTGTGGAAAACCAAAGACAGAGAGAAATTTTTGAAAATGATAAGAGAAAAATGACTCATTGTTTACAGGAAAGCATCAATACAATTAATGGCTGACTCCTCATCTTAAATAATGGAGGGCATATCAGAGTTATTAGAGAAATAGCTGTCAATGAACAATTTTATATCCAGCAACACTATCCTTAAAAAGTGAAGGTAAAACAAAGACATTCTTAGATAAACAAAGACTGAGAGAATTTACTGTTAGGAGACCTGCCTTACATGTCTAAATCAAGTCTTTTAAGCTGAAACGGAATAATATTGAGATATACTCAAATCCACAGGAAGAAATGAAAAGCATCAGAAATGGAAAATATACACATTAATAAAAATAAGCCTATCAATATAAATTTTCTCATTTCTTCTCTTAATATCTTTCAAAAATATAAGACTGAGTAAAACAATAATTATAACACTGTATAGTTAGGTTTATAACATATATATATATACACACACACACACACACATATATATATGACAAAAATAGCAAAAGAAAGAAGAAAGGAATAGAGCCATATTGGGGCACAGTTTTCAGGTTTTAGTGAAATTGGTAGTATTAATCCAAAATAGCTTGTGACAAATTAAAATGCATTTTGTATTCCCTAGAGCAACCACTAAAAAAAATCCTCAAAACATAGTTAAAAAAAATCAACAAAGGTAGTACAATGCTACATTAAAACTTCATTTAACATACGAAAGGTAGTAGAGTAGAAACAGAGAAAGAAAAAAGACAGGGAAGTTATCAAAAGCAAATAGGAAGGGCCGGGTGCAGTGGCTCACACCTGTAATCCCAGCACTTTTGGAGGCTGAGGCAGGTGGATCACCTGAGGTCAGGAGTTCTAGACCAGCCTGGCCAACATGGTAAAACCCTGTCTCTACTAAAAACACAATAATTAGCCAGGCATGGTGTCATATGCCTGTAGTCCCAGCTACTTGGGAGGCTGAGGCAGGAGAATCACTTGAACCCGGGAGGTGGAGGCTGCAGTGAGCTGAGATTGCACCACTGCACTCCAGCCTGGGCAACAAAGTGAGACTCCATCTCAAAAAAAGGAAAGTAGCAAATGTAAATCCAATCATATAAATAATGTCAGTAAATATGGCCTAAATGACCCAATCAAAAGACTGATATTGTGACAGAAGATAAAAAAGCAAGATCCAATGATATCTTGTCTACAGGAAACATACTTTAGATTTGAAGACACAAACAGCTTCAAAGTAAAGGAATGGAGCCAGGAGAAATGTCTGCCACTGAGAGGCTGGGACATCAGGAAGACTGATACATTCTAAGTAGATCTTCAGAGGGAAGGCATTGATAGTGGATGAAGGGAGGATGCAGATGCTGGGCTGAAGGCAGAGGAAGCTGGGAACCCTGCATGGGGCTACTGAGCACCAGCCTGGCCCTCAGCAACTCCTGGGGAAGGGGTGAGTTGAACTGGCAAGGAATGGCATGCTCTTGCCATGAACTTCCAGAATCCTGGCAGCAGGAGACCCCCCAAATCCCATGGACACTTGAGCTGGCAAGGAGAGATGCTTATAGAGGTTGTAGGAGCAGGACGCCAGCCTGTGCAGAGCACAAAGGCTTTGGTGCAGGAATATCTGCAGTAGAGCATGGCCAGGGATGGCCATTCTCCATGGCTTACTATTCTCCTTTAGGAGAGTTTAGTCTTGAGGGGGACTGGTGAAGCTGGACAGAGCAGGGTGGTCTTACTTGTGAGACAGAGCCAATCTGAACTAACTGCCCCCCTGTATGCTGGCCTCTCCTGGGACCCGAGTTTGGCCATGCCTACTTGCAATGCAGCCTTGGATGCCCAACCAGGGTGCATCCTGGGGGCTCTCATCATAGCTCCTTTGTCTGCAAACCATGCCTGACCATTGGTGAGCTCCAGCAGAACATCCCCTGCCAATGTGCACCAACTCACCTGCACCCTTCCCCCAATGCCTGCAGCCTCCGTTCACTGTCTTGCTCTCATGCATTCGCCCATACCTCCCCGTCTCCCCTGCTTTTCTGGTGCATCCAGGGTGCACCTGGCTTCCCCGCCCCCACCAGCATATGTGTGCAAGCACACCCCACTGCACTAGCTGGCATGAGCACACCCTGCCATCCCACCCCCCACTGATACATGGGTACCTGGTTGTGCTGCTATTGCTGGCATGAAAACACATACGAACACTAATGGTCCTGCACCTCTCCTTCCGTAAACATGGGCATAGAAGCCAGCAGCTTTGTACCTGCCAGCACCCCACTCCCGCCAGTGCAAATGCACACAGGAATGTTGAGGTTTCACTCCTGCAAGTACTCTGCCCCAGCCAACACATGGGTACCCTGCCATGCTGCTGCAGCTGCTGACATGTGCAAGTGAACATGGATCCTGCTACCACTTCCCTGATGAGGTGATTTGGCTGGCACCACTCATTGAAGTGTTGTGGCCAGTGGACTGGGAACACCTCAGCCCCTCCAATGCAGCAGGTTCCTAACCTCGAGAACAAAGGCAGGGGCCCAGTACTAGTTTCCAAGAGTTACAGCACACAGCCCAAAAGTGCCAAGCTGAGTCTTGGCCCCCTAAAATCTTCCAGAAACAAGGCTAGTTGACTGAATCCACCTTATACCAAAATCAAACCCCCAAGGGCATCAAACAAGATAAAAGCAAAAAAACCCATCAGAAGGATAGCAACTTCAAAGACTGAAGGAACATCAGCCCACACAGATGAGAAAGAACTAGTGCAATAACTCTGACATTTCAAAAAGCCAAAGGGTCTTCTCATCTCCAATTGACTGCACTAGCTCCCCAGCAATGATTCTTAACCAGACTGAAATGTCCAAAATTAAAGAAAGAGAATTCACAATGTGAATAGGAGCAAAGATCATCAGGATTCAGAAGAAACCCAATCCAAGGATTCTAAGGAATACAATAGAACAATACAGGAGATGAAAGATAAAATGGCCATTTTAAGAATGAACGAAACTGATCTGATAGAGCTTATCTGGTACAGCTGAAAAACTCATTTCAAGAATTTCATAATACAATTGCAAATATTAACAGTAGAATTAACCAAGCTGAGGAAACAATGACAGAGCTTGAAGACCAGTTCCCCAAAATAACTCAGTCAGACAAAAATAAAGAAAAAAGATGAAAGAATGAACAAAGCCTTTAAGAAATATGTAATTGTGTAAAGAGGCCAAATCTGTAAGTCATTGCCATCCCTGAAAGAGAGGAAGAGAAAGCAAGCAACTTCGAAAACATATTTGAGGATACTACCCAGAAAAATTTCCCCAACCTTGCTAGAGAGGCCAACATTTAAACTCAGAAAATGTAGATAACCCCGGTGAGATACTGTACAAGATGGCCATCCCCAAGACATGTAGTCTTCATGTTCTCCAAGGTCAAAATGAAAAAAAAAAAAAAAAAAGCTAAAGGCAGCTAAAGGGAAGAGAAATGTCACCTACAAAAAGAACTCCATCAGGCTAACAGCAGACCTTTCAGCAGAAATCCCACAAGCCTGAAACTGGGGGCCTATATTCAGTACTCTTTAAGAAAAGAAATTTCAACCAAGAATTTCATATCCAGCCAAACTAAGCCTCATAAGCAAAGAAGAAACAAAATACTTTTCAGACAAGCAAATGGTAAGGGAATTTGCTATGAGACCTGCCTTACAAAATGTCTGCAAGGGAGTGCTAAATATGAAAAGAGAAGATGGTTACTGGTCTTCAGTAACTGCTAGATACTATATAAGATGACCATCCCCAAAGGTTTATGTACACACAGAAGTACATAGACCATTGACACTATAAATCAACAACACAATAAAGTCTGCATAATAACCAGCTAACAACACAATGATAGGGTCAAATCTGCACATGTCAACTTGGATACAGAAGCAAGACCCAACTGTATGTTGTGTTCAAGAGACCCATCTCACATGCTGTGGCACCCACACGCTTAAAGTAAAGGAATGGAGAAAAATCTAGCAAGCAAACAGCAAACAGAAAAACACAGGCGTTGCTATTCTAATTTCAGAAAACAAAACAAAACAAAACAGACTTTAAACCAACAATGATCAAAAAAGACAAAGAAGGGCATTACATAATGGTAAAGGGTTTAACCCAACAAGAAGATCTACTTATCCTAAATATGTATTCATCCAACACAGGAGAACTCAGATTCATAAAGCAAGTTCTTAGAGATCTAGAAAGAGAGTTGGGTAACCAGATAATAATATTGGGAGCTGTCAATGTCCCACTGACCGTATGAGATAGATCACCAAGGCAGAAAACTAACAAAGAGATTCAGGATCTGAATTCAGTGCTTGACCACATGGACCTAACAGATATCTACAGAACACTCCACCCCAAACCAATAGAATACAAATTCTTGTCATCTGCACAAGGCACACACTTTAAATCGACTACACAATCATCAGCAAATTAAAAGATACCAACCATGCTCTTGGACCATGGCACAATAAAAATAGAAATCAATACTAAGAAAATTGCACAAAACCATACAATTACATGGAATTAAATGGAAATTAAATGACCTTTTGTGTAAACAGTGAAACTAAGGCAGAAATCAAGAAATTCTTTGAAACTAATGAGAACAAAGATACAACATATCAAGATCTCTAAAAAGCATTGTTAAGACTCTAGTGCTAAACACCCATATCAGAAAGTTAGAAAGATCTCAAATTAACAACCTCACATCACACCTACAGTAACTAGAGAAACAAGAGCAAACCAACTCCAAAGCCAGCAGAAGATAAGAAATAACCAACATTAGAGCTGAATGGAAGGAAATTGAGATGCAAAAAACCATATGAAAAATTAATGAATCCAGGAGTTGGTTTTTTGATAAAAGTAAGTAAGACTGATAGACTGCTAGCTAGACTAATAAAGAAAAAAAGAGAGAAGATCCAAATAAACACAGTCAGAAATGACAAAGGTGGCATTACTACTGATCCCATACAAATACCACACACAAAAAAACCCAAAAAACCTGACTACTGTGAATACCTCTATGCACACAAACTAGAAAACTAAAGAGGAATTGATAAATTTCTCAAAAGATACTATCTCCCCATATTGAACCAGGAAGAAATTGAATCCCTGAAAGTACCAATAATGAATCCTGAAATTGAATCAGTAATAAAAATCCTACCCACCAAAGAAAAATCAGGCCCAGATGGATTCACAGCTGAATTCTACCAGATGTATAAAGAAGAATTGGTACCATTCCTACTGAAACTATTCCAAAAAATTCAGGAGGAGGTGTTCCTCCCTAACTTATTCTATGAGGCCAGCATTATCCTGATACCAAAGCCTGGCAGAGAAAAAGAGAAAACTTCAGGCAACATCCTTGATCAATATAGTTGCAAAAATCCTCAACAACGTATTAGCAAGCCAAATCCAGGAGCACATCAAAAAGGTAATCCACCACAATCAATTAGGCTTATTCCTGGAATGCAAGGTTTGTTCAACATATGCAAGTCAATAAATGTGATTCATCACATAAACAAAACTAAAAACAAAAACCACATGATCATCTCAAAGAGGTAGAAAAGGCTTTCAATAAAATTCAACATCACTTCATGTTAAAAACCCTTAACAAACTAGGCATTGAAGGAATATATACCTCAAAATGATAACAGCCATCTATGACAAACCCATTATATTGAATGGGCAAAAACTTGAAGCATTTCCCCTGAGAACTAGAAAAAGAAAAGGATGCCCACTCTCACCATTCCTATCCAACAGAGTCCTTGAAGTCCTAGTCAAAGCAATCAAGCAAGATAAATAAATAAAAGGCATACAAATAGGAAGAGAGGAAGTCAAACTATTCGTTTTCAGATGTTAAGATTCTATACCTAGAACACTCCATAGTTTCTGCCCAAAAGCTCCTAGATCTGATAAATAACTTCAGCAAAGTTTCAGGATACAAAATCAGTGTACAAAAATCAGTAGCATTTCTATACACTAACAATGTCTAAGCTGAGAGCCAAGTCAAGAAAAAGTCTGAAATCACACAGAAAATTTTTTTTCACCACAACAGAATTATATTAGAAATCACCAACAAAAAAAAAATATGGGAATTCTTTACCCCTCGGGTTCAGCAAAACATGGCCTACAGTAGCCAGGTGATGGCACACTATCCCTCTCCTGGGAGGGGAACACTTGCTTTTTGAGGCAGTCATAATGTTGTCCTTACCACTTCTCTTTTCCCCTCCCTAATCAGTACTTCCCTCTCTACCTTCAATTAGAAGTTGCAACCCCAAGAAAATGGGTGGCACCTTACCTTCTGGGATACCTTTAAGTTGGTTGATGGTCAGTGTCAGAAACTATAAAGATGGAGTATTCATTTACATGACCCCAAACACTTAATAGGACAGCTACGATATACACAGATCTAAATGTGATGCTCTAGCCACACTCAGAAGGCAGGAAAGTACAGGACAGACTCATTTACTGAGTTCAGAACCTTGGTCAGGTATCACACAAGGCATTTTGATATCTGATTCCTGTGAATCTTCACCAAAACTCTATGAAGTGTAGGCATGATTCTCTTATTTAACACACTAGATAACTGAGGCTCAGATAGGTTAAGTCAATCACCACTCAAAGCCACATAGGGTACATCAGGCCTGGGATATATATCCACCAAATTTAGATATACGGACACAGGCCTTAAGGCCTACATTAGAAACTTTGCTATCTTTTGTTACAAAGAATAGAGTTGCAGAGAACTCTGAATGCGAAAAAGCACATGGAACATTGAATTTTCTTAGAAGCTTAAAAGATGAGTTCTTGTAATGGTTAATTTTTATGTGTCAACTTGGCTGGGCTACAGAGTGCAGATATTTGGTCAAACATTATTTTGGATGTTTCTGTGAAGGTGTTTTTCAGCAAGAATAACATTTAAATTAGTGGACTTTGGGCAGAGCAGATTGCCCTCCTTCATGTGGGTGGCCTTCATTCAGTTTAAGGCCTGAATACAACAAAAGACTGAACCTCCCGCAAAGAAGAGGAAACCCTGCAGCAGATGGCCTTTGGACTTGAACGGCAACATTGGCTCTTCCCAGGTTGCAAGCCTGCCGGCCTACCCTACAGATTTTGGGCTTTTCCATAATCATGTGAGCCAATGCTTTAAAATAAGCCTCTTTCTATATATACAGACATCCTATTGGCAGTATTTCTCCAGAGAACCCTAATACAGTGCTTAAATGCTATTTGAATGGTTTTACTTGACTGGAATATGGAAATATTCTGTGATAATATTTTAATACAGTGGGTAGAAAGAGTGTGGGGCTGGAGTGGGGAGCAGTAGCGGGGGGAAGATGGGAGTTTATTATCCTCACTCTCCGAATAAGAAAACCAGGGCTGAGAGAGAGACCATGTGAGTGATTTCCCTGGTATGACAAAGCTGACTGGGGGCTAAGCAGGGTGTAGAACACAGGCCTCTTGGAGCCCATTTAGTGTGGAAAGCAGCGGCTGTGTCAGGCACCCACTAGGGCGCTGCAAGCAGTATGCAGGCAATGGACTCCTGACCCATCCTTAGGTCTGGTCGCTGCTAAGAGGCTGCAGAGACCTCCTCCTGAGACAAGGAGTAAAGGAGGCTCCTTCCGGAGGGCTAGAGGTATCCACTAGCCTGGGCCGCCTCCTTGTCTGTCTAGAGGCAGACAGGAAAAGAGCACTCCAGCCAAAGTGGCTCCTCCTCCAACACCCTTCACAACCCCTTTTTCTTCTTGAAGGACAGCCATCTTTCCTAAATCCTCTCCCTTGCTTGGCCAAATCCATGTGCCTTCCTGAAAGAACAGTGGAAAGGTGGCTCTTTATTGTGACTGTGCACTGCACACTCGGCACAGGCCCATTGCTTCCTTTTTTTTCACTAGTTCTGCCCTGGACCCCTGTCCTGACTTGACGCATGGAGTTCTACCAGGCGTCACTTAGCAATGCGCCAAGCCACTGGGTTTAAAACAGCAGGGGACTCAAGAGTTTTAGACCTGCAGCTCTTCGTCGGTGAATGGGATTTTTATGAGGCCGCCGGAATCAGTCTTGCATACAGGGTGCTAAAAATTTTTATGGCTGGCTGGGATTCGTTGGAAGCGCCAAGCTGGAACGTGATGGAGTTACCCATTAGAGAACGTCCCCAGGAAAGCGGGCTTGCATGGTTCCCTGGTACTCAGAGGTGTCAGAGAGCTGGTTTTATGGAAAGCAATTTCCTCAGTAAAGAAAAAATATGCTCCAGAGACAGAGCGATTTCAGCACGGGGGCTCTGCCACCCCGGGTTTAACGGGCTTCCTTAGCAGGCGGTCCCTGGTGATTGCAAAGACGAATGGGTCCTACTCGTTCTGGCTGCCAGCAAACTTTTCTTCCCTTCTTTAGAAATGTGTATTTTAAACACAGAATAATAAAAATTTAGAAAAAAAAAAGAAAATGAACTGTAATGACATCATTCACACAACACTATGAACATTTTGTTATATATACACATATTTTTGACATAGTTTTGACATAGCTATGATACAGTTTTATAACTTTTGCTTAACATTTTATGATAAACACTTTGATGCCATGAAAGCCTCTTTGTAGAACTCATTTTAAGTAATTTTATAATATTCCATTAGGTTGGTGTGTCATAAAGTGGTAGTACTATTTTCCATGTTGTGGGATATGGAGTTGGTTTCTAATTTTTTTTTTTGCAATTATAAATAATGACATCATGAACATCTGGTAACATAAAGCTTTGATCCTATTTTGAATGAGATCCTTGGAATAGATTTCTAGAAACAATAACTGGGCCAAGGGATAGGCATATTTTAAAGTGCCCTGATACATATTGCCAACTTACTTTCCATAAAGGTGATCAGTTTACACTTCCACCCACCCTCCATGAGAGTGTCTATATCACCACGCCATTGCCAACACTGAGATCTTTAATATAAACATATCTTCTATGTAATTTGCTAAGAAAAAAATGCCATCTCATTGTGTTTTAGTTTGCATTTTTGGATTAATAGCAAAGGTGAACATTTTGCTCATTTGTGTATCATCTGTCTGCATTTCTTTTGTTCTACTGGAGTCTTAGTGCTTTCCTGTTTACTATACAAAGGACTGTCTGCCATATTTGTTACAAAAATATTTTTACCAATTTGTTATTCCTGGAAAACTTTTCAAGCCCAACCCAAACACTAATCCTTACCCTAACCAAGCTGGACACACATGGGTTTTTAGTTACTCATGTTTAGTTGTACAATGCTTACCCCAAAGTTGTCCCAGGCCCCAGCTTTTGGAGGTTTGGTGTTTAAGCTTTGGTTAGGTATGTGGGGTACATAGACTGGGCCCAAATTCAGCTTCAGACACTCAAGCAAGTATTTTATTGTTCTTATGAGCCTGACCCCATGTGCCCAGAACCTGGGGATGTGGAGATGAGTAAGACACAGCCCCTTTATGAGCTTGCAGCCTACTTGGAAATAAAACAAGTACACCTGTGACTAGAGTCCAAGGAAGGGGTTAATAAATGCCATTTGTGAGGGGTTTGGCCTGACACTTGAGATTCAGGTTCTTTAATTCTACAGAGCATTATGGTTGGTTTTTGGACCCTGGGACCCTGATTTTTAGGCCATAGGATCACACAGTGTTGTTGAGAGGATCCTAGCAATCATTTGTTGAACATCTCTGTTTTATGGATGAGGAAACTGAGGCTTAGAGAGGGCAGGGACTTGACCACGGTCTTGGGAAAAGTTAGTGGCAGGGCTAGTTTTGGCATCCAAGTCTCCTGCTTCCCAGTGGAAGCTTTTCCCTGAACACTTCAATTTCTTTATGTTACAGTGATATGGTTTGGCTCTGTGTCCCCACCCAAATCTCACCTTGAATTGTAATAATCCCCACGTCATGGAAGGGACCCTGTGGGAGGTAATTCAGTCATGGCAGTGGGTTTTTCTCACGCTGTTCTTGTGACAGTGATAAGTCTCATGAGATCTGACAATATTATACAGGAGAGTTCCCCTGCACATGCCCTCTTGCCTGCTGCCATGTAAGACCCGACTTTGTTCCTCATTCGCTTTCCTCCATGATTGTGAGGACTCCCCAGCCATATGGAACTGTGAGTCACTTAAACCTCTTTCATTTCTAAATTACCCAGTTTTGGGTATGTCTTTATTAGCAGTGTGAGAACAGACTAATAGACTCAGTCTTTCCTGTCCCTCTCCTTACCTACCTGGCTACCTTTACATGATACTTTTCATGTGCCAAGCACTAGGACATGGAATTAAAAATATAGTTTCTGCTGCAAAGGAACTCACAGTTTGTGGGGAGAAGGGCTGTGAAGAGGGCAGTGTAAGTACTCTGAGGAATACAGAGTAAGTACTTTGAGCCAATGGGGCTCAGAGGAGACTTGGGGAGGCCAGGGAGGTCAGAAGCCTTCACTGGGCTTTCATTTTGCTACGGGGGAGTTTTCCTTAGGGTATTAGTCTGTTATCATGCTGCTAATAAAGACACACCTAAGACTGGGTAATTTATAAAGAAAAAGAGGTTTGATGGACTCACAGTGCCATATGGCTGGGGAGGCCTCACAATTATGGCGGAAGGCAAGGAGAATCAAGTCACATCTTACACTGACAGCAGCATGCAAAGACGAGCTGTTCAGGGAAACTCCCCCTTATAAAACCATCAGATCTTGTGAGACTTACTATCATGGGTACAGCAGGAGAAAGACCTACCCCCATGATTCAATCACCTCCCACCAGGTCCCTTGCACAACACGTGGAAATTCAAGATGAGATTTGGGTGGGGACACAGCCAAACCATATTAGGGTTCTAGGGGACAGGAAAGCAAGGGAAGGCCAGAGCAAATGTCCCAGCAGAAAGCCCCTCTTTAGCACCTGTCCACAATGGTTTAGGAGAAAGAAGACAGGTTTTAGAGTCAGACTCTGCCCCTTACTAGCTGTGGGTCCTGGAGCAAGTTACTTTATTCTCTGGGCCTTAGTTTTCTGATCTTTAGAATGGGCCACTGGGTTACATGTGAGAAATAAACAAAACACATGGTAGAATGTTTGATGTGTAGTAGGCGTGTTCCCTTCTCTAGTCATCCTTATGAAGCCCTGTTAGAATATTTTCTTTTTGAAACCTACCCTGAATCTATGCTTTAGAAAAGGAAAAACAAAAAACCTTCCCTGAATCCAGAACAGACGGGCCCACCCATGGGCTCCGCCCCACCCTGCTCCCTAGAGGGTGCTCGCTCAGCTTTCTGCTTGCTCCCTTATTGGCTGGGCACTGTTCTGACTCTAGCTCCCCGTTAAGTTGACATGTGTGCCTCTGAGTTATTCCCTGAGTCAGAATCACAGCAGGGACAGTGTCCTTTCAGGTATCTTCATTTTTCCAAAGCTCTTACATGGGAATTTCAGAGTCCCAGTTCCCAGACCTGTCTTGGCCTCTGTCCTGTTTCCGGGTGCCTGTTTTGGTTGCCTGTCCAAGACTCTCCTAAGTGAGTACTGCCTTGCTTCTGTGAGACCCTCTTCTAAGACTGACTTCCCTGAGGTTCTCGGTTTAGGTGCCCCAGGTTCCTGAGTGTGGGATGTGGGGCCAGATCCTCTGCCTATACTCCTCCTCCTCTCCAGGAACTGGCTGCTGGTTGGAACCCCAGCTGGGGTCTGCACCCCCCTTGCTTGGCAGCCCCTATCCAGCTTCATGGAGCTGGCTTATGCCTGCTGCCATCTTTTCCTCACTGCCCCACCTGCTGGGAGAAACTTATGGCCTGAAATAATGTGATTTAGAGGAATATTACAATTGGAATCACTAGCACAGTCATCATGCATAAAGAAGAGTGTGTAATTTCCTCATGAGGGGATCCTGCCCATCTCTTCTTACTGCCTTTTCAAAAATCCAATGACTGTCATTCTGATTCAGACTAAATCCTGATACAGTTCGTTCCTCAGTTCCTTTCTTTAGATGAAACCCCCTTTTTCCTGGATGAACCCCCCCAGCCTATTTCACACCTCCATGCATCTTTGTGTAAAAGTCGGTGGGCAGCAGCCGAGTGGCCGGCTAGAGCCCTTGTGACAAACTGCAATCCACGCTGCCAGCCCTGGGAGGATCGAGGAGGAACAAAGGCCCATAGCACATGCCTCCAGAAAAATGAGACCGGCTCCTGTGTCCTGGGGAATGCAAATTGAATTTGATCAGCACATTTTCCAGATATTTGAGTTAGAAAGACTCAGAAAAGTCAGCATGAGAGTGCCCTCTATTTTTAAGCCCTGTGCATTCAGCTTTCCTCCGAAGGCCTCATCTCTGCAATTAGATTTTTTGCCTTGTGGCAGGGCAAGGTTTTCCAAGTCAAGGTCCTGAAGAAAACAGAAGGCTGCCAGACCATCCTATCTACTCTTAGGATCTCGCCTGGAAAAACTTGAAAGATGGGAAGATGGGTGTTGGTGCTTACTGAGCCCCTACCATGTGCTAGGCAGTTCCCTCATTTGATCCTTATAATAACTCTGAGCCCAGGAGAGTACCCTTGTTTACAGAGGAGAAAATTGAGGCAGTTTTCTCACTGTCTGACACAAAGTGGGTGCTTAATAAATGCTCAACCTGAACTTATCTCCAAATTCTTGAGAAATGATACAGTTTTCTGAAAACATGAAGGATTATAATTCTTATTACCAAGGTAGTTTGCTGTGCTGAACGAGATATAGGAGGAAGTACAGGATGATGTTTACTGAGTTTACAGCATATTCACCAGGGAGAGGTGCTCACTGTCCACCATAGGTACGCTGTTCCCTCCAGACACTGACCTGGGGCTGAAATTGGCTGCTCAGCGAGGACGACCTTTCCCAGCTCCCCTGGCAGTTCCTGGCACCAATGTACTCCATCTCACAGAACTACCAGAAGGGGTGTGATTGGTCTCATCCCAGATGGCTAAAAAGTAGCCTTCACCCTTGATCCCTCTTTTGCAGATGACACTGAAGCTCCAGGGGATGGAAGACCAAAGAGAGAAGGAGTCCGGGTTTCTCAGTGATCCCCAACATAAAGAAATGTCTGCTATCAGGAACACTACACCAGACTGATGCACGAACAAGGTTTATGTAGTCCTCAGAAATGGCTTTCCTACTAATAATTGGTATTATCCTAATACACTCAGCGTGGCTGATATTCTGGTGCCCCTTTCAGACATTCGGGGAATGGCAAATATTCAGGGGGCTCAAGAGCTCTGGTAAAATGCTTCCTGGTATTTCCTGACTTAGATCCTTCACCAACGCCAGCCACCAGACTATCCTCAACCCATTTCCGCCTCCTGCATTCCTTGCAATGTCTTCTCAGGCTCTTCCTTGTTAACATCCTACCTATCCTTTCAGATACCCTCCAATTTGCCCTCTCTGGGAAGCTCTGTGTGTCCCTCTCCCTGGCAGAATTAATCCCCTTATGTCTTTCTATGGTGCTTATCAGACTTGTCCTGTTGTTATATTTTGAAGCTCCTTCCCCTAACCCCCTTCACTGTATTCTCTGGGCAGGCACCAGGCCCACTGCCTTTCCATCTGCCCCATGGGTGCAGGCCTGGCACAGACCAGCAGCCCAGTCGTGGGGTGGCGAAGTGACTGGAATGTCACGCTTCCTCTGGAGCACCAACAGGGAGAGACTGGTGGAGCTCCTGGAAGGCTGGATGAGCAAGATTACAAGGCCAAATCAGGCTCATGGGAAAGACAGTTATGATCACCCAAGGGTGCAGGAGAAGGGAGCTGCTCCTTGCCTGCCATGAGCCAGCCATTCCAGATCCAACACATTCTGTAATTACAGATGAGGAAGTCCTAGAGGAAGTACAACAACTCCTCTGCTGGGCACCCTCCAAAGGCTCTTCAACTGCATCCCAGCCAGAGCCCAGGCCCTCAGAGTGGCCCTCAAGGCCCTCAGAGATCCAGCTGAGTCACTTTTCTAGCCAATCTTTAAAATTGCACCATCCCTCCCTGCTCACTCCCCTTTCTTATATTCCCAATTTGCCCCCTTCTTACTTAATTTTTTCTCTAGAGTCATTTTTTGACTACCTAACAAAGTCTATGACATTCTTATTGATTTGATTTCTCCGGGCAGGAACTCTTGTTATCTGTATCCTCAGAGCCTGGCAGAGTCTGTGGCACACAGTAGGCAGTCCACAAATACTCGTCAAAAGAATAGATAGCAAAGAAGTGAGTGAGCCTGGGACTCATGTCCTGTGCCATTTTGACTATAACGAAAAGCTGCCCTTTTCCTCGGCATCTAACTTAGATGTTATCTTCATGATGCTTGAGCCAAGAGAACCTTAGGAACCATGGCCCGGGGCGACCAGTTCCCTCTTCCTCCCCACACCTCCCTGGTGACAAAGAGGAAGCCTCTATCTTAATGCTAATACTGGCACAGGGGTAGGACAGGGCACTGGAACTTTGGAATCCATTTATCTATTAATTTATTATCTCATTAAGCCCCACAATGACAGTGCTATTTGTTCCAAAATGCCCTCAGACGAAACCAATACAGCACATGCACATTCTAATCAATTAAAATGGTTCTCCTTAATGTCTGCCTTCAGCAGCCAGTAACTGTTGCACTCCTGGGTCCAGGGCACAAAATGCCTTTGCACTTCATTAGGCCCCAAATGGTCTTCATGCACAGAGGCCACCAGGGCTCTTCTGCTTAGAGAGGAGGCAGCCGTTCCAGGATCCTGGGTGATGCATGAACAGGATTCTTTTCAGGGAGAACTGCCTTTCACTTGCCATTTGCAGATCAAGTTATAACCACAGAGAAAGCCAGCTCTGGGAGACAAGAAGACGGGCAAAAGTGGGCAAGAGTGCCTTAATCTACCATGTCTGTAGCCTTGGCCAGGGGTGGTGACTTTTATAACCAGGAAGGCTAAGCACAGTGGATTTGCAGATAGGTCTCCATGGGATTAATGCTCCCCTGCCTGGACATGACTGCCCCTGCACTAACTTCATTGTTTCACTCTACATAGTTTTACAGTGTTCCTAAGAAGTTGGAAGCCCCTTTAGGATCCCCTCATTCCTGTATCACCAGGCCCTGGCAGAGGGGCACAGGAAGTGTTAGTTGAACTAAGAAATACAAATATCTAATTAGGCCATTGGGAAAAAAGAAAGTCTCTGTAAGAAGCTCAGCACAGTAATGATGCTAGTGATCACAAGGACATACTGCCTGCCAGGCCCTGTGTATTAACACATAGAATACTCACAACAACCACAGAGGGTGGGCATTGCTTTTTATCAACTCATTGTAGGGATGAAGAATTGGATCATTGCTGGGATTTGAACCCAGGCAGTCTGGCTCCAAGTTCATGGTCTAAGCCACTCTAATCTCAAACACCTTTGCTGCACTGAGTGACGCCAGGAATCATTCTCAAATGATGCTCTACTGCCTCCCTAGGTACAAGGAATGCTAGAGGCCACCTCTTTCCATTTTATACTGTGTATTACTAACTTATAGAGAAAAACTACGTGGCTGATTTCATGAGAAAAAAGTCATTTAGTGTGTGTGTGTGTATGTATTCTAAGAAACGTTTTTATTGTTCAACTCTCCCCCAGTGCAAAACCTATTCAATTAAAACAACAGGTAATAAAAATTATACTGCAGCTTTCTAGTAAAGCCTATTACGTGGAAGAAGCAGAGAAAGGTGAAAAAAGAATTCCACAGTGCTTGAGAGTTTGCTGCACTCTGTGTCTGGCACTAAGCTTACTGCCGGAAGTACTGCAGGGCATGAAAAAGACATGGTTTCTGCTCTGATGGAGCTTCTAGTCTGGTGAAGAGACGGACAACAAACACAAACAAAACAACCAAAAATGAATGGTCTTAAGTGCTCTGTCAGGTGTAAATAAGTAGGACGCTTTAAGAGAGGACACCAAGGCATGAATTCAGATAAGGTGGTCAGAAAAGGCCCCTCAGGAGAGTGAGTTAGATTGGACCTAAAGAATGCCAAAAGTGGATGGAAGAGCATTCCAGGAAGGGGAAGAGCATATGTGTAAAGGCCGAAGGCAAGGACGAGCTTGATGAGACCAAGGTACTGAGCGTGTGGCTGGGGCATGGTGAGTAGAAGGATAGGAAGTGAACTAGAGTGGATCTCAGACATGGGAGTCTTGTAGGCATGGTCAAAGCTCTGGATTTTATTTTAGGAATAAAGAGAAGGTTTTAAGTGGAACACAATGATGCTCTCAAAGATCTATTGTATAGGGGGCAAGAGTGGAAACAAGGAGAAACGTAAACTGGATATCCCAGCAGCTCAGATGGGAGACGCTGGGGACTTGATTTAAGGTTATCAGTAGAGAGAAAAGTGAACCTGGGAGACATTCTTGGAGGTGGAACCAACAGGACTTGTTGGTGATTTGGACATAGAAGCCGAAGAAAAGGCGAGAATCAAAGATGACACGAGTTTCTAACTTGGATGAGTGGGTAGATCATTCCATTTACTGAGATGGGGAAGATTTTGGAAAGATACTGGATTTGGGGTCATGATTATGAGCTTTGTTTTAGTTATGTTACATTCGAGAGGCTACACTTTCAAGCAGAGATGTCAACAAATGGTTGGAAATAGAAGTTTATAATTTGGAGGAGAAGTCTGGGCTAAAGATATATATTTGGTTGATATTTAAAGCATGGAAATGAGATTACCTTGAAAGTCAAGGTAGAGACTCTGAAATAACATGACAGGTAATAAAAGAAACAGTATTCGTCATGCCCAGGAAAAACTACCCAAATGAAAGTTCATAGTTAATAGCATGTGTGTGAGGGAGTTTTTGGGGGAAGCAGTCAGCTTTCAGTCCCATTATTTGGTTCGCCAAAGACCCCAAAGAGATTGAGAGGGGAGGTGAGACTGTGGACTTGTCAAGAGCATGGTTTGGAGTTAGACAAACCTCGGTTTGAATCCTTTCAACATTTACTTGCTGGGTGACCTTTTGTACGTTACTTTACCTCTCTGATCTGAGATGCTTCATCTGTAAAGGAGGCACGATAAGACCTATCTCCCAGAGTTGTCACGAGGATCAATGTGATGTTTATAGATACATAGCATGGTTCCTGGGACAGAGCCAATTTCCAGTGGAACTACAATTATCATCAAGTGGGATGCATTGAGGTCAGGTGATGAGAATGATGGAGGAGATCAATTTTTTTCTGCTCTGAGCAGAGCAGCCCACCTTTAGTGGTTCAACTGGCCAGCTCTGGGCCTCACACATTCAGAAAGTTGCAAATAGGAACAGTTCAGACATCACACTCTTTGAGGAATGGCTGAAGGAATAGTCTAGATAAAAGAGGAGGAGGCTGGAGGAAGTGGAGTCGGTGGCAGTCTAGTCTCTGTTTTTATATCTCTGCAGGGCTTTTCCAGGGAAGAGTGGCCTTGTTTCAAAGGTGGTGAGTAGAGTAGGTGGCTACTGTCCTGGATACCAAGAAGCATGTTCTGATGCGGGCACAGAAGACCTGTTTAGTATGCAACCTCTGCATTTTCAAAAAGGGGAGAAGGCAAAAATATAGACTTCTCTTTGCAGAAAGAAACCCTGGGAGGATACACAAAAAAACACAAAGTGGTAATCTATGGGAAGGGGATAAGGGGTGTTGGGAATGGTCGTGGGGAGAAGTAGAACTAACATTTTTTAACTATATAGCACTTCATGTTGTTTAACTTTTGAACCCAGTGAGCATATTACACATTCAAGATATTAAATTCAAAATATGATTGAGGCAAACATGCAAGCAAGCAGGCAGAAGGCAGGTAGGAAGGAAAGTACATTTTGAGTCTGTGCTCTTCAAACGCGGCACAGGCTGCCGAGGGAGCAGGTCCAGCTTCATGGGCACAGGCCCTGTGTACAGGGCTCAGGCTCAGAAGGGTCTCACCCTTGATTCTAATGCTCTACTGTCACTGTCTTGAAATTCTTAATAGTCTTTGAATGTGGAGTCCTGTATTTTCATTTTACACTAGGTTCCACAAATGATGTAGCAGGTCCTGCTGGACAGGAAAGGTGGTCCTCACCCTCGGGGATGTAAGCTGGGGCTGGAAAACCATTTGGCTGCCTGCTGTGGGATAGTCTCAAGCAGGGAAGGCTAGAGGATGAAGCCACTTCTCTACCTGAAATAAAATCTTGTTGCCCAAATGAATGCCAGGACCTCTTAATCCTAAGTGTTTGTTACCCTGGAACCCTGCAGCTAGGGTGACCATGTGTTCTACTTGGCCCAGGATGATCCTGGTTTGTGCCTGTTCTTCCAGTGTAATTATTAGCAGTGATCCCATTCATTCTGAGCCATGTCCTGGTTTGAACAACATATTATCTGGCTACCCTAACCTGAGGTTCTCTTGCCAGCAGCTGGCTCCTTGGTCTGATAGGCCAGGGGTAATCTCATTTCTCTGGGCTGCTAAAGGATCAAAGTTGCTTCCTGGCTCCTGTCCACTATCTCCAGAACCTTCGCTCACACACAGGCACACACACACAAACACACGCACACACCCCTCTACCTCACACGCCTGGCCTAGCTCACCAGTAAGCTGATTATTTATAATGCGGCAGAAGATAGTTTTAAGATAAAGAAATGGAACTTGGGCCTGATTGAAACAATGTGCTTATCTCTGTCTCGGGAGGAAAGAGTGGTCAGAGAGAGATTACTCAGAAGAGGTTTACTTTACTTCCCGGAGACTTACTTCCCCCATGCTTATTTTCAGAATGGGTTTAATATGTGAAATGTGATTTGAGCCAGGCAGGGAGGGAGAAATGGAAGTGATTCACTCTGGCCAGGCTGATCCACATGTTATTCACTGACATTTTTTTAGCCAGACTTTTAAATGAGCAGTCTTAGAATGATAGGGTTGGCAAAGATTATTAAGATTATTTTAGAGATGAGCTAGTACAACGTATTCATTTCACAGAGGGGAAAGCTGAGGACCAAACAGGAGGGGAGGCTTGCCTCACAGTCTTACAGCTTGGGGCCTTGGCTCTTAGACCCTCTACTCACCCTCCATCTCTTGGGTTGCTTCTGGGGGACTCCCTATTCCATCGTAGTGGTTTGGATGTTCACTCATGGGGAAGCAAAGCAAAGACTACAGAAAATACGCAGAGGCATTTCTGGATAACTCACTTTTCCTCCACATTTCCATGTCTCTGTGAAAGCCACTCCTTCACATGAAATGACATCGCCTGTTTGTACTGAAGACAGTGAATTCCTCCAGGGGCTGGACCCATTACTAGTTTCCTGGAGCCTGGACCAGATCTGGGTAGAGGATGGCAGCAAGGCAGAAGCAAGGATGGAAGTTAGTGCAGGAGCATGGTCACTAACCTCAGCATCCCACTGGACCTTCATTCTCTTACTTCTTGGGGAATGGGGGAAGGAAAAATGGCTACAGTGGAGGTCACAGAGTAGAACAACCCATCCTCTCCAAAGTCCAACTATTCTACCTCTACAACCACCCAGGGTGCCATTTCTCCTCAACTAGCCATAATAGCTGACTCTGCTGAAAAGGCAGAATCATTGTCCCTATCTTTCAAGTTTCTACTTGAATATCATATCTTCCAGAAAGCCCTCTAAAAGGAAGTTCTTCATTTACTTTGCTCTCTAAGTACTTTTCCCACATTTTCATTTCTTTATTATTTCAGTGAATATTTATTCATCACCTACCATGCACTGTGCTCTATATTATGTACAGGTTCTGTGCTAGAAGTTGCGACTACAAAGGCAAATAGGATACCATCACTATCTTCAAGTTTGCAGTCCTGTGAGAGGGGGTTGAGAGGAACTGAAGACACAGACATTATGACATTAGACAGTGAAATTAGAAGGCAGCATTGGGAGTTAAGGGAACATCCCCTCCAACCAAGATTCCTAGGAGAAACAAGACTTGAGTAGCATCTTGAAAGGTAAGCCTGGAGCCTGGGGGTGGGGAATAAAGGTGAAAGTGAAAGACAGGTGCCAAGGCCTTCAAGCACCTGAGTACCTCGTATTCTATAGCTATTACTTTTCTCAATATCCCATCACCCTGCCAGCCTGTTAGCTTTGTGGAGACTGCCATGACTCATTCATTTTCTTACCCCTACAATCCCTTGCCCTTTCCCAAAACTCATCCATTCTTTGTTATATAGAACAGATCAACAATGGCCCTCACTGAGGGTAAAACAAAGCTTCTTGTCTTCTGGCACAGACAATGTTAGTGTGTGTTACTGATCCAGAGAAATCAAGAGAACCCCCTTGCTGGAGAGCAGGGCAGCTGGAACCAGCCTTAGCCATCAATTAACACTACTGCAAGATCAACACAGAACACTAATTTTGCAGACATAAAAAGCACTATTAGAAATTTATTTCCAAATGTTGAGCTCATGTCGCTAATTCTGTTTTAATATTAACTATCTCATTTGGCAATTATATTTCAATAATGAAAAGGTTACCTCTACTGTAAGATAAATAATAAGGAAGACTCACTGGCTTCGACTTGATCGTTCAAATTTATGTGTCATTGGAGCTGTATTCTCAATTACGACCCAACAAACTGATTAAATATCAGCCAAGCATGAACAATAGCTTGCAGCTCGAATTCCTCCTTTCCATCCTACCTCTGAAAGCCTTTAAACCCTGGAATGTAATGTGATTTTTTTTCCTGGCATTAAAAAAACCACGAAAAAATTGTATTTTTGACTCTGTTGTCTACCGTTGCTGACAATGTACAAACCACTTGGGCCTTATTTCTCGTCTGAGATGAGTGATCTATGGGGAAAGGTGTTTCTTAGTTGGGCAAAGGAATCATGGGGTCAGAGGCTTCTTTCTCCTCCCCTGAACTGCTCAGTTCTGTTCAACCAACATCACTGAACACCTACTCTATGCCAAGCCTTAACCTAGACCTAAGGCCCTAAAGAGAATTCCACAGGGAAAGAAGAATGACTTGCTGAACACATGCCTTACTCTTTGGAGTCCCCATGATACCCTCTGCAGCTGCACACGTTATAGAATGCACAGTGTTGAAATGCCCTTTCCTGAGTGCTTCAGGGATAGAGGATGTGCCCTATTCATCTTTGCATACCTGCTGGGCCAGCTCAGAGCCTAGCATACAATAGACACTCAACAAATGTTTGGTGGATTTTAACGAATTGCCTGAAATTTTATATATTTTATTGAGTCCTCACAGCCAACCAGAAAGTGGCTCTTTATTCTACACAGCCCTCATCACAACTAAACTTGAGGGTTTCTAAGTCTCTTCCCAAGAATATAAGCATCTGAAAGCAGGAGCCATTCACCATTCATTCATTCAAAAGCCCTCAGGAAACTTTTGTTGGAAGAATGGCCGTCTTTTTCAGTGGTTCCTCTTGTATCTAGCACTAGTGTTCTACTGTTTGGGTTCCCTCAGGAACTAACCCTAAAAAAAGGATTGAAATGCAAGTAGCATCTGAGAGTAAACTACTTACAGGCAAAGGAGTGGGGATGTGAGATAGGGAAGGGAAGGCCCCCAAGAATGGATGTGTTGCAGAATTGTGCCACCTGGTGGTGGGCAGGGGAGCTGGGGTATCTATACACCTGTCCATCAATTATTGGTTGGGGGCTGCTTCCAGGGGATGTTCATTCCTTTTCAATTCTGATCTGCTCCATGTATGGGCAAAGCTGCCTTTAGAGGTCAGAAAAAGCCTCAGGAGAAGAAAGTAGACTTAGAAGTTGGGCTGGTTGCACTGAAGTGGTCAGAGGGTATAAATGGGGCACCCACTGCAGCAGCTGCAAGTGAGGAACTGTGATCACATGATGATGTGGGATGCCTCCAGAACATTCAAAGGGAAAGTGTGAGACACTCATAGGTCTGGAGGTTAGATAAGAGGACATCAGAGATTCCTTACAGTACTAACATTCTAGAATGCCATGACTTCATGAAGCATACTGGCTTTTAAAGTACAAATCATCTTCAGAAGAAAATCCCTTTGTCTTTGGGTTGAACAAGTAAAAGACCCAGGGAGAGGTATGTGTGTGGCATGAGGGTGGCAGGGAATATGCAGACAGTTTGGTTCAATCATGCTGTCTCTAGAAAAACTGAGGGGCATTGATGGTGAGATAACCCATAGTCATGGAGAGACGGATGGCTCAAATCCTGACATAAGCGTTAGGGAGGTCCAATCACCTTGCTGGCCTCCACCAAATAATCTGATGTTTTACCAACCACCTATTTCACATCAGGCACTGTGTTTCACTCTTCACATATATTAATTTGTATTATTTAATCTTCACAGCAACCTTGGAAGATGTCATAAGGATACCATTTTGCAGATGATGAAACTGAGGTTCAGAGAGGCCCAGCAGTCCACACAAAACCAAGGTGGGAATGTGAATCTGTTTTTCATTCCATGACCCTGTGGTGCCCTTCTCTATAGCTGTTCATCCACAGACCTTCAAAGGATGTGCCACTGGGCTCAGCTATGCAGTAAACAGTCCCGGCAAAGGATCTTTGTGCAGATTTGTGATTAAAGGCAAACAAGATAATCAGTCCCAGGACCAGGGGAGAGCAGTCCTCGCTCTCACGCATTCCTCCATTCACACGGCCCTGGAAACCTTTCAGTGTAGCAGTGGCTGCGGCAATCACTCTGCCGACTGCAGAATAAAGGGTCCTGTCTGGAAATGCAATTATTTCCAAATAAAAGGTTTTTAAAAGACACACACACGATAGCATTTTTGGTTTTCAGAAACTGATGTTCCCAATGAGGACAAAAATTAACTTTGTAAAAAATGAAGATGATGAAGACAATGAAGAGATGGTGATGATGATGGATGAAGATTGTGGTGATAAACATGATGAATATATTGAGAAGGTGAAGATGCTGAAGACGAACATGGTGATGATGATGGTAGCAGCAACCACCATTTTCTGAGCACATAAATGTGCCACTCACTATGTTGGTTACTTTATAGGCATCATCTCTAATTATTACAATAACCCTGTAAGATAAAGTTTCTCATTTAACACACGAGAAACTGAAGCTCAGAGAAGTGAAGTAAACTACCTGAGGTCACAACCTTAGGCATGAAAAAGGACTGATAGAGATTACTGCTTGAATTATTACTCCCAATCCTGTGCCTATTTATTTCATTTATTTACTCCTTCATTTATTTAAAAAACTTATTCATCTATTGAATGAATGTTTACTTGGTCTCAGATATACCTATGGTACCTGCTAGACCTTCCTAATCCCCATTTGTGAAGAAAATGCCACCATCCTCACATTAGGGATAAATGAAAATGAGGGTGAATTATATTCAAATCAAGATTTATCGGCCTGGCACAGTGGCTCATGCCTGTAATCCCAGAACTTTGGGAGGCTGAGGTGGGAGGATCAGCTGAGGTCAGGAGTTCAAGACCAGCCTGGCCAATATGGCGAAACCCCATCTCTACTTAAAAAGTACAAAAATTACCCAAGCGCAGTGGTGTGCACCTGTAATCCCAGCTACTCAGGAGGCAGGCAGGAGAATTGCTTGAACCTGGGAGGCGGAGGTTGTGGTGAGCTGAGATTGTGCCACTGCACTCCAGCCTGAGTGACAGAGAAAGACCCCATCTCAAAAAAAAAAAAAAAAAAAAAACCATGATGACTGTTTCTACAACTAGTGTGAAAAGAGCTATCAATTATTTTTCAGCTCCTATAAGCTAATGCCAATTATCTGCTTCACTGTTAATTAATGTGGCAGTAAAAAGCTGCTTAGTAATTGGTTGATACGGAGAAGAGTTGCCTTGTGCAACTCTGAAGCCCGTACTGTAGGCAGGGGGCCCAGTGGACCAGGGTGGGTGGATACCAGGAAGAGCTCTTGAAGGCTCTTAGTGCTGGGCCAACACTGGGGAACAGACATGGCTGGACAGTTGGGCAGTACTCACTACCTGGCTATTCCCTGGTATGGCTTGATAGGCAGGGGTGGGCCTCATTCTCTGGCATTTACTAAGTCCCACTACCAGATACGATGACACCCACCACGAAAGAAACATTAAGCACTGCTAGAACTATTTCACAGTTCAGAGAACTTAAATGACTTCTTTAAGGTCATTCAGTTAGAAAGTGGGGGAATTAAGATTTAACCTGATCTATGAGGTTTGTAAGTTTCCCTTAGAGTTGCCATAAATAGAGATATCCCTCCCATCCCATGTGTAGTGGGAAGGACAAAGATAATGAAGGACTTGGAGAAAGTTTGGAACAGGCCTGGTGGCCAAGGCACCAGGCCCAGTTCTACCACTGACTTAGAATGTCCACCTGCCTGTAACACCTCTGTTGGCTGTGCCTCAGGATCTTTACCTAGAATGGAAAGTGATTGGCCTGTGGCCTGTCTCAGTTCCATTCCAGCCTCCCTAGACTTCCAAGACCCTGGTTTACATATTGCTCAACTATTCTTTAACACATCTGATCATAAGAACTACTCTGGGAGAGAGGGGGGCAGCATGGGTGGCTTATGTAGTTTACATGGAAGGGCTTACGATATTCTAAAGCTATTCACATCCAAGAAAACACATCTCTGGAGTAAGCATGTAACTCAATGGAAAAGTCAGATTTAATATACAGAAAACTGGTTCATACCATAAAATCAGATATATGGCCTTGTCCTCTCTCATTCCCTGCCTAGATCATCTGTGTACATTTTTTCTCCTCAATAAGAAGGTGAGCGGATTGAGAGTAGGGATTACATCCTCTGCTTCTTTTGCATCCTCCACAGACTCTAGCACAGCCCTGGGTATGGAAAGGGACTGACACACATTGTTGCTTGAATTATTACAAAGAGTAATGTTTCAGCTCTTGTGTATGGCGCCTTTATGTATTGTTACTGCAGAGGTCACCTTGAGCAATACTGAGAATACTATCCTCATTTTCTGCAGAAGGAAATAGGGCTCAGAGAAGCCAAACCGCTTGGGCCACACGCCAGGAAGCAATGGGTCTAGGCCTCTTAATTCTTACCAAGGGCTCTTGTCACCAGCCTCTTAGAGAGAGACCAATTCCTCCCTGAGAAGAAGGGGGAAGATGTTAGGAAATGCCTCTCTTGAAGATACCAACACCCCTTGAAAAACCTGCCAGAGGCAGCATTTTGAGAATTGGCAAGCTCCTTTGGGAAACCCTGGAGGATGCCAGGAAAGAAAGGAAAGTGATGGGGAGACTCTTCCAGTTCAAAGAACTCCTGCTTCTTGCCATAAGATTTGGCTAAATGCCCCTCTGTCTCTCACACTAGCCTGAGAATTCTCTGAGACAGGGTAAAGGTCATATTCATGTCTATTTCCCCTACCCCTATCACATCCAGGAAGACTTGGCATAACACTGGCATGAATGAATGAATGAATGAGTGAGTGATTCAGTCTGCCAGAAGGGGACATCTAGAGGCTTTCAAATAGGTGTGGCCTAAGAGGCCCTAAGAATAGTTCTGTGCTTTTTAATAATAAATAATAACAATAGACATCCCCCTAGCTCCATGAAGTTTTGTAAACACTTCTGTAGGACGAGGATTATTATCTCAGTTTGGGAGATTTGCCCAAGGCCATGGAGACAGCATAAGTAGCTGTCATTTAATGAGCTTGCTGGTAATAGCTCATTTAGCCTTTGGCAAGGATAGATAGTCTGTGGTAGGTATTATTATTATCTCTATTCTCTGGATGAGGAAACTGAGGTTGCAGAAAGTAGCCTGTGTAAGGTCACATGGGCAGTAATTTTATGTAAAGCCAAAAGGATCTGGGTCCCCAGTGTGGGCATTTGCTACTTACGGCTAATCTGCCTGGATCAACATTCCTGAAGCTTGGAGTGGGACGCCCTAATGAGGTGCTGTCAGGCTGACAACTCTTTCTGCTGAATGGAGGCTAATTGGGAATTTTACAGGAACAACAGAAACAAACCCGGTCTCTCGATTACAATGAATGTGAGTCTGCGTGTGTGCTATGTGGCTGGCTGGCTCTGGGTCACATGCACACTGCTCGTGAGTGTATGTGGGGGAGTGTGTGTGTATGTGTGTCTACTTGCCTTCCCTGAGGCAAAAATACAACAGACCCTTCCAGGTCTCTTTTCTTAAATATTCCTAAATGCTGTAAGCCTTCAATTCTCTGTGCTCCAACGAGGGCAATGATGTCAGTGATCACAGCATGTGTGAGCAGGATTTAGGGCAGTGCCTGGCCAGGTGTGACCACGAGGGCAAGTGTCCCAATTCTGAAAGGAATTACAGGTGGTATATTTGATTTTGTTTTGTACAACATTCATTAAGCGTATTCTACCAGCCCTACATGACCCTGGGTGTGAGGCCAGAAATAGTTAAAAACGTAACAGTGATTACAGTAAAACCAACTTGGCACTGTTATCTCAGGAAGAAACAAAAGCAAACGTGTGCAGATGGAATTCAAGGCAGAGCTCTTTCTGACAGTGATCAGGTAGCAGGGAACTAAGAATCGTCCAAGGAAGTGAGTGGAAGGAAGGCTTATCAAGAGCCCCATGGACACAGTGCATAGGACTATTTTCTACCACAGGCGTCTGGTAGGAAAAGGAATTGAGCAGGGGAGGACATCTTCCAGCCCTTCAAAGTCACATTTTGGAGAGATCAGATGTCCTAGAGCCTAATCAGTGGTGCCAGAAGTAGTGCTTTTAGTACTTTTTTGAATATCTACTTTGGGTCAGGCACTGTTGGGTCCTTTCTATGAATTATTTCAGCTACTCCTCACAACAAGCAAAAAAGGGGATTATTAGTCCAGCTTCACAGAGAAGGGATTCAATGACTCCTTGTTAGGTTGAATGAAGTACTGGGTGGTCTGATCCCCAAACCCTACAGAGTGGCTTCCTTCACAAAATGAATTAATCCAGATGATCATGCAGCAGAAAAGCCAGCTTCTTAGACTCTGGTAAAAGGGCAAAACAAATAAATTCCCTGGGATCCTTCCATCCAAAGAACCCTGTGCAAAGCTGGCCACTCTATATAGATTCTAGTAGAGAGAGAGAGAGTTCACGTGAGTGAGTGGGCTAGGGAGGCAGTGAGATCTGTGAATCAGTATTCTGGGTGTTCTAGTACTTCCTACTGAGGTCCTACACACTCCCATGTGTAATTTAAGGGGTTAAGTCCTGAGTGTGAAGGCAGAGGAGTAAACGTGGGCTGAACAAGAGACTTAAACTCGGAATTATCCAGACTTAAAAGTTCTAAAAAGGAATGCTGTAAAATTTAGGGGAAGAGAATAGGGCAGAAAATGCTTCTAACAGTAGGTCTGTGGTTTGTGGCTTTCCTTCTGAAACCACAGGGGGCTAGCACTTCAACCCAAATTAAAGTAGAGCCCAAAGATTCATGCAGTCACCAAGTTTCTGACCTGGTAGAGTCCTGGAGATCCTAAGTCCTGATTCCCATCTCCATTTCTAAATGAGGCTGAAACTGGGGAATGTGGACTTTCCCTGGATCACACAACTCTTCTGTGGCAGAGCCAGGACAAGACACTCTTTAAGTCAGTCTAGTAGTTTTTGGCTGAGAGCGACATAGGTTAGGTGGCCAGAGGGCCTACACCCTAGCAGCCCATCCTTTATATTCCATGTCACTGTGCCAGAAACTGGCATTCTCAGCTGCATCTTTAGTTTCCTGCCTTCCCAAAAGCTCTGAGAAGCTGCGATTTGTGCATTGGTGCACATGATGTTTTCCTTTGCTCAGTCTTGTTCCACACAGTCACCTCCTCTCAAATCCATATCTCTCATTTCCTTGGACATTTCTTCTCTGGCCTTTGAACATCAGCCAGCCTACGGCTTTCCACAGGAGACATATTTCATTCAGGCATTCCCTGAAAAGTGTTTACTGGAGATCTGTCAAGACTCCACGATAGCTAGATCTATCTGTTCACCTGGTGCCTGCTGGGCTACAGGCATGTGTTAGATTCTTGACACCAACTGAGCCTCAATTCAGCCCCTTAACACTCTTGCAATGTAGATACTACAAAACCCATTTTACAGGTTAGGAAACTGAGGCTCAGTTGGGTTCACTCACAGGAAGGTCACAAAGCTAGCACACGGAAGAACCTCAAATAAACCCTGAGAAGTCATAGATTGTAGTGGTTAAAGGTCTGTTAGGCCAGACAGTATGGATTTGAAACCCAGCTCTGCCACTGTGTGACTGTGTGACCCTCGGCAAGTTGCTTAAGTTTCCTGTACCTCAGTTTCCTCACTTGTGAAGTGGGGATAAGTAACAGAGTAGTTGTAAAGATAAAGCACTGAAAACACTGCAAGAGCCCAATAAACATGAGTTGCTATTATTATATTATCTCAAGACTACGTACTTTCCACTATTTAATGCTGCTCAAACCTGTCTGAAGTATGCTTGTCTTAGGTCAGGTTCCCTAGGAAATCAACTCTGAAATGGAGATTGCTGGCAGGAGGCTTCTTGCTCTCATGAGCATCCCCTGTAAGGGAGGGAGAAAAGCAGAACTGGGCAGAGGGAGAACTTGAGCTGCAATGCGGCTGCAACACAGGCCTCAGCCAATCTTTTCAAGAGCTCTGGAGCTGGGCTGGCCTTTCACAGAGTTGTCTTAAACTGGGTCAAGAAGGTTGGGTCTTTGTAATCCTCACTCCTACTCCTACCTTTCCCATGGAGGACTCACTGGTGACAAGCTGCCTCCAGAGATGGGTCTTAACCTTGGGCTGGGCAAGACAGCTCCTTTCAGGGGAAGACAATTCTCAGAGAATGAAACGGCTGTGGGCTGTGAACTGTTGGTCTTGGGTAGAATCTGGGTGATACACCACAGCATCCACTACAATCTTGAATAGCAGAAGGGTAGGTATTCCCCGCTCTCCAAGGCAAGGTTGGTATTAGTATAGTTTCAAAGATATTGTGTGGGGCACTAGTTAACATGCAATTTTTTGAGTTCTATTTTAAAAGTATTGTTAGTCATAGTCTCTGGGTAGAGGGCTCAGGACTCCAAGTTTAACAAGCACACTAAGTGGTACGTGTGCACCATTAAGCATGAGCACCAGGACCCTAAAGAGTATTGAGAAATTGGCCATAAGTGGTCATTTCAATAAATTCTCATCTTAAGTATTTACTCACATTTTGTACCCTTTCAAAACATATTTTTTAATACAAAAATATTTTCCCCCTCACATCTTCAGAAATACAGGCCATCGTTACCTCTCTGTCAATCTCTGCACAGGCCCGAGAATATTCTCATCCCAGCTTCAGAAGGCTGGCTGCCTCTTTTTGTCTATCTTTACTACCTGCTGGGGATGCAAACAAAGTAAGATGCAGCCTCTACCCTCAAGGAGCTCAAAGTCTAGTGGAGAGCTAATACACAAGGCATCTTCCAGAACTGCAATCTTTCCCCTGGCCTCCTCTGCCTGCTAGATTCACCTGCTTTCAAATGTGTTTTCTGGGAGCCGAATAACCAATGCTCTTATGGAGTTAGCAAATTTGTTTTTCCCAGGACTGCTACCTCCCCACCCTCAATCAATTTATTTGTGTCTGAGGGCAGTGTATGGCTGGTTTAGTTTCTCCTCTGTCCATGTTGTCTACTTTCTGAATCATTAAATCGTTCTCGTCCAAATACAGCCATCTATTTCATCTTAGATGCTTGGCTGTCTTGGAAACCCAAGAGCCCCTGGGGGAGTGGAAGGCCCAAGAGAACTGAGTGATTTAGAACTCCTCGAAACCAGGCCTCAACATTTCTCAGTCTCATTCCCGAGGGGCCTTCACAGTTGGAATCTTAATTCAGAAAGTGCCTTCCAACTTGGAAGGCAAAAGAAACAGGGGGAGGGAATAAAATGGGACAAGAGTGATTTGGTATTTGTGACAAGTAGCTTTCTCTATCCAGGTGGGCTCTTCTCCAGGAATCCCTTTAATAACATACTCACTTTGGTAACAGCTTTCATTTTGAGAAATCCCCAGGTCCTTTATGGGGAGAAATCACATCACCCGACAATGAACTTGATCTGCTGAACAGGGTAAGTTAACAGCTGTTAAACAGGTGCACTGCTCTAGCCCAAGGAAAGGGAGGTTTAGGGCCTTGGAAGGATCTAGGGGAAGGTAATAGGCAGAACCCCATCCGGTTCAGTGAGAGGCAATCAGAATCCGCCCTGGATTAAAAGCAAGATTACTGTCTACTTTGCATTCGGCAATCAGGCATGTAATCAGAAGAAGCGACTAGGAAGCCGAGAGGAACTCGGGGCCAGAGCTGGTGTTGACTGAGCTTTTCATGTACCAGGTTACTGTGCTAAGCCACTTACATGGATTATTTGATTCCTCACACTGATGGAAGGATGTAACTTCTGATATTATCCCCATTATACATAAAGGGAAATTTGAGCCTCAAAGAAGTGAAGGGACCAGCTCAGGTTTACCTGGTGGGTAAGGGGAGCCCAGGTTGGGTTCCCAAGTCCTCACTTAGAATCAGGAAGTCTCAGAAGCCCTCTCTCACTGCCTTGGCTGAGATGCTAGGTTGGGAGCCACCCTGGCCTAATTCCACGGGAAGGTTGTGCTGCTATCAAAAAACTAAAGAGTCATTTCGGCTGGACATGCCACCAACGGAACTCAGCAGCAGGCAGGGAGGAGAGACAGCCCCCCACTGGCTATCTGGCAGCCTGTCCTTCTCAGGGTGTCAGTCCTCAGTCCCTCTCCAATTTTAGGAATTTCCTTGAGCTGCATGCCAAGCAGAGTGGAGCCATGTGCTGCTCAGGCAGGACTCTTGGTGGATGATTTATGGGCCCTGTATCCTTCCACAATCCCCAGGAAGGAGTGATCCTTCTTACTTACCACCCAGCCCAGCCGACTCCTGTCAAACAGGCTCGGCAGACCTCCTTAAACGACAGTAATTCTCCTACCAGGAGGAAGCCAGAGTGACAGATTTCTGACCAAGATCCAGCATCCCTGAGAAGCCTCTCAGCAGGCCCCCGCCAAGGCCCTGCTGGATATAGATGGGGTGCAGGATGGAAAGTACCAGAGAGACCCATGAGACAGAGGCAAAAAGAGGAGTGAGACAGAGAGAAAGTGGGGGGAAGGCAGAGAAGGACAGAGAAAGGAGACACGAAGGTTGATAAAGGGACATATATGTGGTTGATTGATTATTTGATGAAAGCCTGCCCCTCCCACCGCATTGTAGGGACCACATCTTGTTTTGCTTACTCTTGTATCCACAGCACCCAGCACAGTGCCTGACATCGAGGAGGTGCTCGTAAGTACTTAGTGAATGGCGTCACAAATAAAGAGATGTAAGAATACAGACAGCACAAATTCTGGCACGTAAGAGGAGCTCAGTAAAGGCTTGCTGACTGACAAAATGCCTACATACAGATAAAGTACTTGGGGCAGGGGAGATACCCAGTTTTCAGGACAGGAGCCCAAGTAGATTCACTAGGTGAAAGAAGTATTGAGAGATGAAGGATCACAGGCAACAGCTGCACCCAACAGAGGGTCCAGGCTAGGGTCTGAACCTGGGAATTTACAGCCAGAGTTGGGAGTCAGCAGGGAAAGGAGCTTTCTCATAGGCACCAGGAAGCCAGCGGCACACCTTCAATCTCAGGATCAGAGGAGGAGAAGGGCAATCAGTGGTAGGGTAGAGAGTTCACCCCTGCCGTCTCAGAATTCAGCACTGATCCAGGCATGCAACGGGCAGGCAGCAGAAGTTTGCTTAATTAGTGAATGAGTACAGAATTGTGGGATGAGAAGGTCAAGGTGAGGGGTTTAGGACTCTACCTGGGGAAGGACAGTGTGACTGGTGAGGTGGGCACAGAGGCTTAAAGGGGCATGCTGGGCTAGACATGCCCTCCCTTAAGACTTAGTGCCTCTGGGCAAACATGAGTGAACGTTGCTTCTACTTTCATGCTAGGGCATTGGTTCTTAACAGGAGCAATTTTGCTATCCAGGGGGACATACAGCAAAGTTTGGAGACATTTTGGACTGTCAAAACTTGGGGAAAGGGTTACTGGCATCTAATGGGGCAAAGCCAGGAATGCCGCTAAACATCCTACAATGCACAAGACAGACTCCACAACAAAGGGTTGTCTGGCCCCAAATGTGAGGGTTGAAAAGCCCTTTTCTATAGCCTATGGGAGTACCACTGCTCCCTTGATCCTGAATCTCAGGCCTCATTTAGATGTATTTTAGTCACCATAATTAAGATCACTACCATCAGTAAAGATTTACTGAGTACTGACACATATATAAGTAGATACCTACTGTCTTGTACTTCTGTTCCTTAAAACAGATGACAGTGGTTTGGCATCCAGAGAAGGCCAATGGGAACACAATCCATTGCACAGTCCAGCTGGAGATGTGAGATCACACCAGTATCACCCTGAGGCAGGGCACCACTGTATCCTGAGTGGGGGCACCAGACCAGGGACTTCCCTTTAGCCTTCTGGAATTGGGAACCCTGGATGTAGACCTGGAAGGGTCCATAGGAGCCTCTTGTCCCCCTGCTTTATCTTACAGGTGAAGCAGCTGAAGTCTGAGAAGAAAATGACTGTCCAGGGTCACAGGGAAAGTGCAGGCCTGGGAGCACAGATCTCCGGGCTGCCAGCCTAGTGCTTTTTCTATGAAAAAGAGCCTCTGGTGATGTAAGTTTCTAAAAGGCACCTGCAGCAGTGAGAAGTGTGTGATAGGCATGAATGACTTGAAAGCCTTTCAAACATCCAGGTAATCAGGTGCCGTTCCCTTTAGACTGACCACTGCTCAGGGAGCCAGGGACTAACAGAAGGTTCTGGTGGGCATCTGTGGTTCATTCACCTTCAACAGAAAGATAATTGCTTGAAGATACTGTATTTAAGCATTCATGGGGAACCCCCAAACATCCAAAGACTAACATGACTTTATAAAAGTTAGAATATTTATCCCCTAATGTTCCAAGGAAAGGCGGTACTAATAAATAAAAAGATGAGCACCACAAATAGGGACTGATTTTTTTCCCCATTCCTCAAGCCCCTGATAATTATTTTCAGCATAAAAAGTTGTTATTCACTTGTCCAGGGAGAACATGCTGGTGACTGGCTTATTTGGAGTGGAAATTAAAGAGCACAGGCTCAGCCAGAAAAGTGGGGTCATCTAACAAGTCACAGAGCAGTAGAATTCCCTCTGCTCCTCAACTTCCCTCCACCTAACCACCTCCGGAGACTGTTCCTGCAGCATCCACCCTCTAAGGCATTTTTATCCCCACGCCTCAGGGAAGAACTAAATCTGCACCACTCGATGACCTACTAGATATCTATGCCAACCCTCCAGTGTGTAATGAATTTGTTTACTGAGTCACCCTTCTTTCCCTCTAGACTGTGAGATCCATCCCTAGTGCTTGGCACAGGGACAGTCATACAGCAGGTGCCCAAGAAGTATTTGTTGATTTGTCAAAACCAGGTTCCTGGTCAAGTATGAGAGGTGGTACCCCAGGGGAAAATGTGCATACCAGAGGAGAAATGGGGTATGTGTGCAGGGAAAGAAGAATTAAATTCTGTTTTCATGTCCCCATTGTACCCAAGAAGGAAGGATGCTAATATTTCCTGATCTCCTATTCTGCACAAGGCACTTACACTCACAGGGTTAGTCCTCCCGACAATGCTGTGAACAAAGTATTATGGTCTCTGGTTCACTGATAATGAAATGGCTACTAGAGCGCTGGGATTACATGGCGCCAAAGCACAAGTTTTCCTGGTCCATCCACCGAGCTGTGTCTTGCACCATAAACAGCCTATTTCCAATGCATCAATAAAACCTGAGGATGCCAATTTGCACAGGTGGGAATTTGTCCCATAAGAGCTTCAGTCTGTGGAAGTTCTCATATTTAACATGGACACTTAGTAAAAGTAGCTGGTTTTGCTATCAGAGCACTAGAAGTCTATTTTTTAAGCAGATACACATAAATAAATAGACTTGATTTGATTTGTGAACTTAAGATTTATGAAGTGATTTATTTGGAAGGTCCTAAAAAGATATAAATAAACTACATTTTGCTAAGCACTTAATGAATTGACTTTAGTGTTTAAATTCCCTGGAATCAGCTCTATTTCAAAAAATCTAGGGCTTACCACAATCATTAACCATAGGAGGCATTTAGTATAATGGAAAGGATGGAGCGTGAAAAGAGTAGGGTTGGGTCACCATGCTGCCTTTTAGGAGCTGATTCTCAGTTTTCTTATCTGTAGAATGGGAGTAATAACACGCAGCTCACTCAGGTCTATTTTGAGGACATGGAGGCAAAAGCATTTTTGTAAACTGCAAAGCGACATACAAGCATTTTTACAGTTGTAGAAATTTCAGCATTTTAAGCCCACTTATGAACACTCAATTTCAAAGAAGCTTTCATCATGTACATAGAAAAAGTTAAAAATAAAAACTACCACCCTGAAGAGTGTAGAGTGGTCAGACCACTTCTGCATGTCAGTTTCTGAGTTCACTGTCTTTCCTTTCCCACTGCATGCTGGGGCTGAGAGGGCCTTGTAATTTGTAGCATCGTTAACTAGCGTAACCACAGATGCTATTCTGCTGCCTTATGAAGGCACAATCCTTATTAACCTCCAGCACTCAGAGGCACACGCTGGAGATCCTGCTCTTGTTGTGAGGATAATTACAGACACTTTTAGCTTTCCAGGATTTTTTTTAAAGAACAAAATGTACTGAAGAAATCTGAAACCACCATGTAGAAAATATTGTGGAAGTTTAATTAAAATTTTTTTTAAAAAGTTAGGTATCTATGGGGCCTAAAAAGCATCTCAAAACTGTCTTTTGGAACACTCTATCTGTAAGATGCTAATGGGTGCTCCACAGAAAGCTGTCTGTGGTCAGATGGGCCTGGAAAAGGCCAGGATGACAAGGTGAACGCATGGCTGTGGGACTGGCAGACGTGGACCATGATGATATGCACAGACCTCTAAGAGCAGACATGGTGAGCAAAGGGTCTCAAATTTACCTGGAAACCTCTATTCCTCAGGACATCTGGGGAACTAGTTTTTCACAGAACTTTCAGAACCTCTGCTTAAAACTGGTTTTCACACAGTGCTCAGCAGGATCCCAGAGGCTCCTGGAGGGGGTCTAAGGAGCTACAGAGGGCTGGGGCTAAGGTCCCCTTGTTCCTTGCAGAGCAGATCCCCTAAAAACTTGAAAAAGTACTGCTCTAGAACAGGTAACGACATGAGGCCTTTGAGTCGGCCTAAACCTTATTGTTAATCTTCAGACCACAACATTGCCTCTGCTTTTCTGAGCCAAGCAGTGCAGAGCAGAGTCACAAGATGATATCTGATCCCGGGTTCACTCCTCCCTTAACCTTGAGCAAGTTCCTTGACCTCCCCAGCCTCTGCTGCTCGGCTGTGCAATGGCCATGGTGCTCATCTCGCAGACTCCACAGGGGACACGACTGGCACTCAGCAGAGGCTCAAGAAACAACACCCCCTGCATCCCAAACATTGCTTTGTAGCTTTTATTTTTTATTTTATTTAAAAATTCTCAGCTCACCATCAGTGAAGCCATTTGCACCCTACAGCTCTGTGTCACTCTGCTGGGTCACTCTGCTGTGCCCGTGGTAACTTACGTGTCTTCATCCTGCCTTTGTCATTCCTCCTTAAAACAGTTTTTGTCTATTTTTCTTGTCACACAAAGGATACACATTCCTTGTAGAAGATTTTAAAAAATTCAGACAAGAAAAAAAAAGAAGGAAAACAAAACAAGATAAAATCGTCCATAATTCCACCACTTGGAGCTATCTTGTTAACACAAAAACATATTCCTTTTCAATTTAAGCTCATCTCAGAAATGTCTGTGAAGCTTCCTGGGTTTATTCTACGCTATGTTGTTAAACTTACATTAACTCAAATCTCCCATTCTTCTTTACTTTTATCTTTCCTACTTTCTGTTTCAAAAATAATTCTAGCACATTCACATTTGAATTCCAACAATACAGGACAAGCTGAACACAAATACAAATCCTCCTTCCCTCCTTCCACCTCATCCATCCCACTCATCTCCCAAGGAAACCACTGTTACATGTTGTATTTACAGACATTTTCCTATTTATTTTCATATTATAGTCATAAAATATGACTTGATGCTTAAAAACATAAAATATGATCTTAGATCTACTGTTTTATTTCTCAAGCCTCTTGAATCATCGTTTCAGGCCTTAAAACTAAACCTAGTATTTTCCCTGAGATAACTTTCTTCAAAGTCTAGAGCGGTGCTGCTTGGTTTCGGTGTGTATGAGGTGCTTGGAGAACTTGTTAAAAAGCAGAATCGGAGTCAGTGGGGTCTGGAGTGGAGCTGAGATTCTGCATTTCTCATCAGCTCATGCTGTAGGTTCCCTGGAGCACTTTGAGGAGCAAGGCTCCAGGACACTCATCCACCCAAGGCAGGCATCCATCTCCTTTGCTTACATAAACTCCATGATGAGTGTTGTTCCTGTGTATCTCAGGCACCTGTATCACCAGCTGTCTTTGACTGGTTAGACTTAAGCCCGATGCACAAGTCTCCCTCAAGATTTGGGGTAGCTGTTGGTATGGAGTTCCTTGGAGTTCCGGCTTCCCAAATAAAAGGGAACCCGGTGTTCAGGCATCTTCTGCATGTGGCAAACATCCAGAGGAGCAGCAGACATCATGACCAGAGTACCACACTCCTGAGAGTGTGGCATGGTACTGGACCAAAAGACAGCTAAGGGAGCAGCAGTGAGGGGCTTTAGCCCTAAGCGGGGAAAGAAGACAGAAGAAGCACAGCAAGATGCAGACACCCAAGTTTAGCGAAAGTGGTCAAGTATTTGTCGACAACTGAGTTGAAGTGGTAGGTGGAGCCTGAGAAGTGGAGATGGGTGAGTCAGTGAAAGAATATACACTCAAGATGCATTCTGAGAAAGGACATCTGGGGTGAGGATGAGTGCAGGTAGGAAAGGGGCAACTGTATTACAACATCTTCCAGGAGAGCAGGGACAGTGTGGAGTGGTGCTGTGCACGTGGGCCAGCTGCCTGCTCCTCTAACTTCAAATGTGGTCCCTTTAGGAGGCTCTCTTGCTGTCAGCTGCTGCACATATGAGGCAGCCCTCAACTACATGGCCAGTTTCATCCAGCATAGTTTGTAAGCCACAGCCCTTCGGCACTTCATAGTGACCCTGTTCTTAGGTGGAGATGCTGGTGGCAGTGCCTTAGGAGTTAATCTGATGGCCAGATTTCTCATGCAACTGGAGGGTCTAATGAGAATCCCCTTCTACTGCTATACTCCAAGAATCAAAGAGCTGGGATTTCTGATTGGTTAGTGATCAAATAATGAGGGTCTAGAAAACAAATTCCTTACAATTTTCACAGTTAAGCACATCATATTTCATTTTGCTTCATTTTTTAAAGCTGTTTGTTACTAGAGCTTAAGTCCATACCCTTTGGGAGAAATCCTTCCCTCATCAACCACCGTGTCTCAAATTTTCTTTGCTGATGTGTAAGAGACTTTTCTCCATGATGTGTCTATTAATACCTTTTCTCCCAAATAACTGAAACCTGCCCAAGAAAGCCCATGGACACTTATTTACACAGCTTTCATTCAAATCCATCAGGATATCCACAGCAAAGAATGTAACAGGCAAGGGAACTAAAAATATGTATTTCTAATAAACTTTCATGAATTTGACCTGCATGAGAATCATCAGAAAGACTTCTTTCCTAATCAAATCAGAATCAGAGTACTAGAAAATGATTCCTATGGTGGAACAGAGAGAAGAGCTTGCACTCAGAACTAATGCTTGACAGTCAGTCTCTGCTCTAAGATGCCTTCTTTTTATGAAATATCTCCAGGGAAAGCATAACAAGGACATTTGGCCAGACCATCCTACCCAGAGGTCCTGCAAAGTCAAAGCTGGACAAAGGGCTGGAGATAACCATTGCCTGGGACATCTGTTTTGTTCATCATTGTATTCCCAATATCCAGCATAGGGCCTGCCTAGAGTAGGTACTGTACACATTTCCCTTGCCTGGGTGAATGAACGGACACATGGATGAGAGAACGATCACCTCTAAATCATTATCTCCAGGACCTCTTATTCAGCTCCAGGTGTCTAGTAATTATGTCTACTTAGATGCCTCCCAGGTGCTTCAAACTCATCACATCTGAAATTCTAACTCATCAAGTGCCACCTGCTGTCCCTGCAAACTACTCCTTGGGGACTCTGGAATTTCAATGCCATCTTTAACCGTCTGTACTTCTCTTTCTTACCTTCTTCATCTACCAAACTCCCAGTATAAATGTTACCTTTTCTCCAATGCCTTCCTTGGACACATCTTGCCTGCCCCTCTTCACTGGCCTTCTTTCTTATTTAAAAATAGATTTGAGTTTGAGGTGATAACTTTGACTTTTTGTGAACAGGGAATGGAGGCTGAGCCACACACACAGGCAGTTGAGCTCTCTCTGAAGGGCAGAAACTCCTTTTTTTTCTCTTCCATCTCATCTCTGTTGCCTTTCTAGCTGCGATAAGACAGAACCCTATTTGGGGGAAACACAGAAAGCCAAGACCTCTGGGCACTAACTGCAGAAGTTCAAATCCTGGCTTAGGGAAAAAAACATCTTAAAACCATGCAAGAGTTTTAACTTGGCAGGTAGGTTGCAAGAAGCCTAGCCTCACAGAAGGGAAAGAGCCAGGGAAGGGAAAAAGCTTTCATAATGATAGTTCTGATTTCAGGTGTCACAGTGGAAAAGTAAGGTGTGAAACTTCTGATGATGTCCACTGACTGCCCAAAGACCACCAGGATTACATCTAGAGTGATAAAAAAGTTAAATGCATTTAGCATGCTGAAGCAAGGGGAGAATGTACCCTAGGGCAGCCTCAGGCACTTGGTGGTGGTAGTGGCTTGTGTTGGATCATTCTAAAGAGAATGCAAAATGTTCTCTTGAAACTTGGGGCCCTATTCTTCCTGCTTAAATAGCTGTATCTGCTTTTTAAGCCCTCTCCCCTTTGCCCAATTTTCTAGCTAGGTGAAGAAACAACCCTTAAGCCCTATCCAGAGCAAAAATGTTTTTGTGATTTGCAGCACCTGTGCCTGGTGCTCTGCTGAGTCGTGCCCGCTTGCCTCTCAGCCTCAAAGGGTTTTTGGTGTTGTGGTGACATCAGAGTGAATGCCACCGACAGAGGACAAATCCCAGCCCCATACTTGCCATACATCAGCACAGCTGTCAGCCTGGCTCACATTTCAGAATCTTTCAGGAAGCTGTGAGATGCAGAAAGAAGCCAGTTTTAGGCTCTATGGGCAAGAAGATACCTTTTGACTTATAAACTGCAGATCCTCAGATGTGGATGTTGTCACAGGAGTGAGTGTGTTGATCCTGCATATGGTCCCCAGTAGAGCTCCTCTATAGAAAAGAACCCTTTCATCAGCGGATGGGCAGGAACCCCTCAGAGGGAGAGGTAGACAACAAAGCTTTCAGTTAAGACATCTATAGTAAAGGGAGGGAGAGCATTAGGACAAATACCTAATACATGTGGGGCTTGAAACCTAGATGATGGGTTGAAAGGTGCAGCAAACCACCATGGCACATGTATACCTACGTAACAAACCTGCAGGTTTAGCACATGTATCCCAGAACTTAAAGTAAAATAAAACAACAAACAAACAAACAAAATAATACCTCTTATAAACCGTGAAAGAATGAAATGAAATGGAAATGTATCTAAAGCATTCAACATGGTGTCAGGCATGTACTCAGTGCTTGCTAATGCTAGCTTATATTATTCTGATGAATCGGATTAGCAAATGAAAATTCACCTATTCACTGAATCTTTTGGGGACCACTACTATATTCTAGGCGAAATAAAAGAGGCAAAGTGATTTAAAAAAAAAAAAGCTTCTATAAAAAGCCACCAGCCAGCTAGAGCAATCAGAACAGAACCTCTACATGTCTCTATTCTCCTTTTTCTCCCTCCTAACCCTGGAAGTCTTTCCTGAGGACTAAGTGCAGACCCAGTGCTTGGACATTGGGAAGTAACTTCGCCTCTGAGCTTCAGTCTCTTTTTCTGTAAAATGGGAGTAATAACATTGACCTAAAAGAGTTGTGTGCAATTGAAGAGACAAAGAATGTAAAACATAGTCTGCAAACCTACAAAAGGTGCTCAGCTCAGTCTCAACCACTATCCCCCTCTCCCTCTTTCTCACTGACTGCCTTTGTCCAGCCTCCAGGAGCAGCCAGCCTCCGGCCTCCTGCCTCCTTTCTGTACCAGCCCAGCAACCTGAGTCACACTCTGGATTCAGTCCCAGTCTGCTTAGCTGAAGTCTGGTGTTTGCTGCACTTACTATTCCAGGCACCCTGTGATTTACTTTTCTAGTGAGTTAATTGCAAAATCCATATGGAGTGGAGAGAAAACATCAACCCAAGCTTGCCATGAAAAGCAGGGGAACAGAGGAAGTTTTCCATCTTGGCCAGCACAGCCTAGAGACGAGGCAAGGAGGGAGGACGATGCTGCTGCCCCACTTGCCAAGCTCAAGGCAAGTCACATGGTATTCAGGCCTCCTTACTCCCCCTTTGTTTTTTCTCTCATCTAATTAGACACAAATCTAAGTTTTAGAAAACCATTGTGGGTATAAAGTATAGTTGATCAAATCTCAGTGTGCCTAAGAAGCACCTGGGAAGTTTATTTAAAATGCAGATTCCCAAGCTTCTCCCTCCAGAGTTTCATCCAATAAGTCTGGGCGCAACCCCAGAACTTGCATCCTGCTTGTGCCCAATGCAGGTAATCCACAGACCAAGGGTTAAGAAACGAAAATGCAAAGGGAAGGGCAGTAACTCATGAGTTTAAGAATTTAAGATTGGTTCTTGGGCAAGTCATTTGTCATTCTCTCTCTTTTTTTTTTTTGAGACAGAGTCTCTCGCTGTCACCTTGGTTAGAGTGCAGTGGCACAATCTTGGCTCACTGCAACCTCTGCCTCCCGGGTTCAAGTGATTCTCCTGCCTCAGCCTCCCGAGTAGCTGGGACTACAGGTGCCTGCCACTGTACCTGGCTAATTTTTGTATTTTTAGTAGAGATGGGATTTCACTATGTTGGCCAGGCTGGTCTCGAACTCCTGACCTCAAATGATCCACCCACCTCGGCCTTCTAAAGTGCTGGGATTATAGGCATGACCCATCATGCCCGGCCTCATTTGTCTCTTGAAGCCCCAGATTTCTTATCTCTACAGCAGGAATGAGAATACCTATCTCACAGGAACATTGACAAAATAACAGATATTGAAATCCCTTAACACAACTCTTGGCACATTGAAGGCATTCAAAAAAAAAAAAAAAGAAAAATCAAAGAAACAATTTACTTTTTTTTTTTTTCCTGGAGAAAATTCTTTTTAAAACTGGCCCAAGGCATCTTCACTCATGAATGTGAATACATTTTTGTATCTGTTTACAATCTACAACATCCAAAGAGTGGCCTTTGGGGATGCAGGCTCTTATTTTGAAATCACTTTGAAGATGAAAAGGTGTCAAATCCTCCAGAGACTTGGTTGATAGAAGTTAAGACAAATGTTTACTTTAATTTGGTGAGTTATAATTTATTAAAGGCTTTTGGAAAATGAAAGTACTATTTACATTGTCACAAGGGACCCAACAGTTTGGAATAGTTTGTAGTTAATTCATTCATTTGTTTAAGAAACATGTACTGAGCACCTGGGTGCCAGCCCTCTCAGGGCTCAGGGTCTGAACAATGATAGTAACTTGGTTCTCACCACAAACGGGGCTATAGAAGCCCAGGGAGCAGTGACTTCCCTCAGTCGGAGGGTCTGGGCCTTAGGAAGGTGATCAGCAGGAAATTACTCCATTTTGAAAGCACCCAGATTTATACACAATAGACCTGGTACCAAGAGATGTGTAACTTGGAATCCCTGGAGGTTACCCCTACACCTTTAATTTCTTAGACACTTGGGAAGGGTAGGCAGACTCTCTTCTAAGCTTTCAGGCCCCAATATCCAAGTGCTTCATAGACACCTGGCTTTAGAGGTTCCACGGGTACTTCAGAATCAACAATGTCTAGCACTCAGCTTATTACTTCTCTCTACAGTCATGCTCCAGCATTTCCTTGCTGCATCCACACAGTTACCCTGCTATAGTCTGAAGGAGGTGGGGTCTTTGGGAGGTGATTAGGCCAAGAGGACTCTTCCCTTATGAATGGGATTAGTGACCTTATAAAAGAGGCTTAAGGGAGCTTGTTCTCTCCTACCATGTGAGGACACAGAAGGCACCATCTGTGAAGCAGAGTGCAAGTCCTCACCAGAAACTGAATCTGTTGGTGCCTTCATCTGGAACTTCCCAGCCTCCAGAACTGTGAGCTATAAATTTCTGTGGCTTGTAATTTACCCAGTCTAGGATATTTTGTAGCAGCCTGAAGGGACTAAGACATGTCCCAGTCAAAATCCAGGCCACAAACCTGTGTCCATTTCCTTTCCTCCAACCCACATCTATTTAGTTACCAAATTTTAATCATTTCTTCCTGCTAAGTACCTCTTCGATCTGTCTGCATGATTACTATTCAGATTCCGGGAGCCACAGTCTGTCTCTATCTCTCCTCTGTCAGGTAGAACCAGGGTGATCTTCCTAAAATATGTAGGATCATATCCTTTCCTAGAAAGCTTTTCAGTAGCTTTCCCTCCCTACAGAATAAGCTACATGTGGTGCCCAAGCACGTCTTGCCACAAAAGTCACCTGCACTGAGCTCCCTCAGTCACACAGTACATGCATGTATGAGCATGCCGTGACATATCCTGGCTGGACTGCCAGCAACCCCACCCCAACCTGGGATATTCCAGTGAATGGCTCCCTCCTCTCAGAGCTCACATCATAATTCCTCTTTCCCCTCTCCAACACATTTTTTGATTCCCTCGGCTGTTAGTTAAGTCTGTTCACTTGTCTCTTCTGCTAGATAGAAACACCTCAGAGGATAACGTTCTATTGTGTTCATACTTCCGATCTTTTTATTCTATGTTGTGTAGAGACTTTGGGTGCTCATTGTATCTGGTTCTCCTCTGCTTCTGGCACATGGAAGGCACACATTTCCCTGCTCCTTTGTAGTTAAGTGGGGCCATATGAGTAATTCAGGCCTATGGGCTGTGAGAAGCAGCCAAAAAGGGTATTTGCTCCAGAGTGGGTAGCTCCACAAGATGGTGGAGCTTCTGTTACCCTGGGTCCATGAGAGACTGTGTGGAACAAAGTCTCCCCCAGCCCCAAAGCATGTTGGGTACATAACATGAGAAATAAACTCTGTTACGCCACTCATATATTAAGGTTGTTTGTCACTGCACCATAAATTAACCGTGTGTTCATGTGTTGTTAATTTGGCTGTTAACTTATGCTTTCTAATACAGAAATTTTACTTTTGTCTATAATCACTAAAACAGAACATGAAAATATCAGGTTCTCTATAAACATCTGATGAATGAATGAATGGCTGAATGAACAAATAAGCCTAGAAAAATGAACATGAGATCTAGAGTCAAAAGAAAATAGCCTATAATAACCACCCCCATATCTCTTACCCCTACAGTGGTATTCTTATCTCCATTTGGCCTCAGAGGCAGGATTTAACCTGTTGATTCCGCTCTCTAAAGTATCTCTGTACGGATGCCAACCCAAACTACATGCAGACCCTGGCTTATGGCTCACTGTCTAGAGAAGGGACACTGGTGACATATTTTGCTGATTTTGCACCAAGCCATAATCCCACTGACTTTGAACTTCATGCTTCCAGGGTTACATCTGGACTTGGTCCCAAGGATGGGGATTCCTGAGCTCCCTGAACCAATGGCTGCTAATTCTAACAGCTCTCCCAACCCCATCAGATTAAAGAATGGCCTCATTAGACCAAATATACTTTTACGTGCAGGGAAAATATTCAATAATTATCCTTAAATCTTTCAACACATTTCAGTTAAGCACAAAAGCAGGGCTGTGAGTTTTGGATGAATTCTACATATTTTCAAAAACAAACACAAACATAAAGAATGTCATTCCAAAGTCACAGGTTCGTGAAATTACTGCTTGGCAAGAAGGTCAGGGCACTAATAAAAACGTCTAGCAGGAAGAATCTAGCTAATCAGGTCAGAGGGATCCCTGTGCAGCAGTGCTGAGAAGGGAATAGGGTGGAGCACCTAGGAGGCGGCAGGACTGGGTAGGGAAGATGGTAGAGCCTTCAGCCAAAGGACTCAGAGGAACTGTCCTTACCCAAGGTCTGTTTTGCTAACATGTCAGTAATACATGATTTCTGTAACCTCTAGCTGTGCTGTGCTTAAGTTAGCTTGTGAGTGCTGGGCCTGAAACTATTACGGAGGAAGCACATCGTACTAAACACAGAATGGGTTCATATCCTATTACATTCCTTAAGAGCTGTGTGGCTTTGGGTAAGTCTCCTGTTTTTATGATTTTTTAGTTTTCCCATATATAAAGTAGGGGTGAATATAACATCCCAGTGATTTGAGGATTACACAGACTACTTGGGTTAAAATGGAAAACACACTTCAGCAGCATATTAGTCTGCATCCGCTAACCCCAAACACATTTGTAGCCCTGTGGCCTGATCCCATGGATGTACTCAATAAATGAATGCTGAAGTGAATAAAGTGAATAAGGCCTTGGGTTGTGTTTTTAAAGTATGTTTATTATAGAAAAGTATACATAAAACTCATCATTTTAACTATTTAAAAGCATGTAATTCAGTGGCATTTAGTACACCCAATGTTGTGCAACCCTCTTTACTACCTGGTTCTAGAACATCTTCGTCACTCCCCAGAGAAACCTCCATACCCATTAAGCAGTTGTTCTCTTTCCACATCCCCAAGTCTATGATGATTTTAGCTAAAATCAATACTTTAAAACATGGCTGGAGGATATTGCATTGGTGAGAAAGTTGGCAGGGGCTGGTCGGGCAAGAATTGATTTCCTGAGTGTCCACTGCGTGCTCCTCTCTGTGGGAGGCACAGGTAGATGCACGATCACAGCTCCACTGGGCATGTGCAACACTATGAAGGAGGTTGTGATTCGGAAATGTGAAGAAGCACAGTGGAGTTGGAAGCTGAATTAAGGGAGAGTGGTGAGAGACAGGGTCAGTGGAAGGGGCTTGGTGCAGTGAGATTGGGATTTAAGTCCGTGAGTCGACGACTAGAGGCTCAGCCCTTTCCTCTCCTACCTAGTGTGGTTTGAGGATGCTTTTAGGAGGAGAGAGACAAGGAGACATGCACCCCAACCCCGTACTGACAGGTCTGCAGTGAAGGGCCCTGGCCTGGCTGCTACTGGAGCTCAGGCTGCAGAGGAGCCCGGCTTGGAGGCAGGCAGCCACAGACAGTTAATGAGTGATTTATTGGTGCTGCTGCGGAAGCAGCTTCTCTGGGACCTGTTCCTAATTAACAACCACCAACTGGATGATGCCTCTTTTTTTTTTTTTTTTAAATTAGAAAAAGCCCCCAAAGCCCTTCTTCCTCATCTTAGTGGGAAGAAATACTTCACCTTTGCCTGCTGGTTAATTCTAAAATACAACAGGTATTTCGCAGAAATCCCCACCCACTCCTTCACTCCAGTGCAGACACGCACAAACACACCCTCATGTGGAGTCAAACCCACACACTCTTGCTCACGTGTTCCCCACACAGTCACACATTTGTTCCTGTGCTAACGTAATTGCACTGACATTGTCACACACTCACACTCATATGCTGTCGAGTGCATCTGCACTTTGTACTTGCGGTCGCTCTTACACACGCATTCCCACACAGCCACATCTCCTGCTGTTCTAGGCAAGGCCACAGGGTCACACACGGTCTCAGGCAGGAATCTTCCCTGTGGCATCACGTCTCTGGTGAAGGGGCTGACTCACTTAGAAGGGGCCTAAGATGGTGTGTCCTGGCCCAGCCTGGTCAGCTGTGAGATGCTGTGAGCTAGGGAGATAGGACGGAGTTGTAGCCAGGCCTCAGGGGCCCAGCATGGAGAGTGGCAACTGCTCCATCATTCAGAACAAAACAGTTTCTTCTGTGACAGTTCATGGGGCACCAAAAAACTGCAAACTTAAGACCCAGGCTTCCGAGGGGTGGGGAGTTAACAGAGCCTGTCATAGTGCCTGGCACCTAATGGGGTGTGCCTGGCATCTGTTATGGGATGAACTCTTCCCCCCCACAAAAATGACATGTTGAAGTGCTGGCCCCCAGAACTTCCAAATGTGACCTTATTTGGAAAGAGAGTTGTTGCGGATGTAATTAGTTAAGATGAGGTCATAGCAGAGGAGGGTGGGAATCTACTCCAATATGACTGGTGTTCTTATAAGACAGCAGCCACGTGAAGACAGCACCATGCAGGGAGAATGAATCCACGTGACAATCCAGGCAGAGACCGGAGTGATGCAGCTGCAAGCCAGGGAATGCCAGAGATGGCGGCAAGCCACTGGAGCTAGGAAGAGGCAGGGAAGCATTCCCCTACAGGGTGCAGAGAGAGCATGGCCCTGTCCATATCGTTATTTCAGACTTCCGCCCTCCAGAACCATGAGACAACGAATTTCAGTTGTTTTAAGGTACTTGGTTTGCGGTAGTTCATGACGGCAGCCCTAGGAAATGAATACAACACCCAGTAAATATGAGTTCTATTCTCTTGTTTCTTCTTTCTGGGCCTCTGTCTAGTATTCAGAAACATGGGCTTGATGATTCATCAAGATGCGATGAGAACCCATTCTAATCTATACACATTTATGGAATTTTATGTGCCAGGCCCTGATTACACAGAGATAGATAAACCATGGCTTTGCCTAGATTGACACAGATCTGTGAAAAGGTTTCACGGTATTTTCTTGAAATAATACTTAATTAAAAGTAACGGCAAAACCCGCAATTACTTTGCACCAACCTAATATAAAGTGGACCACCGAAGAAAAATAATACCTCTGACCAAGAGAGAGACTTAAAAAGGACTTTGAATTCTCCCTCCCTCCACAAAACAATGCTGGACCTCTGACAGGGACGACGAGGTCACCCATCAGTTCTACTTAAAAGGTTTCACCCCAGCTTTTGAGCTCTAGATATTGAGTTTCATGAAGACACTGTTGTGGTGGAATATACAAAGCTAATCAATAGTGGGCAGCTCTTTTTCATATTAATTAGCCAGCTGTGTAGGAATAAAAAATACATCAAGCTCACTCGTGCTCTCTGGGGATGCTCACTTTGCTGGTGCAATGACAGCAGCTCTCGGGAACCACCACTCCCTGCCAGGGCCTCGGCTTCTGTGGGCCGTGACAGTCTGTGGTCCTGGAAGTGCTCTGTCTGTGAACACACTTCGGATTTGTCTCAGAGCTCTTAGGCTCCTTGGACTGAGACCAGTCTCAGCTAACAGCTCGGCAGCCCTTCTCTTTCAGTGCTCATGTGTCAAGGGGGCCTAGGGTCGTGGGAGAATGCAGGTTTGGAGTCAGGCAGATATCTGCATTTGAATTCAGCCTTATTAGGCAGGTGGACTGAGGACTGGCACTTAATTTGTTTGAGCTCCTATTTCTGTAACTGCAAAAAAAGAAAATACCAATTTTGTAGAGATTTTAAGAGGAGAATGAAATGAGATGGTATATTTAAATAGGCTTATGTAATATCTGACCTGTAATAAGTAATAATAATAATTATTAAATCATTATTGAATAGCACTTAATTAATATGATAGCACCTATTAAGTTATTTTCATTATTATTTTTCCTAGACACAGATTTATCATGGCCACAGGTCACTGAAAGCTCTTGAAGCCCTGTCATACCTGGTACAATTTTTCTTTTCATTTGTCTCTTGGTTTGGGATAAGAAAGCAAAAACCAGTCCCTGACAGCCAGGAGCTGGCCTGGCTCTCACAGTGAGGCGGTGGCATTCACCTGCTGAATATCAACAATCTCACATACCAACCTCAGACAAGGCAACTCTGACTATAATGGATCAAGACAAAAATAAGGTCACTCTACAGTCATGTCTGAACTCAGACAAAAAACACAATAACATTGCTCAAACCACACAATGACCAAACACTCCCCATCCTGCCTAACATGAGTGACTGCCACCTCTTTTCCAGTGACCACTTTAACTTCACATCATTCTTCCTGCCTTCTACACAAGATTTATGAAGATATCCCGGCAGAAAATTGCCTATTCCCTGACAGTATCCAGTCTAGAGCAAAGCCCTGATCCTGGACCCCACCCCCAAATCATGTGACACAAGGCCCAATCCTGCACATCCTTTCTAACACCCTCTACCGAGACCCTAATGGCTCTGCATCGGGTGGTGCTTCTGTGCTGCAGAGAGTTCGTGATCACGTCTTTGTTTAGCTAACTATATGTGAGTTTCTGGTAGTCTTTGGCTGGATTGTACTAACGGAGGTTTCAGTGTTACCCTGACCTAGGAGGAAGACTGATTTGGAGTAGCAACACATCTGGGCCTTTTCTGGTCCCATCTACCAGATAAAGCCTTCTCCCTAGCCTACTTTCTCTATCAAACAGGGATCCTGACTCCACAACCTTTAAGTTGCCTCTTTTGCCATTGGAACTCCTGAAAACCACATTACAGGATGGGCAGGGGGTGAGAGGCCATTCTGGTAAGCATTCTTTTGCCTGTGGTCCCATCCCAGATCTCCCTTGGTCGGTGCTTAGAACTTCAGGGGACCTTAGGCATCATTTCATCCTGTTGCCCAAGCAGAGCTGGATTTCTTCCGCTGATTCTCTGGCTGCTGGTTGCCCAGAGGAGTTCCCAGCACTGATGTACACGTAGGTAGGTGTCTGTCTTCTGTACACCATGAGCCCCTGGGGTAGAGAACATGGCAGCTCCACTTAGCCTTCCTGCAGCCAGGCAGCAGTAGCACCTTGCCTGGCACAGATGGCTGAATGGGAGCAGCACATAGATAGTCACTGGGCAGCACAATTCCCTCCCCCAGTCCCCAGTTCATCAATACAACTATGGACCAAGTAGCACTGGCCCACTGTGAGGGTCGTTTGGACAAGGCTTTCCCCTGCCTACTCAGGATGCATCATTTCATTTTTCTCTCTACTTTCATGATCAGTACTAGCAGCGAGCTTTATCAGAATTTCTCATAAAGTTTATAATCACTCTCTAAGAGTTACTGCATGAAGGACGATGAGTAGAGAAAGAACTACAAGGCTGGCCTGAGAAGTATATACTAGGGGGTCTGTTGGGGCCACTCACGAATCAAATAGGAAGGCAGTCCAAGAGGCAGGGGGCAGAAAGGAGTTAACATAGCAGGCCGGAGACCGTGTCCTTAGAAAGCTCTGCTTGCAAGGCTGGCCTTGGGCTGGTGCCTGAGAACCTGGCTGGTAAACAGTTGCCTAGGTCCTAAATGATAGGAGGGGCTATCTGTGCCTAGACTGTATTGTGCCTAGATTGTACCAATAATGAGTTTATGTTAAACACCTTATTTCCTTCTGGGAGTCTGGAATTTGGTACATGCTAGGCAGAGGGCACCTATGTGACTAGCCCCTGCTTAACACTTAGGGCCCTGAGTCTCTCTTGAGCTTCCATGGCAAACAGCACTTTGTAGGTGTCATCACAGCTCCTGGCTGCAGGAACAGAGCACTTCCTGCATGACTCTGCTGAGAGAAAAACTCTCGGAAGCTTTGGCCCGGCTTCCTTTGATCTTTGTCCCATGCACCTTTTCCCTTTGCTGATTTGCTTTTCTTTCCCCTTTGCTGTAACAAATATTAATTGTGAGTCCCACTCTATGCTGTGTCCTGCAAGTGCTTTTAGCGACTTGAGGAACCTTGGACACATCTGAACCCAGGCTCCAAGGCCAAAGGGCCACTGTCTGTCAGGATTTAGAGCCAGGGCATGGGCTCAGGTGCCCTGGACCGGGGAGATGATGTCATGATTTATGAAATGTCAGGTGTTAAAGGGCATTGTGAGCTATTATGCACTCCCTAAATGTGAATAATAATGGCCAGGCTGCCAGAGCAGACCCTTGAAGAGCTTTTGAAATCTGGCTGGGGAAAAAATGACACAATCTTTTTTCAAAATAAAATCCATCTTTTAGCACTAGCTCTAGTGTTGAGGTTATAAATTATTGAAGGCTGTGGATGCAGGTAGAGAGAAGGGTAAATCCTTTGGGCTTAAATGGTTTCCCTCTTTTTGCTACCAGGTGAGGCTGCATGCAGAGTGAGAGATGCCTGGAGGCGCCTCACTTCTAATTGCTGTCTAACTTCTGACTTAGCCCATTTGGTTCCTATTTGAAGCACCTTCTTCTGTACTTTCACAGCCCACTTCACACCCATGAGGGCTCTTCTCTCCTCCCTCTTGCATCTTTACAAGCAGCTGGAACTGCAAACAATTTCCCTTTGTTTATACCATGCTTTGAACCTGGTTTGTTCCATACACTTATTTCCTTTTTGGAGGCACATTCAGGAAAGCAATTTGTTTTGTAGTTAAGGTACTACACAAACTAAGTACAGCAAACTCATTTAGGAGCCAGGCTGTGAGCGATGGCAGAAAGAAAATCCCTCTTCAGTGTTTGGGACGGAAAGGGTTTGGCTATTTATTTGAAGGAGAGTTTCTTCCAGAAGAAGGATCCTTCTCACAGAGCAAACTGGGAGAAAGTGGCCTGAAGAAAATCAGGCTGACTGGAGCCTTTTCACACTTGGTCCTGGTACCTAGGGAATCGTCTCTGGCAGTTAGAGCCAGGCTGACCAGCTGCCAGAGAGAGTTATGAACAGCTGTGCATGGGTGTGGAGTCAGACAGACCTGGGGTTGAATCCCATCTCCGCCATGTGCCAGCTGCATGATCTCAAGAGCACTTCCAAACAAGAATGAGGGCGATATCTACCTCAAAGCTTGTCACAAATGTTAAACAAGATATGAAAACACTTTGTAAATCATGAAGTGCAATGCATTTAACAACAGCATACACTTATATAATACTTCCTGTGTGCCAGACACGATGCTAAGTGCTTTAACTTTCTTACCTCATTTAATCCTTACAACCACACTGTGAGAGAGATACCAGAATTATCCCCATTTTACAGGTGGGAAGACCGAGGCATGGAGAGATGAAGAGACCTGCCTTGTTTAACACAAGGTAACATAGCTAATAAGTGGAAGTGCTAGGATTCCAATCCAGGCAGCCTGGCTCCAGAGTATGTGCTTATAAGTTGGAGTCACCAAGTGTGTGTTTGCAGTGGCTAGTCTGATACATTGACACCTTTTTAACCTGAAAAAGAACTGGCAGTCATTCACTCAAGTAGTTCTATATTCCTGTCTCCATCAGGTAATATGATTAGGGGTAAGAGCTCTGGATTTGCATAGCCCTGGGTTAGCTATCAGCTTTGTGACTGGCTAGCTGGCAAGTTCCTTATGCTTTTGAGGCCTCAATTTCATCAGCTCTAAAATGGGAATAACAACCCCTATTTTTCTTCTTCAGCTTTCAAGTTCAGGGGTACATGTGCCAGATGTGCAGGTTTGTTACATAAATAAACGTGTGTCATGGTTAGCTATTCTTCCTGATGCTGTCCCTCCCCATTGCACCAACCTCCGACAGACCCCAGTATGTGTTCTTCCCCGCAAAGTGTCCATGTGTTCTCATCATTCAGCTCCCACTTATAAGTGAGAACATGCAGTGTCTGATTTTCCATTTCTGCAGTTTGCTGAGAATAACGGCTTCCGGCTGCATCCATGTCCCCACAAAGGACATGATCTCATTCCTTTTTATGGCTGTATAATATTCCATGGTGTATATGTACCACATTTTCTTTATCCAGTCTAACATTGATGGACACTTAGGTTGTTCCATGTTTTTGCTATTGTAAATAGTGCTGCAATGAACGTACGTGTGCATGTATCTCTATAATAGAATGATTTATATTCCTTTGGGTATATACCCAGTAATTAGATTGCTGGGTCAAATGGTATTTCTGCCTCTAGGTCTTTGAGGAATTGCCACACTGTCTTCCAAAATGGTTCAACTAATTTACACTCCCACCAACAGTGTAAAAGCATTCCTTTTTCTCTGTAAACTTGCCAGCATCTGTTGTTTTTTGACTTCTTAGTAATAGCCACTCTGACTGGTGAGAGATGATATCTCATTGTGGTTTTGATTTGCATTTCTCTGATGATCAGTGACGGTGAGCTTTCTTTCATATGTTTGTTGGCCACATGTATATCTTCTTTTGAGAAGTGTCTGTTCATGTCCTTTGCCCACTTTTAAATGGGGAACAACCTTTGTTTTATAGGCTGATTATGGTAATGAAATGAATAATACATGCACACTATCTGGTTAACTGTAACTGTATAATAGTGAGCATTGCTCCTGTAATTATTGACAGGTAGAGTTTATGAGTAAAAAGAAATAGAGAAAGGAGCAGGGGGGATGTGGCGAGGGAGGGAGGGAGGGAGGGAAAGAGGGGGGGAGGGAGGGAGGAATAAGCAGTTAACAGCAGCATCCATCACAGCTTATACACCCTTTCAGAGTCCCCTGGGGCCGCCATCTGCTGGCGCCTCAGCCAATGGCAGCACTTCAGCTGCCACTGTGGCCAGTCAGTCCATTGAATTCTGCTGCCTAGCACCCATTAACTGCTTGTCTTGCCTTCCTCCCACAGACTACTCTGGAGACATGACTGCTAAGTACAGCCTGCCTGAGAGCCTTCTCAGGAAGCATTCCTGCTTAGAGACCAGGTATGTCTCCTTGCAGCTTGTTGGGAGGCACTGGCCAGCATGGTAACCCATCACCTCTCTCTGCTTGTCATCTTTCTTTGTCTCGTGTTCCTGAGTTTACTTCTCCTAAATAAAGCATCAGCTTTTAATCTTTGCCTCAGCTCTGCTTTCTAGGAAACCCAGACTAAATCAGGTTTATTAAGACAAGAAGATAGTAATTATATACGCAAACAAACTCTTTATAAACAAAATCTGATAACCAGTTGGGCACCCTCTAAAGGATCCTTAAAGTCAAAATTTGGCAGAGGCGGGACTTGAGGTTCTTGACAAGTTCATGGTTAGTTAGTTATCCAGGGCAAATGCATTATGAATGTAGGTTCCAGCCAGACCTGCAGCTTTATTTATTTAAGCTGTTAGTAATTCAAAGCTAAAGGCAATTGTAGTCTTCTCAAGAACAAGATCACTCCAGATGTCATGTCTGTTCTTACCTGAATCAGAGAAGGCATCTGTCACCTTTAACTTCTCCCTGCTTAAAATTTCCCTGCGGTACCTGTCACCTTCAGGACAAAGGCTGAACCCTTGAGCCAGCAATTCAGAACCATCCCCTGCCATGACAGAGCCCAGCTCTCCTCTCTGTCCTCATCTTTTCTTAATCTCACAGGCTTCAGCCATAATATATCTTTGCTATTTCCTACACAGTCCCCACCAGCCAGGAGACAGACCCACGCTCTCTGACTGCTAGTCCAATGCCCCTTTGCCTCATTACTGCTGCTTCCCACCATCAGAGGAAGCCGGGCTTGTCACTTTGGGGAGAGCTTCGGGAAGGTCTGGTCATCTCTAAGGGCTCTTCCTGAAAGAGGTATTTTGTGGGGTATGGGTAATTGCTGCCTCCTGGGCTTCATGTATCAAACCCATATGAACACCTGGAACCCCTCTTCATCCTTTGCTCCCTATGCTCCCTTCCAGACTGAAGTCAAAGGAAAGCAACCCATTACTATATGGTGCTCTGTCCATCTGCCTGGGTTGATTAGTGTGAAATTAAAGTTGTGGTAAGGATCTATGGGTTGGCAGAAGCCCAGATTTCTCTTGACATGCTAGTTTCATGTTGTGCCCATTGTTATCTGCTCTGGATTCCTCTCCAGTTGCCTTTGTGCTCAGTGGAGAGATCCAGGTGGGTCCATGAACCCAGCTTATGCCTCATCCAGCCCCTGTATCTTCCTAAGTCAGCTCTCCCTGTTGGGGGATGCTTTTCCTGCTGTCCTCACAGCCCATAGCTACTCTACGGCTTATTAATCATCCCAATGACCATTTACATAAGAGGGAGAGGGGAGAGGAGAGATGTACAGGTTCTACAAATTAGGGATTCCAGCTTTATCATTGTACAAGCTGTGTGACCTTGATTAAGTCTCTGATCCCGGAGTCAATCTTCTTTCAGCTGAATCATGAGCCCCTGCCCAGATATTTAGTCATTCTCAGAAAGGGGACCCTAGAAATACTAGGCCAACAGTTTTTGACCAAGACTATTGCATCACAAATCATGGAATTTTTGAGCTAAGGGGTCCTTGAAGGAAGGGAATTAACATTCACAAGGTCCAGCCATATTCCAGGACCATCTTTTTTTTCTTTTCTTTCTTTTTTTTTTTGAGACAGGGTCTTGTTCTGTTGCCCAGGCTAGAGTTCAGTGGTGCAATCATAGCTCACTGTAGCCTCAATCACCCAGGCCCCTATCTCAGTCTTCTGAGTATCTGGGACTTCAGATGCACACAATCATCCTTGGCTACTTTTTGTTGTTGTTATTTTTAGTTCGAGTTATCCTCCTACCTTGGCCTCCCAACGTGCTGAGATTATAGGCATGAGTCAAGGTGCTTGGTCCCCAGTTACCATCTTTTAAGCTTGTTTTTCTAAAATCTATAATAATAAATATATTTTACATGACCGTCGAGTACATGTATTGTGTATATAACTGACTGGCCGGGCACAGTGGCTCACGCTTGTGACACCAGCACTTCGGGAGGCCGAGGTGGGTGGATCATCTGAGGTCAGGAGTTTGAGACCAGCCTGGCCAATCTGGTGAAATCTTGTCTCTATTAAACAAAAAATTAGCCAGGTGTGGTGGCAGACACCTGTAATCCCAGCTACTTGGGAGGCTGAGACAGGAGGACTGCTTGAACCCAGGATGCAGAGGTTGCAGTGAGCCAAGATCACACCACTGCAGTCCAGCCCAGAAAATAAGAGCGAAACTCCATCTCAAAACAAACAAACAAACAAACAAAAAACCCAAAGTGGAACTGGAATAAAAATTTTATAAAATAATTCTTATCTTACTATATGCCCTACACTTTATTCTGCTTCTCTCTATTCTATTATATTATTATTATTATTAATTTATTTATTTTGAGATGCAGTCTTACTCTGTTGTCTAGGCTGGGGTGCAGTGGCATGATCTTGGCTCACAGCAACTTCTGCCTCTGAGGTTCAAGTGATCCTCCCACCTCAGCTTCCTGAGTAGCTGGGACTACAGGCATGTACCACCACACCCAGCTAATTTTTGTATTTTATTTTTAGTACAGTCGGGGTTTTACCATGCTGGCCAGGCTGGTCTTGAACTCCTGACCACAAGTGATCCACCCATCTCGGCCTCCCAAAGTGCTGGGATTACAGGTGTGAGCCACAGAGCCCAGCCTATTTATTATTATTATTTTAAATGGTGCTGAGCTATAACATTTATTTCGTGACCCAGAGTTTCGAAAACACTGTCCTGCTCTTTCACGTGCATGATCACCTTCCACCCTTATTACAACCTTAGGAGGTAGACATTCATTCATTCCCAGGTTGCAGATGAAGAAACTGAGTTTCTCCATTTCTTCATCTCAGTGAGATTTAGTAATTTGCACAAAATCGCCCAATTCCTAAGTAGCTGAGTTGGGATTCCAAGTTTGACTCCAAAGCCTATCCTCCTTCCAAGTTATTTCACTGTCTGAGATTCCACTGACCTTTTTTGGCTGATGGGGAAACTACAATAATGCTCAGAGAGAAGTGACTAGGTCAAAGTCACACTAGGACTGGTGACAAAGCCTAAAATTGAAACCAAATTCATCCCTAGACTCCACACATCTGGCACTGGTACAAGACTCCCATAGGCCGGAAGCTTCTTTCCCAATGTTGGTTATTCTCTTTCTTCCCTGAAGTCATCCTGGGTCAGATGAAGTTCAAGCAGCCTCAGAAACCACTCTCCTTGGACAAAGCAGAGCTTACTGACAGGGAAAAATGCTTCTCAAATATCTTTCGTCAGGAAGTTTGTCATCATGCACATCATTGCCTCCACTGGAATTGAAAGTTGTGTTGTCTCAAATTAAAAACAAAACTCTCATTTGCTGCACCTCTCTGCACACTCAGCGGGTCTTAACTGAGTTTCAGGAATGCAATCTGTCTTAATTTAGCATGGCTCTGAGCCTTCATTTTCCTCCCTTTCCCTTTCAGAAGCAAGGTGCTGTTGTGTTAGTATGTGCTGCCACCAGGGAGAGTCACAGAGCTTGCCAGCGGGAAGTGGTTATAGGGTGCAGTTAATCTGGGCCAGGACTTCTTAAAGGGACTCCTAAGAACAACAAAGCTAGTAGCCGTCAGGTGTTGGCTCCCAGATCACAGGCAATTCCAGCCAATGTGGTGCTATGCAGAGGAGGCCCCAGGTCAAACTTCACTAAGGCAGCTTGAGGCAACCAAGCAGAAGGTAGGACTAAAATTATGGCTTAAAGGGAAGCTGAGATTGTATGAAAAAATGATGGTTCCCAAGAGTCTTATGTGGAAGATAAGGCAAGGCTGGGTGAGGGAGTCAGGCAGCAAGGTCAGAAACCAAGATGATCGGCAGCAGGATGGAGCATGGTGGGAGGAGTGGGCAAGGGATGTGGCTCATCACCAAAGCCGTGGACTGAGAACAAGAAAGCACCGGGTGTGGCATGGGACAGGCCATGGCTAAAGGACCCTGAACTGGGCCAAGGTAGCAGTGAGGCTGGGAGAAGGATCGGGGCGAGCCCCTCTTCCTTACAGTACTGGCAAGTCATTTTGGTCACAGAATATAAGAGTACTGAAGTCATCCTCAATGCTAACAAGATGGTGGGGAGGAGCAGGGAAGAGAAAGTTCTATCCACTTCCACAGGTACAGGTACTACCCTCACTGCCGCGCCTCAGTGAACTACATCCCTTGCCCATTCCTCACCTATGGCTCACTCTGACCTGAGCACCTGTTGTTTCTCTCCTGCATGACTGCAATAGCTGCCTACTTCTGCCTACTTCAGCCTTTGCCTGTGAGTCTACTCTCATCACAGCTTCTAAAATGATCCTGTTCAAGTATTAGTCAGACCTCATCACTTCTCCATTAAGAACCCTCCGTGGCTCCTCGGCACTGGCCTGCACACACCCCTATCCCCTCCCCTCTTTGGCCTCCTCTACCATCTAGCCACTCTGGCTTCCTTGCTGCTTTTCAAACTAGCCACACACAAGCTTCTGCCTCAAGGCCTTAGCACCTGCCTTCCCTCTGCCAAGATTGCTTTTCTTCCAGATATCTTCACAGCCTGCTTTCTCACCTATCGCAAGGCTTTGTTCAAATGTCACCTTCTCTGTGAAGCTTTCTCTGGCCACCGTTTTACAACTGCACCTCCCTTCCCCACTGCCCAGACACACCCTGGGACTCACTGTCCCCCTTTCCGTAACAACTATTATAGAGAAACATTCTGTGTTATTTATTTTTTACCTTGTTCATCATCAATTTTCCCACTAGAATGTAATCTCCATGAGAGGGGGCAGTTTTGTCTGCTTTGATCATTGCTGGAACCTCAGTATCTAAAACAGTGCCTGGTACATAGTAGGTACTCAACAAATAGTTGTGGAACGACAGACAATCCAACTAACTTGCAAACCTTACCTCCCAGTACACTCTGCCCCAGTATTCCCAGGTGCATTTGCTTACGTTCTAGCCTCATGTGACACACCTTCTACTGGTTTACCCCCAAGTTTTGCCCACAAAGAATGCCCCCTCTTAACCCTCTTTGCCTGTTATAGTCCTTTCCAGCCCTCAAAACCTAGGGGCCAGCACTTCTTCCATAAAGCTCTCTCAGATACCTTCTGATGGGATATTTCTCTTAACCCTCTAAAACATGTACTTCAAATGTCATTTCTCTAGCATGTCATAATTTCAGAGTGGCCCAGTATGATCTCTGGGTCCTGATTACTTCTAATAGGTTATGCGTTCCCTTTCTTTTCTGGAAGTTTCTAATATTGACAAAGAAGTTTATATTCTGGATATAGCTAGAATCATCTCCTAGACCTCATATATTTTTTGGGTTGAGCTAACATAAACATGTCTCTATAAAACAAAAAAGACTGTAGAACATGGTGGTCAAGAAGGATAATGGGCCGGGTGTGGTGGCTCACACCTGTAATCCCAGCACTTTGGGAGGCTGAGGCGGGTGGATCACGAGATCAGGAGATCAAGACTATCCTGGCTAACACAGTGAAACCCCGTCTCTACTAAAAATACAAAAAAACTAGCCAGGCGTGGTGGCAGGTGCCTGTAGTCCCAGCTACTTGGGAGGCTGAGGCAGGAGAATGGTGTGAACCCAGGAGGCAGAGCTTGTAGTAAGCCAAGATTGCACCGCTGCACTCCAGCCTGGGCAACAGAGCAAGACTCCGTCTCAAAAAAAAAAAAAAAAAGAAAGAAGGATAATGGACACTGTAGTGGGATGGATCAGGATTCACACCCTGGCTCTGACATTTACTAGCTGTGCACCCTTCAATGAGATACCTAACTGCTCCAAATATCTGTGTCCTTGGTTAGAAAATGAGGGAAGGTTAAGAGTTGGTGGGCTTGTTGTCTCCAAGGTTCTTTCTAGCTCACAGATTCTGAGAGGCTCAGAGGCTCTGGCTCTACCAGGCTCTCCTCAATCTTCTTGGGAGCCTGGGGGCTTCCAGCACGCACAAGGTTTACGTGGATAGCTCTGTCTGGTAGGACACTCTAATTCCCTGAAAGCATGGAGCCCCTCTGCGTTCCTGAGAGGGCTGTGCACTGGCTCCCAAAGCAGAAGAGTAATCAAATGTGGGGCCCAATTCCTACCCTAGTGGATGGGATCTAACTTCCCATCCTAGAAGATGGTGTCCCATTGTACAATGGGTTGGGTTGCTGCAGTACTTTGACCACTCTGGAACTTAATGATAGATATTCTTATATATTTTTAAAACCAAGTCTCATGGGTATGGGGCCAAGGAGAGCAGAGGATAAACGGAGTTAATTGGTAATGAGTTCCTTTCTCACTGTACTTTGGAGATGCTCACCTAATCTACTGACTCTGAATGAGCAATTTGGCTGCCTAATTAGGTTAACCAATAATTTCCCTTTTGACACCAGGCTGCTTGCTAATTTGGGGCAGGGGTAACTGTGATTCTGCTTCATTGTTTCCTTTCAAAGTAGATTTCTTAATTTGCCTCTGGGATTAAATCACCAGTACATTCTTACTGTTCCCCAGACCCACCATGCTTCTGCATGCCTCCAAGCCTTGGCTCATGCAGTTGTCTCTATTGGGAATGCTTCTCTCAGATCCCTCAGACTCAGTGAAATCCTACTAGGCTTTCAAGCCCCATGCATAACATGAGTGGAATGAAGGAATGAGCCTTTGCACCCTCAGGGAAAAATGAACTGCTCCTTTATTGTCATCATCCAGCTCTTTAAAAAATTAATATTAACAACTCCCGTGAATTAAGGCCCAACACAGACCAGACGCTTCACAAATGCTGTAGTACAGACTCACAGCAACACTTCAAGGAAGGAAGATGGCATGCTGTGTTTGCATTTTTTGTATTATGTGAAAAATACATAACAGTTGGTCTTTTTAATCATTTTAAGGACTAGAGTTCAGTGGCATTAGTGTAGTCACACGGTTGTGCATCCATTACTTTTATGTATCTCTGAACTTTTTCATTATCCCAAACTGAAAATGTGTACCCATTAAACAGTAACTCCCCAACATCTCTTCTTAATACCTGGTAACCACTGACATGCTCTTTTTAAAATGACAAAACTGTGGCTCCAAGAGGTGAAATGACTTGCCCAAGATCTCAGAGCTGGGACTGGTACAACCAGGACTTGAGGCCAGGTCTCCTCATTGGACTCTGAAACTAGCATTCTTTCTCCACTCTGCAACACTGCCTGCTGCACCTCTGTTAAAGAGCTGCAAGGTGCTCGTAGCCCTGCCTCCCTCACTGGTCATCTAGAGTCCACATCCTTGAATAATGCTGCACACTGAAGCTCAGCACAGCTGTGGGACGAATTACAGAATGAATTCACAAAAGACAGCGTCAGCTTGACCCAGTGCTTGGGAGTGAAGCTCGAATTGCAACCTCTGCTTTCTAAAACACATCTATTGCATACCGACTGTGTTCCTGACATGCCAGCTTCTCACTGCCCCCCAAGCCTGTTGGCCCCTCACAGCAGGAGAGGAGAGGCCTGAGGGCTGGCTCTGCCTGAAGGCCCTGAGTAGGAAGATTTGTGTTTACATTACCCAGTCAATTCTGTATTTATTTTAGATATTAAGCAGTGACATAAAAGCTGCTGACATTAACCTTCAGGGGCAGAAATTGTCTTTAATGGACCCCATAAAAGTTATTATTGATGGCAGCTGCATGCAGCATCACTGTGACCTCAGCAAAAGCCTCCACCGCTATCAATACTGTTGACAATTACTATTGACTAATGCAAGGCCTGGTGTGGAGGCAGAGTAAATGTTCTTGTGGCTGGAGGTTGCTGGGGTTATGCTTCACATTTCACATTTATCTGGTAAGGATCTCTGAGAACTTGGTTGCACATTTTTGGTGGCCTCAATTGATAGCTGAGGACGCCTGCGGACTCAAATGGAGGCAGGCAAAGGGCTCAGACTATAGAGATGGCTCAGGCCATCAAAGAGACCAGACTTCAAATCTAAGCTCTGCCAACTTGGTGACTTGCTGGCTGTTGTGTCTCGGTTTGGAGCCTCAGGTTTCCCATTCGGCAAATGGGAATGCCACTGAGTTGCCAGGGGGATTAAGGCAATTGCTCACGTGCAGTGGTAAGCACATAGCATGAGGTTGCTGGCTTTGCTCTAACCCTGAGACGTGACCACACTGTGATGTGTTGACTGACAGGTCCAGTGGAACTGAGCCCTGTTCTGATGGTGAGATCTGAGTTCCCATCACAAGAAAAGGAGAGCACTGGCTGGGGCCAGGGGTTTGATGAGGTCAGGCGGAACTACAGAAAGATGGGAGAGGGGGAAGGTAAAAGAAAAGGGAGAGAGAGGGTGAAAGGAACCAAGACTTTTGTAGTAGAGCCTGGCTCCAGCTCAACTAGATATGTGGCCCTGTGCACAGCCTTTAATCTCTCTGTGCCTCAGTTTCCTCAGCTATAAGTTGGGGAGATAATAGTGTAAGAGGAACGTGAACCTAATCAGTGAATAAAAGGGAGTCATTCCCATGATTGCTGTCGTTATTTAGATCTGAGTACTGCATAACAAAGCTGTTAATGTAACTTCCCAACCGGGAGCAAGTAGACAGCCTTTGGGCACCTAGGCGGAATCTAGATTCAGGGAGTTCAGGCTTGGAAGGGATGTGGGAAACAGAAGCCCTTCATTAGATTCATCTGCCTACCTCCTCTGCCCACCCGTCTACCCTGAGTACAGTGAGGCTTTGAGTTCTGTGGCCAGTGTGGAAATGTATGATCATAAAGAGATGACGACATGGCCAGGGGAGCAGGCAGCCATTCCTCCGTCCCATTATCAAAGGCTGAAACTCTTCAGGCTTAGTGAATATGTCATTATCACCCAACAGAGGCTTAATTCAGCTGTAATTCAGCTCTCAGGGAATATACAATAATGTGGGCAGTGTGCACCTCTTTCTGTCATGACTTTATGGAAAATGATCATTTGTCACCATGGCAAGAAGGCTTCAAAAGAAAAAATAACCCAAGTGTCTTGCTACAGAGGGAATTCACTATAACTAGGGCTATAAGAGTAAAGATTTTAGAGTCATATAGGCTTGAGTTCCAATCTCATTTTGCTAGTTGTGTGTCCTATGCAGGTTTCTTAACTTCTCTGGGCTGCGGTTTCCTTACTGTGTGCAACAATGGGGATAATGAAACCTTCTTCAAAGGGTTGTAGGGGGAGTAAATGAGATAATACAGCTAAAGCAGTTAGCACTGTGCTTAGGTTCAGGTAATTGGCAGCAACTTTTTTTTTTTTTTTTTTTAGACAGAGTCTAGCTCTGTTGCCCAGGCTGGAGTGCAGTGGTGCAATCTTGGCTCACGGCAACCTCTGCCTCTGGGGTTCCAGTGATTCTCCTGCCTTAACCTCCTGAGTAGCTGGGATTACAGGTGTGCATCACCATGACACACGCCTCAAGCGATCCATCCACCCCAGCCTCTGAAAGTGCTGGGATTACAGGCTTGAACCACCACGCCCAACCACACAACTATTAAGTATTAATGCTGTTATTATTATCATTTTCCTCTCGCATACCTTCATCTTGTGCATGCACTTAGAATCCAAGAATTCTGCATCTAGAAGGGCCTACAGGTCATTTAGCTCAGCTAGACCCAAAAATTGTTTATTAGAATACTGGTCCCACCAGATGCTCTGAGAATAAAAGAGTTCTGTGGTCAAATCGATTTGGGGAACGCTGCATACATCCCCCCTTGGTAATTTATCCATTAGCATGCACATTAACATCTGAAAAACTCTAAGAAGTCCTGGAGTAAAGAAACTGGTTTAAGTGTGTTTGATTCAGTGTTTCCTACATTATTTGACCACAGAACAGCCCCCTACCCCATCTAAGAACTAACATTCTCAGATCAAGGAATGCTAATTTCATTTAAACTATTTATTTTATAGATGAGGAAACTGAGTCCCAAGAAAGGATGCAATTTACCCAATGCCACACCCTAGACCAGTACCAGAACGGAGGCTCCCTTCCTGCTGCGGTGTGGTGGCACATACCCTATTCTCTTTGTGCCAGGCCCTGCACTGCCCTTCAATGTAATGTTCAAGTTCAGTGTGTGGTGGGGGTGGGGAGAGGCAGGGCTGCTGGCTGGGTATGGCCTTGGGAAGGTGGGTGAGGGAGTGTGGGTGCTTTCCCACCAGAGAGAGGGAAACTCCTCTGGTACTGAGGTCATTAGCCCCTTCACAGGGCTGACTGGGGACCAAGGGAGAGTGACACTGCCAAGCCAGTACCCAGTACCCAAGCCATTGCCACCCTCCCACGTAGACAAGTATGCAGGCTCCCTAGGCGAACACATGAGTCCTCTGGGAGGGGTGGCAGGATGCACCTTTGGAACTCTGCTGCATGGGACTCTGGACCCTAAGGGGATACATTTCCCCACCTGACCCTGACCGTGCGTGGTCTCCTGCCCATCCCCAATCTGGGGATCCATCTTGGTTTTACACCACTCAGCTGGAGCCTCCTCTTTAGAGACTAACCCCTCTAAGCCTCATCTCTGACCTGTTCCCTGCCCTGATCCAGGGGAATCCGGGGCAGGAATCACGAGGATCTACATTTGAAGCTAGAAGCCAGCAGGGGGCACTGGGCTAGGTGCTTCCTATTCTATTAATAATTCAGACTGCCCTCCCCTACCCCTTTGCCAGCTCTGGTATGGAAGCACCAGCGGACCTCCTCCTCACTGGGTTTCCCAGAAACAGCCCTCCAGGTGCTGGGGCTGTTCCTGGGCTCTGCCACTCTTTCCTTTGCAGCCAGGCCTCAGCAGGACCCACCTTGGTGCTGACCTGGCTCAGCAAAGCTGCTCAGGGGCTGGTAAGGCATGAAATACACAGAAGGGGAGATTCCCCCCGGGAGCTAGTCTCCACGCAGGACCACGTTAGACTCAGAGCCCCTCAGAATTCTGCCAGCAAGGTCCCAAGGGAGAAAGAGGAAAACACTGAAACTGGGCCCCCTTTCCTCCACCACGAAAAGGAGGCGTGTGAACCAGGTGTCATCTTTTCCTCCCACAGCCTCTCTCAGGCCTTGGGAAGGAGCCTCAGGGAGGAGAGTGGAATAAGGAGTGTGCAGCTAGCACTTCCTGGGATCGGGGGAAGCTGCAGCAAAGCCTCAAGTTTTAATTGTTAAAGTTTATTTTTTTTTGTCTTTTCACTTTCTTTTTATTTTTAATAGACAGATAATAATTATATATATTTATAGGGCACAATATGATATTTTGATACATAAATATATTGTGGAACGATTAACTAAAGTTAATTAACATATTCCTCATCTCACATACTTATTTTTTTGTGGTGAGAATATTTAAAAATCTACTCTTTTAGCAACTCTGAAATATACAATGCATTATTATTAACTATAGTCACCATGCCGTGCAATAGATTTCAAAAACTTATTTCTCCTAACTGAAACTCTGTACCCTTTGACAACATCTCCCCTAAACCTCAAGTTTTAAGTTATCCCCAAATGACACTTTTTGTTTGGAAGTCATCCTCTGAACAACGTAAGATGCTGATGTGGGACAGTGTTCCTGGAGGTTGCCCAGGACTGCTGAGCACCTGCAGCTAGAGATGGAACGAGCAGGATTCAGGCAGGACCAGGCCTTGCTGATTTGGTAGAGGACAAACTATGGGGAATCTGTTACCACTGCCCCATGCTCTTTCTTCTCCCCTGCACACAGGCACCTTATAAGCAATGACCCAGAGCTTTATGCGCCTCCCTAATCTAAGGAAAGAGCAGCGACCCAGTCTCTGGCATGTCACTCATGGGTGGGCATTTCACATGACTCTGCAAGAGACTCTGACTTTTGATCCCTGAGAGTAAAGCAATTTTTCACCAACTACACCAGAGCCCCAGGCAATGGAGCAGGAAATCAATATTGTAAATAAAACCCCAGCTCCACCACCCAGGCACCCGGCACAGACCAAACCAGCCACTTACCAGTCTCAGTGTTTTCGTGCTCGGTGTCGGTGAGCGTGAGGTTGGAGTTGGCCCGGCTGGACAGGCAGGAGCTGCGCCCTGACCGTGTGCTCCGGCCCCACAGCCGCACGGGGTGCTCAGGGGACAGCACCGTGTCAGCCTCCATGTCGGCATCAGAGCTGGCCCCCATGGAGTAGCCGCAGTGGGGGAGGCCAATGTCTGTCCGGTACAGGGTCCCGTGAGGGGACGTTACTTCTCCCAGCCCCAGCTCCCGCAGGGTGAAGTTGGCACCTGGGAGGAAACACAGGTGAGCTTGGTTAGGGCACTGAGAAGAGGTCTGCCTCTGCCTCTGCCTGAAGCCGGGCCTTCCTACCCCAGGACTCACTGCCGTTCTTTGAACTTGCTGTGGCATTCTATGCCCACGCCTTTGCTCAAGTGATTGCCTCTGCCTGGAGGGCTTTTTCTGCCCCCTCTTCACCAGCCTGAACCCTCCATTTCCTTTAAGCCTCAACTCAAATTGCGCCTGCCCTGTGAAGTCTACCTCAATACCAACACCTGTGCAGAATTCATTGTCACTTTTTCCAGGCTCCTTCCGGAGTCCTTGGGGCTGGTCGTACTGCACAGTAGAGTTGTTTCAGGGTCTACCCTCTGCTGAAGGTGACCTCAGCAAGCGCAGGCACCATGTTTTGCTTATGCTTATTCTTAAATCTCTGTTCCTAGAACAAAATACAGTACTCAGAAGGGGCTCAATAAATGCTTGTGAAAATGAATCGAGGGCTTCAGATCTCCTTTTCCAGGGAGGATGGTCAGCAAGTCCTGAGCAGGGCAGAAGCCCAGTCAATGAGATCTAAATGGCTCCCTTGGGGCCAGAAGTTCCTTTCTGGCCAGGTCAAGAAAGCCTGAAGCTTGAGAGTGAAGACGATGGGGACTGGCAGAGAAAAGTCAGCCTTGTACCAGGAAAAAGGCTCTGGCTGCTGCTTCCTCACTCCAAGTGGGTCTGTGATGGGGAACTGGCGGAGACAGGTCTCTTGAGGGCTCGGGCAGGCCTAGCAATGCCTAGGACAGAGGCTGGGGAGGACGTGGGTGAGAGAAGGTCACCTAGGATTAGTACTTGAGTGACAAATAGAATGCTGACTTTATGGAAAACTAACCTCCCTGTCACTCCTGCATGTGAATTCAATGTCTATTCAGGGACAGCTTCTCCCGTATTTCTAGTATTTCCAGAAATGTGTTGCAGGGAAAAGGAAGAGGGAGTATACAAAGGCAGTAAGGGTCAGATCCCACTTACAGTGATGATCTGGAGAACTGGACTTATAATCAGGCAGCATCCACGTTTAAACCAAGTCACGCTGGCCCTGGGCCTGTACTGAGATACAGTAGTGAATAGGATACGGTGCCCAACTTTACAGAACTCTCTGGCGGGTAGGGGAGACACAACCAAACACATGATTAAGTGTGCACGTTCAAAGTGCGGAGATCACAGAGAGTGTTCTGGGAGTGCAGGGGCAGAAGGTGGGATATTGGGGTGAGGAGCTCAGAGGAGAGGTTTGCAATGAGAGTGAATGTGGAGAATGATGAGTTAGAAGGCAGAAGAGGTGGATGGCCAAGCTTTAAAGGCCAGGACTGAATAGGACAAGCCTACAAAGAAAAGCAAGAAGGAACTGCCGGAGAGGTAGAAGGGGAGCCAGCAGAGATGCCATCCTATTATAATGGTGTGTCTCACTCTTACAGATAACCCTGTGCTCCCCCAGTGTGTGCTAGTTATCTGGATCCAACACTTATCACACCTGCGGCAGAGTAGGTGCCCTGTAAAAGTTAGGTAACCCCACACACACGTACATACCTGCGGGCACACGCACCCACGTGCACACACACGTGCACAGACACACACACGCACACGTGCACACATGCACGCACACGCACACACGCACGCACTCTGGCAGTACTTTGGACAACAGATAAGGGGACAAGAAAGCGGGGAGGAGAGACCAGTTGGGGTGCTGCTGAAATGCAAGCTGCTGCGCTAGGCTGTGGTGGTGGGTGGAGGTGTGCCTCAGGCCTCCCACTCAGCTGGCTCAGGCTGGGACAGCCTTGATGCCAGGTTACAGCCATGAAGTACTTCCACACAGCTTGGTAAATAACTTGTGCCAAGCCACCTCAGTGCCTCCTTCCACACCCAGTGCCTCTCAGCCTCTGCTCTGGCTGCTCCAGCCCTTTCCCAATACCCGCAGTCTCCTCATGATCCAGTTACTAAACAAAGGGTTAATGTCAGCGGACCAGGCATAATAGAAGCCTGTGGGCTTTGCTCAGTGGCCAGGCAGACATTCTGATTGGTTAGAGGCTGGGCCAACCAGATGTTAGCTATTTTGCATACCACTCCTCTGTGCCCTACTCCAATCTGCCCTCCTATTTTGCTCACCTAAGAAAAAGAAAAGGCTAAATTAGAGCCTAAATTCCTCAGTCTGCTTCCCGCTCCCCCTGCACATCACACTCTCTGGCCGCTCTCTGATCTACGCTCCTCTCTCCTGTCCTGTTCTCGCCCCCTGTCCCCATCCACAGTTCTATCTGTTCTCTGCTGGGCTGGCCCTCTCAAAGAGAAGCCACTCACATGTTATGAAGAATGACTCTTACATTAAGTGAAAAATCAAATTTATTTGCAACAAACAGCCTGGGCTGCATTGATTTCCATATGGCTTGTCCTGCATACCCTTTTAAGCAGCCAGACTCAGCATCAATACCAGTGAGCTAAGACATCTCTGGACCAGAGAAATGCAAGGTAAGGGCTCACTCTAAGGGTTCCATGATCCTGTTGAGACAGTCAGCTCCTCTGATGTGTGAGTTTGGAAGATTTACTTCATCCAATTTAAGAAGTCCTCATGGTTTACTTGCTTTATGTCCTTTTTGGCCTCTTTCCTGAGGCTCAGGGCACGAGTTGACATCCCATCTCACTCAACACCTAGCTGAGCAATCTTGGGCTGGTGATCACCTGAGCTTCAATGTTCTTGTCTTTAAAATGGGATGATAATCTATGACCTGCTACCTTCAAAGGATTTTTGAGGATCCAGGGTGATAATTCGAAGGAGAGTATTTTGTAAACTGCTACGCACATGCCTGCCTATGAGATGAGACTGCTTATTTGTTATTTACAAAGATAAGGAGCTACCCCTTCCCTGAGCCTCATTTGCTAGGTCCAAGCCAGCCAGGGCTGAGCTCTGTCACTTACGGACAGGACAGAGCAAGAGGAAAGCTTTCAGAGACCATTTTGTCTCTTCCCTTCAGTGAGATCCAGAGATGACAATTAATAGCAGGCAACATTTCTGAAGCATCTGTTCTGTGCCAGGTACTGGTGTCAAATGTTTTATTTACAGTTTTCATCAATCCTCACCACCTATGAGGCACTGTTTATCCCTTTGCACAGGTGAAGTAGCTGAGAATAGTAAAAATGGCACAGCCACAATTCAAATCTAGGTCTGTTTGATGCCAGAGTTGGAGCCTTAACCATAAGCTGGGAAAGGGACTGCTCATTTTTCAAGCCTCACAGGCAGCCCTGCTAACAGGTCAGCTTTCACATGGATACAGGCCTGTGGGAGAGAATAGAAATGAAGAGGTCATAGGTGTGCTCTGTGTGTGTGTGTGTGTGTGTGTGGCCAGCTCCTCTTACCTCTGTGATCTTGGGCAAATGATTCACCCTGGGGTTGTTGTAAGAATTAAATAACATTGTCAAAATGCATATAAATTACATAGCACAGCGCTCAGCTGACCCTGTCTGTGAAGAGGGAGAAGGGCAGAGCAAAATCAGGATGGGCTGCACAAATTGTCAGGTATTGGTCATGACCCAACAGGCATCAAAGAGGGCTCAAGCATCTGCAGGCAGAAAAACAGGAATCACCGAGGCATCATGGTAGGAAAGAAATATCATAACAGGTATGGAAACCTGAGCAGTTCAGCAGGGCTGGCTCATGAGTGGTGGAGTGTGGAGAGTCAGGGGACAAAAAGTGTATAGAGAAACAAGAACAGATTTGGGGAAAGTGGTCTACGTTAGGGGGAGCTCAGTTGAAGGGCAACAGGGAGTCACCCCCAAGCTTCATCTGGCTGCAGTACAGAGAATGGCTCGAGGCAGGCAGCTCTGGGTGAAGGGGGGTGATTGTGGTTAATCCTCCAAGAAAAATGATAATAGCTTGCACTGGGAAGTGTCAGAGGGAATGGCTAAGAAGGATGGATTTGAATACTGGGGCAGGATGGATAGGCTTTGGGGACTCCTGTAGGTAGAAAGTGTAGGAGAGGAAGCCAGGCACCAGGATATCCTACAAATTACTAAGTTTTCATGTCTAACTATCTCAGGAAGGTCTTCCTCTCAAGATCACACAGGGCTTGACACAAAGAAACTGCTAAATACGTTTGTTGAATGAATAGCAAAACTAGGAACTAACATTTATTCAGCACTTACTTGCTATTATGCTTACCACTGAAAGGCCATCTCATTAAGTCCTCACTACAATTCAATGCAGTAGGGAGGCTTCTCACGCCCATCTAACAGTTGAGGACTGAGGTTTAGAGGGAAGCCTAACTCAGCTCTAGGCCGGTAGACAAACACTGGAGCCCAGCTCCTAACCACCTCACTATGCCAGGGAAGTGAGTAAGGGAGAAAATAAATGAACCAAGAATGAACTACAGGGCAGCCTTTTTCCAGGTCCAAGTGCCCAAATGGCAGAGACTTGCTGTTGATATGGCACCCCAACTGGTGTTCCAGCTCACCTGTGCCACGCCTACCTGCCCCAGGCCCACCTGCGCCACGCCCACCCGAGCCCATGCCTACCTGAGCCAAGCTCCCCTGCGCCCAGGCCCCGCCCCCTCGGCCTTGCCCTCACCTGTGCGGCAGAATTCCTCGGCCTCCTGCGGCACCATATCCTTGACGCGGCTGCCGTAGGCTAGGCGGGCGTCCTGGTCGTAGGCCTTCAGGGTCTCGCTGGAGCTGTAGGATTTCTGCGGGGTTTTGCCCTCCTCGCTGTCCGCGGACGAGCTGGTGTAGCGGCGTTCGGCGTCGCGGCGCCGGGTCAGCGAGCGGTAAGGCTTCCTCTCCTTCACGTCCATGGCCTCCGGCCCGCACTCTTCCACATCCACAAATAGGGTCCTCGCCGCACTCAGGGCCGAGTGGTCTAGAGCCAGGGAAACCGAAGATAGGGCGTGAGAGGCAGAGAACATTCCCGGGTTCATCCTGATCCTGGATTGACCCTTGCAGCAGTGTGGACAGAGAACCCCAGGCAGCAGAGGTGAGGGTACCGCTCCACCACTACGCAGCCGGTAAGTGACTCGCACCCAGGGCCTCTAATTACAAATCCTGTCCCTTTCTGCTACTTAGCCTATTCACTTTGAAGAGGCCTCCTCCAGGAATGGGCACCAAGGAAGTTGACAGCAAAGGCCAGAGGGCACTGGTGGTTAGTAATATCCCTAGATAGGAACCAAGCCTGTTTGATTCCCGTCACATCCCACGTGGAACAGGGCCTGACCCAGCTCTAGCCCAGGGCTCCTTAAAAATCTGTGAGATGGACGATTGCACGCAAGCACTGGGGTAAGCACTTTGCATATATTATCTTAGTAAATCTTCATACCTTCCGAGATGTTATTACTCTCTCCAACCTTTTTTGGAAACGAGCCAAGGTATAAACAACCAACCCACACTTACCACCACCAGATGATTATATAATTATTTGCTTTTTGCCCATCTCCTTCCACTAGCCTGTAAGCTGTATGAGAGCAGAAACTTTATCTGTGCTGCTCACTCCTGGTCTCTAGCACCTTGAGCAAGAGCTGGTACACAGTAGGCGCCTAATAAAGATGTGTTTCATTAACCAGCTAACCATCCCCATCTGACAGATGAGAAAATTGAGATTCAGAACCCCCTTCAAGGTCACTTAGGTGTCAAGTAACAAAGCCAGGTTTGGAACTCAGATCTGTTTGACACTAAAGCCTGCATTTTTCCTATTCCATTCTGCCTCCCTGAGATGTCTCCCTCCTACTCTTAGTACCCAAAAGTGCCCTTGCAGTTACTCAGAGAATGTCCCTCACCTCCAGACTTGCCCATCTCATCAGTGCCACCATCAGCACTGGGCAGCCGAGTGTCTGCCCCATGCATCTGGGTGTTGTTAGGGGGTCTGACTGGTGGGAAGCTCCTAATAACCCTTTATCCTCTTTTCCCCGTCTTGACCCTTCTGCCCTACACTGACACCACTGGATTTTCGACTTGTGATAGCACCCTCTTTCTCCCTCCAAATGTCTTCTTTTAGCTCTGGGGTAGCAAACACAACCATACAGGGCCAGGAGCTCAATACAGAAGGAAAGCAGAATATCCTCCACAGAGACATAGGGCATCGCTTAGTTTTTATGAAACACAACCTGCTGAGTTCTGGCTTTCCATTGCTCCAGCTTTCAGAGCAGCATGGGTACACAAGGCATTCCCCTGCTTCATTGTCTGATTAGAGAAACAGCAGAGCAAGAGCTGTGATAAAGGCTGCCAACATCAGACCTCAGTATCCAGGGTGGGGCCTTGACAGCTGGGAGGGTGGGTCTGTCCAAGTGCCTGCCTGTGCTGCAAAGTGGGAGTATAGGTGGGAATGTCTGGGGGGTAGTGGTGTCTTGTGAATTTTTAAGACAAGCTGGAAATTTGGAGTTAGATATAAAATGTATGACTTTAAGATGTAGATCCATTATTATTATTATTTAATTTTAATACTTTGCAGGCCAAACAAAACAGACTGCTGAGTCGAATTTGCTCTGAGGCTCGCAGTTTCCAAATTCTGCCTTTGATCATGGACATCAGAGACAGCTCTTTGGCCCGTTTTTCAAAGAGTACAAACATTTGTGATTTTATTGGTGCCTCATAATAACTGTGAAGTAGAGGTTACAATTATTTTCATCCCCATTTTATAGATGAAGCTACGGTGACCCAGGGCCATATAGTCTCCTGCCTAAGGCCACATGGTGAGTTAGTTGCAAAGCTGGCACTAACTAGATAGACTGCAATGCCTCGGGATTATACCTAGATCCAATTAAGATGAATAGGTGACACTATCTTGGTTCCCAATTCTCAAAATATCCCTGGAAATTAATGCTGGGGCAAGGGGTGCAACCCAAGACACAGAGAAATCAAATTATGTTACTGAGGCTCAAACCCAGAGCTCTGAGCTCTGCCATCCTGATGCTCAGTCTCCCAATAGCTGGCAAGATGATAGTCCTCTGAGTGTCTGAGAAGCAGGACCACAAGGAAGATCAGTGATAGTACCTTCTACTCCAGGGTTTTTAAAACTTTCTTGACTGCAGTCCATAATTAGAAAAACATATTATGGCCAAGCATGGGGTGGCTCACATCTGTCATCCCAGCACTTTAGGAAGCCAAGGTGGAAGGATCACTATAGGCCAGGAGTTCGAGACCAGCCTGGGCACAGCAAGACCCTGTCTCTACAAACAAACAAACAAACAAACAAAACTTTAGCCAGGCGTGGTGGCACATGCCTGTAGTCTCAGATACTCAGGAGACTGAAACGGGAGGATAGCTTGGGCCCCGTAGGTCAAGGCTATGGTGAGCTGTGATGGTACCACTGTACTCCCTGCTGGGCAAGAGTGAGACCCTGTCTCAAAAAAAAAAAATTTATAACATCTTACATAGTGACCCACTACACACATTGATATATGTGAATGTGTGTGTTTACATGTATAAAAGAGAAACAAAAGATTCACAAGTTATTGCATGATGAGAAATATGCCTAAAAGAGAAACAAAAGATTCACAAGTTATTGCATGATGAGAAATGCACTCTGATATGTTCTATCTCATTCTCTTTCATTTTTAAAAAAATGACTGATCATAACTCTAAATTGATATCATGACCCAATACTGGCTTTCAACCCAAAGCACTGTTCTGGTATAATTTGAATGAGGATTTATGGCAACTGCTGCCTCTGCCTGTTTACTTCTAACCCCTGAGTGACAATAATGATGATGATAATAATAAGCATAAATACTCCATAATGTTAGCCATCATTAATATGATTCACTAATAACTCATATTAACAACTCATAATATTAATAATGGTTTTAACATTATAGCTAATAGACTCTTAGTAGCTAATATTATTGCTTACTTTTACTGTGATTATATACAACATCTTTAATCCTCACACCAACCCTGTGATAAAGGTATTATGATTTTCTGCAGACTGCAGATGAGAAATTGTGAGGTTAAGTATGCTGCCCAAGGTTGCATGGCCCTCGCATATAAAGAGGAGAAAGAACTGTGATCCTGAGGTTGAACTCAGCAAGTGGGTGTAACTGCTGTATGGGCTGTGCCAGGGAAATTTTTGAGGCCCAGGTCATGCTATTGCCCTGCTTATGCCCTCTAGCAGCCCTGCTGAGCCTTTGGGGTCAATTCTAGTTTCCCCGTCAAAATGAAGGCTCTTGTCATTCTCGCTCCCCTCGCTTCCATCTTGCCGAGCCACTGGCACTTTCCTGGATGTGAATTCCGTGGCCTTTCTGACTGTGTGTATGATGCTTCATCACTGCACATGCAGCCCACTAGCTGATCTTTTTTCACGTCTGCCTCTCCCCTTGACTAGAGTTCCTGGAGGGTAGGCAGGCTTGGTATCCGGTGCTCACAAAATGCTTGTTAAGTGCATGCATGAATGAAACTACTTGGCAGCTACTTCATGTCTTCTTATTAAGCCTAAATAACATAAAATATTAGTAGTTCACTACCAATTAAGTAAAGTATTAAGTAAATCTAAGGCTGAATTAGAGGCATTGCTTAGATGTATTCTCTTTTTAAATTTCAAAGGCAGCCTGGGCTTGAAGTATGCATCCCCCAGTGACCAGGTGAATGACCTTGGGCAAGTTATTTAACTGCTCTGTGCTTCCGCTTTCTCATCTGTAAAACCTCTTAGGGTTGTTTTGAGGATTAAATGAGTTAATATGTGCCCCTAGCATATACAGTCTCCGGTACACAGTGAGTGCTCAATAGATGTTAGCTATTATTATCATCAGAAAAAACAAACACATTTTCTTTTTAAAAAGCATAATGTAGAAAGCTCCGGGGAGGTGTCAGTTATAACTGGGGAAGGAGCATCCCCTCAGAAGCATATGTTAATAAGGCTGAGAAACATTTTAGGCTGTTAAATTGGTGGATGACTATTTCTTTTCATCAGTGTGTGCCTGTTGACTGAAGACACTGGCATCAAGGCAAAGGCTCAGTAACCACAAATTATTAAGAACATACACACCTAACGCACAGCTTCCCTGTCACAAAGCTGAGGCAGGGAGAACATTCGCCTGGTTCTCATTTCCTTTACATTTTCTTTTCACATTTTAGGCTTAATATAGTAATTCAGCAAGTATTTACTGCTTTTGAACAGGTGAGAGGTCAGGTATGGTTCACACTCAAATTGGCATTTAACAGTGGGAAAGAAGAGGTTGAGGTGAAAGAGGAGTGACAGTGGAGAAATGCTCCCTTTGGAACAAGGGACTTCAGTGCAGTGACCTGGAGCTCCCCAGCAGAAGGACAGAAGGAATGCTGGGGAAGGGGCCCACCTCAGACCCTGCAACCCCCAGCCACAGGCTCAGGACAGAAGGACATGGCACATATCCATGCCTAAACGTGTTTGCTCCCTCCTTACCCGCCAACCTCTGGGTTCCCCATAAAACCCATGAGCGTGACATCCAAGGCTTCTGTAGATCTGACTTTCCTCGTCTCTCTCTGCTTCCTCTCACTGCCACAGAGCAACCTGTCTCCCGCAGACTCACACGCTCCACTTCAGTCCTGCAGAGCTGCCTGCCATTTGCCAGACGTCCCATGCTCTTTAACACTGCTGAGCCTCTACAAGTGGTGTTGGGTGGGCTCACCTAACGGCGGCACCAGGAGGAGATGGGGGCAGGGTCGTGTTAGGTGAGAGGCTAGAATGTGCCTTCGCTGCCCCCTTTTAGCTCTCTAGTCCTCTGTCCATGCCTTCTCCCACAGGTAGCCCCTCCTCCAGGCCTCCGCTTCGTACTGGGCTCTGCTAACATCTTCCCCTGCCCTCATCTGTGCAGGCCCAGGGGTGTGCCAGTTTCTTGCTGTTGCTAGAGCCCAGGTGTCTCACCATCAGGGCTGGCTTTCTGAGCCTGCTGCACCTCCATCTCTTCATTAAAGTCTGCTCCTCTAAGCCATCTAGAGTGAACTCTGTTTCCTGTGAGGATCCTGACCAATGATACAGCTTCACCCCTTACTTTCTTTGGCTTTCAGCAATCATCATCATCATCGAACTAATAATAACACCAGCCACCACTTACTCAGGGTTTGCCATAGGCCAGGCACCAGTCAAGTGCTTGAGATGATTTCATTTAGTTCTCACCATTTCTGCCTCTGTGAACTGGTCCCATTTTACTGATGGAGAGCCTGGGGCTTAGAGAAGTAAAATAACTGGCTTGCAGTCACACAGAAAGAGACTCAAGAGCTGGATGTGTCCAACTCCAAACTTTCTTTCCAGAACCCTCTACCCTGACAGTGACAGAATGAACTCCAGGTTAGGAGTAAGGCCTGTCCTGGCCACCTCCCAGCTGTGTGGCCCTGGGCACAAGACGTTTAACTTATTACAAGAGGCTGAGTTTGTTAGATGTTTTGTAAACTGTAATGTACTCAATTGGTATAAGAGATTGGATAGTCATTACTGTCAATGCCATCATTATTATTGTGCTGTTATTTCTAAACAATAAATTATGTAACTACTTTAAACATAGACCAAATTAGGCAGGTGAGAATGTTTTGGGAAGCTCAAGTAGCAAATACATACCTAAGGACCAAACTAGCAGCTCAGTCATTGCAGGCCTCAGGCTAAACAAAGAGGCTCCAATCAAGACAAAAGAGCATGTGGCCCCCAGGAGAGCACATTGCCACTGACCCCATCTGTGAGACGTGCAAGACCCTGGCAGGGACTCGGCCCGCCAGCCTGCTCCAGAGATGGTGCAGTGTTCTGAAACTCTTCTCCAAGCAAACCCTGAGCACCACAAAGGTGCCTTAGAGAAGAGTTCATTTTCACAAACTGTTGCTGATCAGTCTAGTGCTGGGCACTGGAGGTTCCAGAGATGAGCAGGTCACAAGCCCTCCAGTGACAGCTCACCATCTCTCTGGGGTGTCAGCCCTAAGGACCACCATCAGTGACAAATTCTTTGATAAAGTATAAACTGCAGTTTTATAAGCTTGTTCTTACGCTGATGTGGGTCTTGGTTTTGGTGTGTCTGTGGAGAAGGAGAGTGGGCCCAGATGACAGGAGGGAAGAAGACATATGTATCGAGCACAGTGCTTTTCACATACCCCCATGAAAGCCATAATTATTTCTCATTTTTGAGACCAGGCTAAAAGATCCAGTTATTTGATCAAGTTCACACAGCCAGTAAAGGACAGGGCTGAGACCTGAACCCAGACCTTCTGACTCTAAAATCCATGTTTGGGTGGTTGTATGAGTTCGTTTTCATGCTATTGATAAAGACATACCCGAGACTGGGTAATTTATATAGGAAAAGGGATTTAATGGACTTACAGTTCCACGTGGCTGGGGAGGCCTCACAATCATGGCAGAAGGTGAAAGGCACATCTCACATGGGGGCAGAAAGGAGAAGAGAGAGCTTGTGCAGGGAAACACCCCCTTATAGAACCGTCAGATCTTGTGAGACTTATTCATTACCACAAGAACAGCATGGGAAAAACCTGCCCCAATGACTCAATTACCTCCCCCCAGGTCCCTCCCACAACATGTGGGAATTCAAGATGAGATTTGGGTGGGGACACGACCAAACCATATCAGTATTTTTTTTTTTTTTCCTTTACATGAAGCTGGGCTTAGATGGATCTGGAAAGTTTGAACAGGGATGTGAATGTAGGGAGGCCTGGGAGCCCCCTGGTGGTGATGGTGATCAGGGGATCATGGAAGACAGGAAAAGGGCTAATAACAGTAAGATAACTAGTATTAATTGAACACCTCCTTATGTGCTTGGTACTGTGTAAATTATTTCAAATCCCTATAACAACTTGGTAAGTTAGGTATTATTCTTTTAATCTTTATTTTCTCTTATTTACTCTATTTTATCAATTAGATAACAAGCCCAGAGATTAACTGACTTGCTCTAGATCACATGGCTTTCAAGTGTCAGGGTCTAGATTTGAAACTGAAGAAAATATTTGAACCTCAAGAAAAGGATCAAAACCTAGTTCCATAGGCTTATTCATTTGGTAATCATTGCTAAGTCCCTTTTCTGTCCTAAGTGCTGCAAAAGATCCAAGGAGGCGTCACAGGAGACGCCTTTCTTCTCTCCTCCCCCAACTCCCAGTTCCTACCCTCCTGTGCTAAGCATTGTTGGAGGCATCAGAGGACAAGACAGATGTGCTTCCAACTCCTAGATGCTTCTATACAGTGGGCAAGTCAGGCAGAGGGAGAGGCAGGGAAGGACACCACAGGGGCCCGCCCCACATCCAGGCCAAGGTGGGTCAAATGTGGAGAGACCATCAGGGACCACTCCCCAGAAACAGTGACATCTAAACGAAGACCAAAGAATGTCAAGGAAAAGACAGTTTTGAGGTAAGGAGAGAAAAAAGGTCTAGATCTGTGGCTCTCAAATTTCTCTTGCCTGCAGTAAAAATACACAGTATTTTTCCCCGATACAGTAAAAATCCCGGATTACGTTGCAATCCGGGATACATATACATCTACAATTTTTGAACTAAAACAAAAATTTCATGAAACGATGCTGAACCTTACTGCAAGGGTGAAATCTGATATTTTCTTCCCTACTTAACTAGAATTATGAATGAGATGCCAACCCACAGTCTGAAAAACACTGTTCCAGATCACAGCAGGGAAAAATGAACCTGGCACAGACAAAAGCCCAGTTACATTCCGTGAGTTCAGACTTTGGGGAGGGAAAGAGGTTGGAGAGAAAGCTTGAGAAGTGAGGAGGGAGGAGCCTGGTAGAAGAAATAAAGCAACATCCCTACATGGTAAATGTAAGTGGACAGTAAAATGCAAAATGCATGTGGCAGAGAGAGCCTGCACTCGGAGGAGCTGGTAGGGAGCGTGCCCTGCAGCTAGTTTTCAGAGGCCCTACTGCCTTGGGAGGCTGGAGCTGGTCTGGAAGAATGGCAAGAGTGTGGGGCCCGGGAGAAGGGGAGGTATGCGAAATAAAGCTTTTGGTGTTTGAGGAGAAATTCAAGAAACAAACCTGGCCCCTTCACATGGGTTCCAGCAATATTTATGAAGGGGCAGGGGCCTGGAGCATTCGCAGAGAGACTTCCGCAGACAGTACAGTGCTCCAAGAAACCTCTGCCCCTGCCAAAACCCACAGGGAAATGGGGGCTGTTATCACCCCAGGTTACCTCGCAGCCTCAGATACAGCCAGAAACGAGCCAGGAAATTGACTGAATTCCTACTGGACTAAAGTTTTATAAGTTTTCCTTAACATAAGCACAGGGCGATATTTTTAGTTCTTTGTGTGTCAAAAAGGGCCCATAAATATTTCAGAGCTAAAATGTGTTCCACAAACTATAAGTCCTGGGTAGCATCTGTGTGTGTGTGTGTGTGTGTGTGTGTGTGTAAAATCGTGAATTTTACATTCCTTATTCCTTCGAAGTGTGGTCTTTGAGTCCTTTATTTTAAAGTGAGGGTGGGGAGGATGGGTTGTAGTGGTACCTGTTCTTGTACCAAGTATTTTGTTGGGCTTTGAGCAAACCAGAGAAGGAGGCACTGCTATCCCCACTTTACCGATTTAGAAACTGAGAGTAGCAAAGTGACGCTCGAGTTCACACAACATGCCAGGACTGGAATCCGGGAGCTCTGCTTCCAAGCTCTGTACTCTCTGTCATGGCACCCAGAGCACATTTCTCTGGCGCTGTCACTTTGGGGAATCCCCGGCCTTTTTCAACAGCGAGACAGTGATTCTAATAATGGTGGCTAAAAGCAAGGTCTTTATATGCATTACCTCACTGAGTTCTCACCACACCCAAACCGTCCCCATTTTATAGACAAAGAAACCAGGATTTAGGGAGGGTAAGTATCTTGCCTGGAAGGCCACAACAAAAAAGTGACAAAACTAGGATTCAAACCTGTGTCTCTCTGACCCCAAGGTTCAAGCTTTTAATCATAACTTACACTACTTCCTGCATAGGTCATTCTGTATTCTAATTGGCTTAAAGGTTCTATTTGTCCTTTCACCTTTTTAAAAAACATTATTAATTCTTGTGATGAACTGAGTCAGCACCTGGCCTGGACTCTTGGGAGAAGTGCTTTTACAGCTGCTGCTTGACACGTGCCCTGTACAGAAAGAGAACTGTTGGGACAGAGACAGGGCTTTCCTGGGAGTGTGGTGGAGTGTGGCTGCATGCCCAGCCTGGCTGCAGGGACATCCCTAATCAGCGGCTGGCAGGCAGGTGACAGATGGTGCCGCTGTCTACAGGAGCCATCTTGCCCTTCTGTTAGAGAGCTTGTCAGAGGCCAGGTATCAAAGGGCAGACAGCTGCTGTATGGGCACTGCTTCTCTGATCCTGAGCTGCGGAGCTGGGAGGGCTCCCACCAGAGCTGCCTGACCCCCCAGAGGGCTGGGCATGTGCAGGGCCTGGGACACAATAGGCCTTCCATCAACAGATGGCATTATGTTAGCTGTGTCTTCCAGATTCCTTGGTCCACATCCTTCCTGTCCCCAAAGCCACGTACTAGCCAATAATTCCCTTTGACAAATGGTGGCATCTTAGAGTCAGAAAATGTGTTAGGCTGGGCATGGTGGCTCACGCCTGTAATCTCAGCCCTTTGGGAGGCCAAGGAAGGCAGATCACTTGAGGCCAGGAGTTTGTGACCAGCCTGGCCAGTGTGGCGAAACCCCACCTCTACGAAAAATACAAGAATTAGCTGAGTGTGGTGGCACACAGCTGTAGTCCCAGTTATTCAGGAGGCTGAGGCATGAGAATTGCTTGAATCTGAGAGTTGGAAGAGGTTGCAGTGAGCTGAGATGGAGCCACTGCACTCCAGTCTGAGTAACAGAGTGACACTTTGTTTCAAAAACAACAACAACAACAAAAAACCAAAGAAGAAAGAAAATGTGTTAGGATTGAAAGCAACATCAAAGGTCAGCTGATTCAAGCCCCATCAGGTGCCTGAACCCTCCTTAGTCCCATCCCTACAGAGCGGTCACACCAGCTCTAAAGCTGGGGACTTTACTGCCTCAGAGGGCTGAAACCTGCCTCCTTTTAGCTTCCTTCCATAGGCCTCAGCTCTACTCCTTGGGGTCTCAGGAAAGAAGCCTAATGCCTTTGCCCCAGCAATAGCTCTTCCAGACTGAAGACCAGACTGGTCTGGGTATCTTCGTGTCCTCTCTTTAGATTGAACATGTCTCCCACAGTTTTCAAGCCCTCACCTTTCTGGTGACCTTTTCCTTGGGTTTGTCCATCCTTGTTCCCTCTTTCCCAACCAACAAGGCTTTATGAGATCCTAGGGTAGACCTGGGGACAAGGGGTTGGAGCGGATGCAGTCTTGGTCCTCGAAGAGCCCTCAAGAATGTCAGAAGGACAAACACGTCTACAGGTGATTCCAGCACAAAGGACGCAAAAGAGCAACTGACACAGACACTCGGGGTAGGGGGGCACTGCACCAGGTGAGGTGGGCAGCAGAGGCTGCCTAGAGGAGGAATCCCTGGGCCGGGTCTGAAAAGCCAAGCAGGGGTTAACAGAGCAGGGAGAGGAAGACGATCCTGTTTGCCTGCCTGCCTCTCCCATTGTGTTGACTGGAATCCACTGGGAGCCTCTTGGTGCAGCCTGAATGTCCCCCCTGAACCCCTTTCTCCTGTACCCAACACATGTTCCCTTGGGGCACTTAGTCCCATGTGGCTTTCTTGGAAGCCAGACCCACTGGGGCCCCAAGTCCAGGGGGCCATTAGGACTCTGAGTTTCCTTGTAAGTGGCACCTTGGGAAATTGCCTGTCTCTTCTGTACTTCAGGCCCCAGGGAAAAGTACTTCCTTCCTTCTCCCTAGAAAACCCCTTTTCCTAGAAAACCCCTTCAAGGGTCAAGCCTGAAACCCAGTTTATTGGAGTGCCAATTCTCTGTAAAAACATTTTTTTTCCTGACTTTCTCTGGGCTTATTCTGGGACCACACTAGGAAATAGAGGGAAGAGGGAGAGAGGCTGATTAATCACACATCCCCTACTGCGTCCAATCTTAACCTGTAATTACCTGGGCTCCCTATTAGGCCTCCACTCTGTGAGGTGAGAGAGGAGAGAGACAGAAGGGAGACCAGCATCCCAGAAAGGCAGGCATCAGTTGAAGGATTCTGGAAATGGTGAAACTCTTAGTTTTAACACAAAGGCCTCCTCAGCCTGAAGGAACTTCTTGGTTGAACACAACAGCTGGAGGAAGGGGTTGGTCCCTCTTTTCCTCTGTCTTCTCAGCCAGACACTGGGCCTAAATTCATACAGCTTTGGATCTGTGGGTAAGGAAGGATTTAGAGACATCCTTTCTGCTCCTTAGGCCCAGAGAAGATGCTCTGCTGAGCAGGGAAGCAATATCACAATGGCTTCTCCGGGTGCCATCAAGGTACCTTGTGTGCACAACAGCTTCTTGTCTTACATGTCGTCTATGCCCTGGGCATACCTGACACTGATGCTATCACAGCAGCAGAAAGGATAGAAATCTAGAGGTCACCATCAGCCTCTGATCACTGCTGGGAGGACAGCAGGGATTTCCCAGGCTGTCCTTCCTGTTGGAGGTGATGTGTGTGTCTGTGTGTGTGTGTACACATGCACACATGTGTGCATACATGCTTAATGGCTGCTGGCCCACTGCTCTGATTGTTCAGAAACCAAAGACTCTATTGCCACTCTGTTCACCAGGCCTTTTGCTATTGAGCCCTGGGGATGGAACTGGATCAAGCTCAGAACTGCTGCCCAACGGGTGTGGGCTCAGAGTGCTCGTGGCTGACACAGGTTTCAACATTGCTGGTGGGGCAGGGGCAGGACAGGCCTAGAGGAAGAAACTTCCTGTTGTATACCCCCAGCCCTTACATTTCTTCCTCAGTGACTATGACTCAGGCCGTCCCACAACTCGTGATGACTGAAGCCCACACAATGGCGGTTTGAAAGTGACCTCAGAACAGTTCTTCCATCCCACAGCTGGTGCTCACATGGGCTCTTAGAGCAGGTGGGATGTCCTTGAGAAAGTCCCAAGGACTTGCTCTGTGCCTCGATTTCATCATCTGTTAGGAAAATGCCCAAACACCTGGATCATTAACTTCATTGGTACTTACAACATCTTGATTCTTCCCCAATGCTAAGAACAGCTAAGAGGTACATCCAGGGTTTGCTGGGTTGAACCAAAGTGAATAAAAACATACAACTCTCCATATGTCACTTCCATGGTCCTTCTAGGTGCAAAGCTCTCTGATTTTTCTCTTTGCCTAATGAAAGCCCCAAAGCTGGAAACCTTTGTGAGCCAACCCTCCCGCTTGCCATCCTCCAACTGGCTCTTTTCCTGTAGTATGAATCCACTTCCTTGGCCCCACACAAGCTCCCCAGATTTGTGAAGGGGGAAACTGGTTGTGCCCTCCTGATGCTGCTGGAAATTTTGTTTTTAGAGAGGCAGGAGCTAAGGCTTGGGGTGTTGTGACTGGCGGTCAGCCACATCCCAGCAAGTGAAGAGCCAGAAGCTGTCAGCTCCATCCTGCTTCCTTCCATGGCCTCAGTTTTCTCTTCTGCAAAATGGGTTGGTGTGGGGGTGTCACGTTTAATCTATACCTGAGAACTGCCCTGATACCCCAGAAAAATGCACACACACACACACACACACACACAGAGGAATTTAAAATACTCCATCTAGGGCTCGAAGTTCTGTGAGATGCAATGATTGCAAAGGCCCTTGGGGAGGTGTGCATAGGGGTCCTCACAGCAGGAAGGGCGGATTAGTAAAGGCATCTTGGAAAGGGATGCTATGTAGAAAGCAAGGGAGAGAGATGTAGCTTTGGCAGAATTTCACTGACATCTCTGAGTATCCAAGCCTCAAAGGGGTGGAGGAAAAGGCCCATAATGATAGGAAAACCCTAACTGCCTGAAGCTGCCTCCATCTCTAATAATTAAAGGCAGACTTAATAGATATTAGGGCCCTCTTTCCAGCAGCTGGGTGGCCAGGCAACTTTTATTTCAATAATTAGCCGCTGTAAGTCACACAGAACTGGAGACAGATAAAGGCAGGGCCAGTCTCTCATGGAGCTAATTGTGCCCAGAGTTCTACACGCCTAATCAAGCCTCGTGCTGCTCCCATTCCTTTCATCCAAGGCCTCAAAGGACTTTGCCATTGGTAATTAAGTCTCATAAGTGCCGTAAAGAAAGGGATTCTCCAGGGCAGTCTGAATGGAGAAGAGGCTGCTGGGGTGGAGGTGGGGCAGGCAGCGTGCAGCTGACTCCAAGATGGGAACAGGGATCCAGGAATAGGCCCCAGTCCCAGAACCTGTGCCATCGCAAGCCTTTGGCCTCCATGTATTCTGTCCCTAGATAAGATAATGGCAGACTGGGTGGCTTCGGTTGGCCACCTCTTCTTGAGACTGGTTCGGTTTTGTCACTCAAAGCCTTTATACATTTCTCAACCTGGAGGATATAATTGTTAAAAACTCCAATTCAGGCAAGGGTAATTAAAAAACTACACTCCCAAATTCTTAGTTAAAAGGGAACATGAGGGACACAGTTGCCCAAGCCCCATCTGATGCTTGAATTCCTTCTATGAGTCCACGTGGATAGCAGCCAGCCCTTGTTTGAGCTCCAGTGACAGGGAGCTTACTCCTAATACATTTCATTCTCTAAACTTGGCCTTGGGCAATTCATCCTGATAGTGAGCTGAAACTTGCTTCCTGTGGCAGCCTTCCTGGCAGCCCTAAACTCCATATGCCTTAGAACCTCACAAGCAAGCCAAAGACCTCCTCCCAAACCAAGACCTCTCTTCTCCAGGCTCTGGGAAGCAGTGGAGCACCGTGGTCAAAGACACAGGCTTTACACCAAAGGCGTGATCAAAAAAAGAAAACTTGATAAATGGAACCTAACCAAAATTGAAAACTTGTGCTCTGAAAATCTCTTAAAAGGAGGAAAAGGCAAGCTACAGGTAGGAGAAAATTTTTGCAAACCACATATTAACAAAGGAAGGCCTAGTATCCAGAATATGTGTGTGTGTGTGTGTGTGTGTGTACACACATATATATGTGACACTTTCAAAATGCAACAGTGAGAAACAATCCAATTAGAAAATGGCCAGAAGACATGATCCAATATTTCAACAAAAAGGATATATACACATGGCAAATAAGCACATGAAAAGATATTCACCATCGTTAGCCGTCAGAGAAATTCAAATTAAACCACAATGAGCTATTACCATACACCTATCAGAATGACTGAAATAAAAAATAGTGACAACACTAAATGCTGGCAAGGATGCAGAGAAGCTGGATCACCCATACATTGCTGGTAGGAATATAAAAGTGTACAGCCCCTCTGGAAAGCAGGTTGGCAGTTTCTTAGAAAACTAAATATGCAATTACTGTACAACCTAGCACTTGTACTCTTAGGCATTTAATTTTCAGAAATAAAAGCTTAGTTCACACAAAAAGCTGCACAATGATGTTCATAAAAGCTTTATGCATAATAGCCAAGAACTGGAAACAGCCCAGATATTCTTCAACAGGTAAACAGTTAAATCAATGACAGAATGCCATGGAATACGACTGCATGATAAAAAGGAATGAACTAATGATACCAATAAATCACCAGGGAATTATGCTGAGTCAACAAAAAGCCAATCACCAAAGGTTTCATCCTACATTATTCTATTTCTATAGCATGTTTAAAATAAAAATGATAAAACTTTAGCAATGGAGAACAGATTGGTGGTTGTTAGGGGGTTAGGGATGGGGTAGGGGTGGGAGGGAGGTGGGTGTGGCTATAAAAGGGGACCGTGAAGGAAACTGATGTTGATGGAAATGTTCACTGTCTTGACTGCGTATACTCACCTGCAGATGTGGTAAAATAGTATAGAAGTAAACACACACATGCACACTCACTCATTCAGATAAATACAAGTAAAATGGGGAATCTGAATAAGATGAGTGGATTGTACCAACGTCAACATCCTGCTTGTGATATCTGTTCTTTTACTATAGTTTTGCAAAATGTTACTATTAGGAGAGACTGAGTAAAGGGTACACAGGCTATCCCTGTTATTTCTTATAATTGCATGTGAACTATAATGTTGTCAAAAATTTCAATGTAGAAAAAAGGATTGTTTTGGCTGGGCGCGGTGGCTCACGCCTGTAATCCCAGCACTTTGGGAGGCCGAGGTGGGTGGATCACAAGGTCAGGAGATTGAGACCATCCTGGCTAACATGGTGAAGCCCCGTCTTTACTAAAAATACAAAAAAAAGTAGCCGGGTGTGGTGGTGGGTGCCTGTAGTTTCAGCTACTTGGGAGGCTGAGGCAGGAGAATGGTGTGAACCCGGGCGGTGGAGCTTGCAGTAAGCCGAGATCACACCACTGCACTCCAGCCTGGGTGACAGAGTGAGACTTTTGAGTCAGGCTTTGAGTCAGGCAGACCTGGATCTGAACCCTGAATCTCTTACATACTTCTCGTACAACTTTGGATGATAAACTCTCTGAGTCTCAATTTCCTTATCTATAAAATGTGGATAGTATCTACCACCTTACAGGGTTGTCTTGAGGCTCAAATGAAGTGATGCATGGAAAGGCTCAACCCAATGCTTGACACTTAATAAAGACTCAATCAACAGGTGTAAATGTTGCCTTGTTATCCAGGAGAAGTATTTCTGTGCCTTCCCCTGATTCAGTTCTCACTCATGTTGTCTCCATCCTGGCCATTCTTCTCTGAAAAAGTTTCTTTTGGCTAATGTTACTCTTTAAAACACCAAGGTTGAAAATTAAAGTCAGATACAGTCTTATTACCTGAAACTGCTCTGCATATACCCATGACCCCACACTTTACATGCTATTTTGGCCAATTACTTGCCACTTATTTCCTGTGTAATGTCATTTTTCCTTAATAAGGTAACAAGCTGCTCAGATTCATATTGACCCATCAATTCTTAAGCATCTACTATGTACAGTCACCAATATTCATGCAAACACCACACAAGCACATCATCCTGTATTTATTACTAAGTCACCAGAACAACTCTGGAAGTGAGGCATGGTGGTAGACTGCTATACTAATGGCTGCCAAGGAATCATATCTCACTGTAACCAAACTCTTATGTAGTCCCCCACACTAACTGTGGGGTTGGCCACGTGACTTGCACTGGCCCGTGGGCCAAGCGAATATCAGCAAACTTGCCAGGCACGGTGGCTCAAGCCTGTAATCCCAGCACTTTGGGAGGCCGAGACGGGCGGATCACAAGGTCAGGAGATCGAGACCATCCTGGCTAACATGGTGAAACCCCGTCTCTACTAAAAAATACTAAAAAATACAAAAAAATAGCCGGGCGAAGTGGCAGGCGCCTGTAGTCCCAGCTACTCGGGAGGCTGAGGCAGGAGAATGGCGTAAACCCGGGAGGCGGAGCTTGCAGTGAGCTGAGATCCAGCCACTGCACTCCAGCCTGGGCGACAGAGCGAGACTCCGTCTCAAAAAAAAAAAAAAAAAAAGAAAAACACTTGAGCATTTGGGCTTGCCTTCTCCCCCTGCTTTTGAAAAACAGCCATCATGTAAAGAGGCCCAGGCTAGCCTACTTGTTGCTAGAGCCACAGGGCTGAGCCAACCAACACCCAGTAGATTATAGCCACACGGGTGAACCCAGAGGAGACTAGCTGAACCACCTAGCTTTGCCCGGTTGAAATAACTGACTCTTGGAAACAGGAACCAACATGCGGTCATTTTAAGCCACTGCATTTTAGGGTGATACGTTATATAGCGAAGGCTGGCTGACATAGGTATTTTTATAATTCCCATGTTACTGGGGAGGAAACTGAGGCTCAGATCACTAAGGTACTTTAAAAATAAGAGGATCTGGGTCAGGTCTGGTGGCTCATGCCTGTAATCCCAGCACTTTGGGAGGTTGAGGCGGACAGATCTCTTGAAGTCAGGAGTTCAAGATGAGCCCGGCCAACATGGTGAAACCTCATCTCTACTGGAAATACAAAAATTAGCCAGGTGTAGTGGTTCATGCCTGTAGTCCCAGCTACTTGGGAAGCTGAGGCAGTGGGATCACTTGGACCTGAAAGACAGAGGTTGCAGTGAACCAAGATCATGCCATTGCACTCCAGCCTACGTGACAGAGCAAGACTCCGTCTCACAAAAAAAAAAAAAAAAGGAAATGTTATAAGGGTAATAAGGATAATGCTGCCTAGTGTTTAAATAGTACTTTAGAACTTACAAATTTCTAATACATTTTAATGTGATTTAATCTACTATCCTGTACCTTTCTTTGATAACTTATCAAAATTATATTTAAATAGTTGCTTAATTATATGCTCTAAGCTCTACAGAGGTGAGGACTGTGTCTCTCTTATTCAGCATAAAACCCAAACTTCTGTCCTTGCAAATAGTAGGCACTTAATAAATAATGGCTAATTGAACAAAGGAACAAATGCCTCTGAGTAGCTATGACCCTGTATTAAATAAAGAACTGAAGCTTAGAGAGGCAAAGTGCCTTGTTTCCAAGTCACACAGCTAGCAAAAGGCAGGAACCAGGGCTCAAATAAAGCCCAGTTCTTTTGACTCTGAGTGCAGAGGTATGTCCTTAAATTTTCCATGCATCCCAAGGGTGAGACAGGCAAGGAAATGATTAACTACCCCACAGTTAGAAGGGAATGTTGTTGGATGAATTCCATATGTTTGAGGAATGCCAGTCCCCACGCTAAGAGGACTCTGATCAAACCAAGCTCCCCGCTGGAGCAGAAACATGCTGCATGGGAACCCTATTGCTTGGGATCAGAGATCGCGGTTAGCACAAGTCCTGCATGAACTTGTACCATCCAGCCTCAAATCCCTACAAGGCTTCCAAATCAAACAAAAAGCCACCTAACAAACACAGGAGCGCTGAAAAGATCTGTCCTCGGTCCTGGGCCCAGCCGTGTGTTCCTTAGTGAGGGATCAGGGATGTTAGCTCTGAGCTCTGTACTCTCCTGTTTCAGATGCTCCCTTCCCTTTACAAGGTCCTTCCTGCCACTCACTGTACAGAGGTGACATTCTCAGAATGCCCTTAATCACTCTGCCCTGGGGGTGAAGGAGGGGCCCCTGACTCTAGCTGAGGAGGCCTTGTTTGCCTTCCTAGCGGTCACCAGGGTACACAGGACAAATGCTATGTTCCTCTACAGCCTCCAGGCTGCACACGCACTACAGTGGGCTCTTGTGGGCTGAGCAGAGCCTCCCTCAGCAACTGTGGCTGCCTCTCTACCTTCCAGGAGGGCCCCAGGCTGTTCTCTCTGTGGAGAAGCTCTGGCCCTTAGCCCCCGCAGCTGGCTAATGTTACACCTGGGTTACTGGAGTCTGGCTTCCCAGGGCCAGATCCTCACTTTGTTCTCTTGATTGTAGTTCTAAATTTGTTTTCATTAAGACAATCTGCCTGTCATTCCATCGGTTCTGCTTTTTTGGGTCTTTAATCTCAGTTGTGAAATGTACCAGTCTTGGAGGCTCCTTCAGCTGGAGTGGGGCTGCTTGCTGTCTCCAGGGCTGAAACCCAGAGGGTGATGGTATCTAGGGCCCAGCCTGGCCTCTGCTGGCCGGCAATGGTCCAGATTGTCTAGTACGGTGTTTCTAATGGAAAGCTCCTTCACATCTTGTGTCACTGAGACCCTGTAGTGTGGGGAGACAGGGAGGGTGAAGGTCATCACCATCTGAACCTTATAGAGGAAGACATTCCCTGTTAGAGAGAAAGGGGTGCACAGCAGCCAAGACATCGGCTCTGCAGTCAGGAAGCCAGGGTTCGACTCCCAGTTCTGTACGCCCCAACCTTGTGCCAGGGGCAATTCACTTAACCTCTTTATTCCTCTATATCATCTTTAAAGCAGAGATAATCGACCTACCCAATAGGGTTGTTGAGAGGACTGAGTGAGTTAGAAGGAGCTTAGAACAGGCTTAGCACTTGGCTGTTTACATGACTACTAAGTATTATCAGGCATTTAATATGTCACTCTGGCCCAGATGTAGTTCTGGATTTCTCCAGCCCATTCACACTATTGCATTAAGATGAATGTTCCTGTTCAGCATTATTTATTTATTCAGTGGTCACTGAACAAATATTTGCTAGAAACCTACTATAGGCCCCATCTGTGCTGGGACTGAAGGTGACAAGGGTTTGGTTCTTGTCCTAGAAAGACAGAGCAGACACCAGTTTTGAGCAGGTATGTTCCAGTTTGAATCTTAGCCCTGCAGAGCCATCCCAGGTCTCACTTTCCTTATCTGTAAGATGGACAGTTGTTTATATTCCTGCCATCCTGCCCCTCCTGCAGACCTCCTGCAGATCTGGGGGCCTGAAGAGGGAAAATGTGATGGAGCCTTCCCAGACAAAGCCCTGGTCTTCCTCCAGCTCTGGCCAGCAGGGAGGAGAGGAGAACAATTACCTCGGGTCACTGTGCAGGCCTGTGCTCTCTGGGAAACCTGAACCACCTTCAAAGGGAGGGTTTTAATTGGCTTAGGCTCTGTGCCTGCTCCAAGGGAGCATCACAAAAGGGGATTAGCCCCCGAGAGGGCCAGGCCCCACAACAGGCTAGATAGCTGGAAACTGGCCCATTTTGCCTCGACCTTCCCAAGCTGTGCCCGCTTCGGCCTCCTAGACTCCTTCTCTTCCCATTCCATGAGCGCAAGGAAAGGGTGTTTAAGTCAGAGCCTGGTGCTAAACAGGAAATAGGAAGGGCCCAGAGAATGATTTTTAGCAAAATCCAAAAGAAAAAGTCTGGGCTTGTAATTTGGTCTATGACAAGCAATTGGATCTACCTCACCAGAGGGAAGGGCCCAGGCCTTACCTGGACCTGGCACTTCATGATGTACACAGCACTGCCAATCACACTGCCCCAGCTAACCCAAAGAAGCAGGTTTCATATCCTCATCCCAGTGGTTCAGTGAGCGAATAGCAAGTAGTATCCTTGCTACTCAACGTTTTGCCCACAGACTAGTAGCATTCCAATGACCACAGTCAGAGTGTGGGGTCTGGCTCAAGAGAGCTGACTTTGAGACCTGGCCTTGTGATGTGAGGTGAACGACACTAATACACCAATAACAAGTACACACAGTGGCTCTCATTTGCTGGGCTCGCACTAGGTGATATTTGTGTGCTGTTGTGTTGCCACTTTATAGAAACAGAATCAGAGAGGGCAAGGGTTTGCTCTACATCACAGCACTTCTTAAGGGAGCTGGGATTCAAAGCTCCACACAGAGAGCCTCCATTTTTCTAGCTATATCATGGAGGTGATAAAGATCAGCTACATTTAGATGGAAATGTCACTGGGGCAGGCAGATGTGGTTTTGAAGCTGTGAAGTACTATACAAATATTTGTTTTTCTTGTTGAGGAAATTAAGCCTCCGCCAGGAGAAGTGACTTGTCCAAGGTCACCCAGTTGGCAAGGAGCAGAGCTTGGACTCTATCGCAGTGTTCTGATGCCCAATGTCCCTTCCACAAGGCTGCAGCTGCCGTCTGCAAGAGGATTTCCCTGGTGCAGGACAAGGGCTATGAATCTGCAGGAGCAATCAGGCTGATGTTATTTAAATACTTGGCTATTTGAAAAATATAACAACCAGTGAAACCCCGTCTCTACTAAAAAATACAAAAAACTAGCCGGGCGAGGTGGCGGGCGCCTGTAGTCCCAGCTACTCAGGAGGCTGAGGCAGGAGAATGGCGTAAATCCGGGAGGCGGAGCTTGCAGTGAGCCGAGATCCGGCCACTGCACTCCAGCCTGGGCGACAGAGCGAGACTCCGCCTCAAAAAAAAAAAGAAAAAGAAAAGAAAAAGAAAAATATAACAACAAGCAGTTGAGAATAAATGCCAAACCTCTAATTGGTTAGAAACACTACCTGGGGGCGCAGATATTTGTCAGTGTGACTGATGCTTCCTGTTTAAATGCAATATGCAGACACCCGTGCAGAAGAAAGGCAGGTGGTGAGCTGGCTATGGCAGCAAGTGAAGAGGGCTGCACTGTTTAGAAGGCATGGGTTGCATCTGGCAACTCACTCGTTCTGCATTGCATCCCTCTGAAGGGAGAGTTGTTACACTCCCATTACTGATGAGAAGCCAAGGTACAGAGACACTCAGGACTTAGCCAAAGTTGCACAGTCTGTAAGTGCCTGGGCTGGGATTTGAACCCCAAACTGTTATACTCTAAAATCTCAACTCCAACCCCTGTGTGCCTCTGCCTCCCATACTACTTTTGGCGCTTAAGAGGGAAGAGGTAATATGTTTGGGGTTTTGGGAACTCAAGCCCTGTCCTTGGGACTTGCTGGCTCACCACTCCATCTCTGCCCATCATCCTTTCCTAAGTTCCTTGTTCAACCAATGTCCCTGTGTTGAGCATGAGGCTGCCAATATGGGTCTTTTATTGTCCTATCTTGTGTGACTTCACTGCCTAGTGGGAGAAACTGAGCCAGAAACAGATAATCCCCATCCCAGATCCTGCTGAAGGGCTGCCTCCCTCACCCATTCTGGGGTTGCGGGGGGTGTCAGGCTGGCTGATAACTTGTGAGAGTCTGGAGGTGCAGTGGGAAATGTCAGACATTGGCAGTCAGGAGAAAGGGGAAGGAGTAGGTTGTTAGGTTTCAGAGCTCTTACTCCCAGGCCTGCCTAGGCACTTAATTATTTTTTATGTGATTCACATATTGGGATTCCATTTCGAGTTTCATTTAAGCAATCAGATCTTTGTCTAAAAACAAGTTAGAAAAACCACTGCCTTAAGACATATTCTCTATTTGGACTGGCCTGAATGAGTGATTTATATAATATCGGCTTGTCAGCCTGGGATAACTTGATTCATTCATTCTTCCTGTTTTCTCATTTAAGAAGTCTGTCATAAATAGCTAATTTATTCCTTTTACATATATCTATTGATTATCTGTTATGAGCCAGACACCATTCTAGGTGTTGGAGATATTAAAAAAAAATAAATCTCTCATCCTGCCTGCATTCCTCTACCCTATGGAAGAAGCTTCTTTGCAGTCTTCAGCATAATTTTTTAAAAAGCAAATCAGACCACAATCCTGTCCCTGCTCAAAACCTTCAGTGGTTCCCTACTGCCTAAAGCCTTGCTACTCAAGGTGTGACCTACAGACTAGTAGCATCAGCATTACTATGCTTGCTAAAAATACAGAATCACAGGCTCTCCCCAAGACCTACTCAATCAGAATCTGCAATTAGATCCCCAGGTGACTCCTATGACACTGAGGTCTGAAAAACACAGACCTTCACATCCTGACACCTGATGTAACCTCTCCTATCTCATCTCCACCCTCTTTTTTCAAATATACTTAGTGCCACTCTGGCCTGCACCCCTGTCATCTCCTGCATCCAAACCTTTGTACGCATGCTGCCCTCCCCTAGAATACCCTTCTCCTCATGGCTGCCAGCTGTAATTCCTTCCTTCCTTGGAAGTCACGCTTAAATCCTCCAGGAGCTTCCTTAGATGCCCTCCCACCTGCACCCTGACTTCATTGCCTCATCATCCCTCACTTCCCCAACCCAGTGCTCCTGGATTCTGTTGGAGAGCTCAGTGCTCTGGAATTTGTCTATTACTTAGGTGGATGTTGGTCTTATTCAAAATATGGTGAGCCCCGGAGGCAAGGGGCAGGCCTTTTTTTCTTTACATCCCTCCTTTCCAACTCCATCTCTGCTGCCAGGCACTGGGGATGCAGATGGGATTTAGAGCCTGCCTTGGGGAGTGCCCAGTCTGGTGGGGCAGACTGACTTTCAAAGTAATGAGTGTACATACATGTTCTTGACACAGGTTTGTGGCAATGCATGAGATGTTTACTGAGCTGAACCATTTTCAAGGCTGAGGGAGCCAAGTGAATGATCACTGACTCCCCTCCTCATGTACCTTTCTAGTAGACCTTCCATTCTCCCCTGAGGGAGAGCCCCTGACTCTGAGGCCAAGTTCTCGGGAGACTGAGTCATTCCCATGGACCCAGCTCTGCTCCCCACCACATCCTGGCCATCAGGGGACCTTCTAAGTGTGGCCTCTATCTTCTCACATGGCTAGCAGAGTATGCACAATTGTTAGGAAATGAAATGCTCACAGCCAGCCAGGCCTGGAAAGGGCTCATGCTGCTTATTCTAACTAAAGAGTAGGCGGCCAGTCCTCATCATTCCTATCCCATGCTCTATGAGTCAAGTTAATAAATTAATAAAGTAATGCATTAATTAATAGATCCATCAAACATTTAGTGAACACCTATTTTGTGCCAGGCCATGGAGGCAGACATTTGGAATACAAAGATAAATGGCCTCTGGTTGCTGCTCCCAGCTGAGACTTTTCTCCTGGCTCATAGGAGGAGGCTCTAGAATCTGGAGAGCTGGCTGCTAGCCCTGGACCCCTTGTTTCCTGAGGTAAGTTACTCTAATTCTCAGGGCCTCGTTTTCCTTGTCTGCAGTATGAGGATTGTAACCGCTGAGCTGTCTCACAAACTTGAGAGGCTCAAACAGAATTACATATCAAGAGTACTTGGTAAGTTGCACAGTGCTATACTAATTGTGCAATGGTTACTGAGACAGGTGGTGTTAGTGACTTAACCCAAGAACCATTCTCTACCCCCTTTTCCAGGCTAACACAAGCCAAATTTTGCTTGAGAAAGCAACACACTCAGCCCTGGGGCAATGAATCATAATTTGGCTAAGGCAATCAAGACAAGTCTGCTTCCTCTTTGCCAGATACTCAACTTCCCAGTCTCCCTTGCAGCTAATGGTAATCATGTGACCCACTTCTGGCCAGTAAGATGAAAAAGGAAGTTCACTGGACTGGCAGAGGGAGTTTGGGAGGAATTTTGCTGATGCCACCTGTTCTTCTTGCCATAAAGGTGAGCTCTGCTGGCCATCTTGGGATCCGAAAGTGACAGGCACGAGGACTACAAGTCACCTTTAAGGAAGGTGGAGTAGAGCAACTTTCCCTTTCTACTTCCCCCATTCCTGGGGCCCCACTCAAGGCACTATCCTGTCCTGGGTGGAGGCTACAGCCTCTGATCATCTGCTGCATGATGATTCACTGTGATGGAAAAGTGGGAGGAGATGCTGATCCTGAAAACAGTATTTATGGTCCAGTGTGGGAAGTCCTTGGGGCAAAGAAAGCACTAGACACAGTGGGAACAAAGGGTGGGGGGGAGGCCCAATCCACAGTGGGGTGGCTTAGAGGTCAGAGATGCTGGGGGAGGAGTTGGAATGCATCCCCTTGTCTCTGTCTCATAGGTGCAAGTCTCATCCATACAACAGGACAACTGTCCCAAAGCCAGGGCTTACAGTCTTCTCCTGGAGCCTCCATTGCTCTCAACTCAATAAACACTAAATAAGACTTGCCCAAGGCTATATACCTTGAGCCAATGCCAAGCCAAGTCTTCACATCCCATCTTTATGGTTTAGGCTTATGCTGTCCAATATGGCAGCCACCAGCCAGGCACAGGCAGCTGAATTTAAATTTCTAATTAAAATTAAAGTTAAAAGTTGAGTATCTTAGTCATACTAGGTACATTTCAAAAGTACAATAGCCACATGTGGCTAGTGGCTACTGCATTAGAGACTGTAGACATAGTCCATCTCCATCATGGCAGAAGGTTCCACTGGACAGAGCTGGTCCAGAAGCTTGAGATAATCAGAAAATAACTCACAGATCCCTGCTCAGAGACCACAGGCCTGCACAGCAAGCAGGGGTTTTGGGGCCGGACGGCCTGAGTATTTGGATGGAGTAAGGAAAAAGGACAGGAGAGAACACTTCGTGAGTGCCTGTGATGTGCCAATCACTGTCCTGTGTGCTTTATATCCGCTAGCCCATTTATCCCTCACAGCAGCTCTGTGCAAGTGTCGTTTTTAAATTCCATGTGACAGATGAAGACATGGAGCTCAGGGTGTGAAACGAGTTATCCAAGACCCCATGCCTAGGAAACAGTAGGGCTGGGATATGGATCAAGATCTGACTCCGAACCCATATTTGTCTACCATGCCTCTTTTCCAGGATGTCAGGTGTGGAGGTGTTTCCTCCCCTCACTCTCTTGTGAAAGAAAGGGGTGAATCAGTGAGGAGTGTCAAATTCCAGTAGGCATGGCGGGGGGGTGGGGGATATTGTCCACACAGGCCCACAGGGAGGTAGTCCTCCCTTTAGCTCTGACTGTCTCCCCTGCCTGGGAGACTAGGTCATAGGGCAAAATCATTCTTTCCTGGGCCTCCTCTCCCAGGCTGGGCTGTTGCTATTAGAGGCCTCTGTAAATCAGGCCCCAGTCGCCCCTGGAGACTCCAGACCAGTGGGGGAGGAGCTCCTACTGCAAGAAGATCAAGGTGCTAGGGCTCTCCCAGGGAGTTTGCAGAAGATTCAAAGGCTGGGGCCTGATTTATGAGGCTGCCTGTGGCTCCAGGCTGTCCCAGATCAGTGTCTGCACCACCCTTAAACTCTGCATTAGTCCAGAGATGTGTCAAAGGATCTGAGGCCAGACCCAGGACAGGGGCAGATCTGTCCCTTCTCCCCTGCAAGGAGGCTTGGAGTCAGCCATGCCTGGCAGGAGATGTGTCCATGTCCAAGATCTTGCATCAGCCTCGGCATTTTTGGCTCTGCCTGATAGGGCTGGGGAGACGGGGGTGAAGGAGCAGGAGCAGGCCCCTCTTGGAAATGGGGTCCAGGCTGCAGTCAGGAAGCTCTGCCCACAGAAACAGCCCTAGAGCCAGCCTCCACTCCTCATGGCAACCCTTTCAGGGAGGGAGGACTCTCCCTTTTTCATATGAGGAAATGGAAGCTCTGAGAGGACAGGTGCCACGCCCAGGCGGTAAGCAGCAGGGCAGGATTTGAACCCAGTTCTGACACTGAAATCTCTGCTTCTTGCCCTCTGCCTCCTTGCACAGTACCCCACACTTAGTGAGTCTTTCTCCACCAACTCCAAAGACAAAACTTACAACCCATATCATTAATGGCAAGTATATATTCCTTTGTACTCTTCCAAGCTCTTCCATTGCCCTAATGAGTGATGAGAGGACACTGCGTTATCTGCCCTGGGAAGTTTATAAAATGGGATGCACTCCCTTACCAGGGCTGATATCTGGGCTGGCAACCTGCCAGGACATCCAGGGACCCAGTGACTTCCAGAGGCCCTTCCAGTTTGAGCCCCCTCTGGTGACTAACCTGGTCCTCCTACCGGGAAGGAAGCAAACTCCCCAGTGCTCACCGAAGCCCTAACGTTCTCAGTTCTTAGCCACTGTAGTACTAGTTTCCATTTAAAGACACATGCCCAAGAGGTGCTGGGTCACTCAGCCATCACTATTTCCTTCAGTAATCTGGCAAAGTAAATATTTTAAATGTGGTTTGCAGAAGCTTATAGGAGTTAATGCCTCACAGATAATAAGTAGCATAGTTAGGGGTCAGCCTGGCTTCATTTGCTTCCCACACCCTGTGCTCCCATGGCAGCACCTAGCCTCTAACAGCAGGCCAGGCTGGGAGAACCCAGGGAGGGTCTCTCATGTGCCATCCGATTGCCATCTCTTTGTTCCTCTGCCCAGATGGTGTCTCACTTCCAGGCAACAATGACACAGAAGTGACGAGTGTGGATACTAGAGTCAGAGCCTGGGTCTGGATTCCAGCGCTGCTTCTTAACAGCTGTGTAACTTTCCACAAGTGACGTAACCTCTCTGGGTCTCTGTTTCCTGTTCTGCAAAATGGGGATACTATCTACTTGCCCCAGGGCCCTGATGTGCTGAGGATCATTCCCAGGAAGCACCTGGTACCACGCTGGGTCCTGGGAAGTCACTGACAAATGTTCACTGTCACAGTGGCCCTGCTTCCCCTGGCGCTCGGCACCAGGCTGGCATCGAGTACACAGTCAATGAAGAAACAAGGAGACTCTGCGAGGAGGTACATTAGGATGATGTACTGACAAAACCTTGGGAAAACTGCTGGTGCCTTTCCAGATGGAGCTCCTCAGGATGGTCTGCCAATCCAATCAACTCAGGTTCCCAGAAAGTCTCTCCCACCCACCCCACCTCCACTCTGTAAGCCCCACCCAAACCAGGACAGCAGCAATTCTCCCCTTCCCCTGGTGAGCCTTCCTCGGTGGTCTGTTTCTTTAGGACAGGAAAGCAGCTGTCTGGAAGGCACCCAGGGAAGCCATTCCTTGGGACATGTCCCCTGACCCACCCCGGCAAGGCTGGGATGACAGAAGGACAAACCCAGCCAAACATATGGACCCGTGGCCCAGGATAGGCAACAGCTGGGTCACTGCCTGACTTTTCTTCTGTTCCTTGGAATAATCTGGCAATGAGAAGACATAGTCTCAGCAACTTATAGACATTTTCCCAGGAAATCCTAACCTCTAAGGGAACAATTTGCTCCATTCCCACACATTTCAGTCTACTTATTTGGAAGACCAATCTTTGCGTGGGCACACGCGCGCGCACACACACACTCACACACACACTTCATGTGGTCTTGTGTATAATTACACAAACCTGATAACAGCAACCACTAATGTATGTGCTAAGTAATAAAAATAGCTACTATATTCATCATCATCTCATATAGTTCTCACAACAAGCATTGAGATAGGGGCTTTATCCCCATTTCACAGATGAGGACATAGAGGTGGACCGCCTTTCAGAGAGCAAGCTGCTAGTCATGCATGGTAAGGCTCACATCAGAGCCCAGGTCTAAGAACTCTGGTACCAGGAATCCACTCCCTTTCCTGGATTTGCCTCCTCCACCTGTTCTTAAGGAGCTCACCCTGTTGGAGAGGTTTTCTTTCCTTGGTTATGTTTTCTATTCTTTGGGTAAAGTTGACAAAGTGGGGTTCTTTTTCAATGCCAGAGTCTGTGTCCCTGGAGGCTCAGGAAGGAACCAGAAGTTGCACTTTCCAACATGGATTGCCTGCTAATTTTCCAAGGCAGCTCAGCCCCTGCCAGTGTCCCCTCCCTCCTCTGGGCTGAGGGCCCAGGAACCCAGTCTCAAAGTTCAGCTTGCTTCCTCCAGCACACACATTTGGAAATTGAAATTTCCCACATTTTCACCACACAAAAGCCAGGTTGTATTCTTGTTCTCTTCAAAATATGCCAAAGGAATTTTTCCTACCCCTTGAACTTTCTCCAAAAATAAGTAGAAAAAGTGAAGACCATTTTGCCCTGTAAGCAGAGAATAGAAAAATCAACATGAAGAGTGACATTTCCAGGATGTTACGAAACAGCGAACATGCGAATCCATCTCAACACCATTTGGCAACCTTGGGGATACAGTAGATAATATTTCCCACCCACAAACTCCTCACTGAGTTTATATTAACATTTTGCTTTTTAAAAAAATAAAAAACAATAAAACAGAATCTGAAAAAGGTAAGAAGCCTTAATAAATTAACACCACCTGGATTAAAATTCGGAGTCAGCACACTGACCACCAGCAAATAAAACATGGAACTACACAGATAACTTAGTAACACAAAAGCGATAGTGGCCCAAGATAAATTAAACTTGCAGCATAAAGGTTGAAGCCAAGGAGAGGAAGGGAAGTGTTTATCCCATAACTGATGAAGACTGCAAAGAACTAAGTACAATCGTAAAAGTACATGGATTATTCTTAACTCACCAAATCATCCATTCCCAGGATTGTCTGCGATCCTGGTCTGGGCTTCCCAGGCCCCTGTATCTGCTGCCTTCAAAACCCTGCATGCAGGTCTCTTGTGTCTCCCCCGCCCCATCTCCCAGCTCAGTGAGAATCATCTTTCACAGTCTGATCACATCACTCCCAGCTCTGCTTATCTCTCCTCACTTCCCTTCTCAAAGCCAAACAGCTAGCTCTGCCCCCAGGGCCCTTCTTCCCACCCCTGGCTCCTGGCAGCCTGCTCCCCAACCCCTGCTCATCACTTCCCAGGAATTTGCTTTAAGCAAGGGACCTGCCTGTGCACTGGCCTCCACTCGGCATGAGTCTGAGAGAATTCAAATAGGAAGCAGGAGCCTTAGATACCATCTACTCCCAACCTCTCTCCTGAGGAGGACTCACCCTAAAGGTAAGCTGGCTGAATCCATCAGAATTTGCTCCCACCTCTCCAGTAACTGGGAGCTCATGCACACCCGTAAGGAAGAGACACAGACAGAGGACGAGGTTTACAGACTAAAAGTCTACATCCAAACCCATCTCTCCCAGCTACCAGCTGTGCCATGCTGGGCAAGTGATGGGACTTCTCTGGGGCTCAGACCTTCCATCTGGAAAATGAGGCTAACAAGTCCTACCTCACAGCCATCAACAACATCAGGAACATCATCATCATCATCTTTGGACAATTTCAGCGTGAAAGGAACGTGGTATTGCAGCTAGTAAGGCCTGAATTGGAATCCCAGCTCCAGAACTTGGGGAAATGAGTGAACTTCTCTAACCTTCACTTTCCCCATCTATAAAGTAGGGATAGAAAGGTCTTCCTCAAAGGGTGACTGTCTAGATTGAATGAGATGACACATGTAAAACTGGCTTTGCAAACTGTTTAATTGGAATAAATATAAGCATTTTTTTTCTGCTGAGCTGAAACCTGACTTACAGTAACTCACCTGGGAGCTTCGGTACACAGAGATGTTCCTGCCACAAGGACCTCTGAGCCTTCCCTCCTCCTGTTGGAGGAGCCCCACTCCTCAGTCATTCCTGGGGGTCTCTGGTTTGCCTTGGGCACCACCTGGATTCCCCTCCTGCCAGGGGTGCATCTGAGGGAGTGCTGCTGGGATCTCCTTGTGTGGGGATCTAGCCCCAGTGCCTCTGCTCCAGACCCTCTCTCCTTTGCAGGCCCCCCCTGCAGTTTTCTGTGGAACATCCCATCCCATTGCTCATGTCCTTTTCCCTGTCGTCCCCATGGTGTAAATTTAAGGTCCATGGGGAGAGGTTAGAGTCATGGTGTCCTCTTTGCCTCTGTGGTCCTGAAGTAGTCATTTCCTCCCCCAAAGGCACTTGCTCCCCTGGGTCTAAAACAAAGAGGTCGATGGTATCATCATCAGGTCTACTGATTGCAATGATCATCAAAACTATTTCATGCAGATTTTCCCCAAATGAATTTGACCTTGAATACTCCCCCACTTTCCCCTTTAATTTTCCAGCAGAGCTTCCCAGGGATTGTTTAGGAAGGACTGGGACTACAGCTCTTCAGTGCTGACACCCTGTACATCTGCATGCTCTTTAAGGCAAGATCCCCGGAGACCTTTTTGTAATCCTCACAACAAGGAATATAAAAATTGGCCATGATTGCTTCTAGATTGACAGAGAGCACAGCAAGCTCTGCTGTCACCACGTGGCTCTTGTTAATCTGTACCCATCTATCTGCCTAGCAAACACTTGTAATGCAGCCTTCATGGGTGCCCACGGGAGTTTAAATAACTGTGGAGCTTTTTGTTTCTCATGCATTTGTGCAGCCATTTGCTGCCCCAAGTACGGGGAGATTCTGTTCATAGCAGTTTAGCAGCAGAAAAGGGCTGTCTGGTTGAACACTTTCACACCAGGGCCGTTTTTAGCAACTTTAGCAGTTTTGCCTGGTACTCTTAGGTGGAGGAGGGGAGACAACCACGTATATCCCTCCTCTGAGCACGTTTCCTTGTCTGTAAAATGGGTATAAGGATATGCAAATCATAGGATTTCTGTAAACATCAAATGCTGTAACAAATACACGGAGAACAGCATATAGCACACACTAAGCAGTTATTTCACACTTTGCTCAACTTACAAAGCTCATCCCCCTTAGGTCCCCGCCCCCTCCTACACATCACTGACATCTAGTGGCAGGCCTGGGTAACTACAGGTGTGAGTACCCAAAGCTCCAGCCTCTTGCGTGCCCAGTGGACCTGGTTTCAGGGATTGTGGTTTGTCTTCTAAGTAGTGTCAGCCAAGACCTGCCTCCGATTTTCCAGGCATTTCCATATTTATCATCTAATTGCATCCTCATCTCAACCTTTAATGGTGAATAGCTTACAATGACAAAGGGAGGATCATAGCTAGTTGTGGGGCAGGACTGAGGTCTGCCCTCGATGGTAGATTCCCTGAGGTCAGGGAATTTGTCTGTCTCATTTCCCACCATATCATCCCCTGTACCTATGGCGCTGCTTGGCACACAGTAAGTTCTCAGTAAATATCTGTAGGAGCAATGACAATTTTAGGAAACCCCAGTCTGTGCCAGTCCCCCTCCAGTTTAGAAGTCCATATGGTGAAGGGACTTCCTCCAAGTGACAAGTGGCAAAACCTGCTCCAGGAATAAATTTATAAGGAAGCCCCTCCCCGTCTCCTCCCAATGTGTTTTCAAGTGGACAAAAGGTATTTAGGAGGGGTGTTCTTAACCTTCCACTCCCCTTATCTGGAAAGGAGTCTGCCTGTGTCCTGAGTCCAGACCCCAGAAAAGTTCACACCAGACTGAGGTAGGGCAAGAAGTGAAAATGGAAGCTGCAGAGGCATGTGGGCTGGGGCTGGGGAGAGTGCTTCTCTGGGGGAGGGTTGCAAAGCATCCAGGATTTTAAAGGAAAGCAAGAGAATAACTGTAGGAGGGCAGCTACCTGGGAAGAGGGGATGGGATTAGGGGCCATCCCCGGGGTTTCAAAGGTGGCATCATTTTCTGTTTCTTAAGCCAACTGGTGGGGCCATGAGAGTTTCTCATTATTGTTTACACTGCACACATTTGTTATAAACACTCTTCGTAGTATATAAAAATTTTTCATAATAAATATTTTAAAAGAGATATAGGAGAAGCTGATGTCAGTAAATGCAGAGAGAAAAGGCAGATTTTAAGCAGTTTTTCTGTGGATATGGTGTTTCTTGATAACTTCTGAGAAATATTAAGTGGAAGTCTGAGTTATTCTGATGTTATTTCTGATTGCTGGGCCATGTCTTGACCTTGGCGTGCTCCAGGACTAGCACACAGGGTCCTGGCTTTACAGCCCTTACTTTGGCTTGACTTTGAAATGGATTGACATGGCAGAGAGGCTCTTGATTGATAGAAGCAGAATTAAGAAACAGTCGCATCCTGGAGGGCTGAGTAATCCTGCACAGTGCTTTACTTCTCTGGGTTCCTTGTGTTACGTGGGTAAATGATGCTCTGCGCCTCACTTTCCTCTCAGGACTGGTGTGAGGATTTAATGAGAACATGCAAATGAGGGTGCTTTGTAAACCAGAAAACATGCTGTAACTGTGGGATGACTATTACCATAAGCACTCCTGGCAGAAAAGTACTCTGAAAATGACATAAAGTGCCCCCAAAATGTGAGGCATTTATGTTATAACTGGGCATAACGTTCAGCCAAGGTTTCCTGGAACAGAATCAAGACTTCATACCACTCCAGCCAGAACAGGTGGAAAGTGCACTTGGCAGCTGTCTTCTAGTAACAGAAGATTTATGATGAGAGACCGGAGAGTGCCAGGGCTAGGAACCAGACTCCAGGGCCAGATCGTGTGAGTTCGAGTCCTAGCAACACTTTCTACTGGCTTGGGCACAGTATGACCTTGGGAAGTTTCTTAACTTCTCCATACGCCAGTCTCCTGATGTATAACATGGGCAAAACAATGGTAGCTAGAGCATAGAGCTCTTCTGAGAGTTAAATGAGTTAGTATGTACAGTGCTCAGGACAGTGTCTGACATGGAGGAAGCTGCCGTCAAGTACAGCAGTTATCAGTGTTAGTACAATATAGGCTCCGTTTTCTGAGGGAAAAATAAACAGAAGGAACAGGCATCTGCTGCAGTCATACATTGGAAAGCTGGGTTAGACACTTGGAAGAATTTCCTGAGAAGGTTACACAGTGCTCATCATGAAATTTGGGGGATCCCCAGGGAGCTCCCTCTTGGTCAACCATGGGCCGGTGCAATGGTAAAGCTGAAGCTCCAACACTCCTCAGCCACCCTTCCAAAAATATGAGAATATACCCTGGGTCCTGGAGAAGCCAGCGCTGAGCTAAGTAAATAATAGGGAAATGCTGAAAAATGACCCACAGCCTTGTCCCTGCTCCCAAAGCTCCTGGTACCTGGTGGACATCTGTGAGATGTTATGAGGGTTAAGGAACAGCACATGTGAAGCCCTTGGCATGGTGCCTTGCACACGGTAAGCACCATCATCATTGCTACCTCTTTTGTCTGTCCATCTATCCACCCATCCTCAAGTGATCTTTCCAAAGCTGCTCTGTCCAAAAGGACTTTCTGTCACAACACACACATTCTGTGTCTGCGCTGTGCATGTGGCCAGCTAGCCACCTGCGGCTGTTGAGCACCTGCGGTGTGACTAGTGTGACTGAGGAACTGAGTTTTTCATTTAACTTTTTTTTCCAGATGTTCTTATGGATTTTTTTTAAAGTCATTTTTAATTAATTTAAATAGCTGCCTGTGGCTTCTGGCTACCATATTAGACAGCATAGTTCTAAAGCCAAAACACAGTCATGTCACTTCTTGGTGTCAAGTTTTTCCAAGTCTCTAGTCCCTTTGATATGCATTCGAGACCCAGTACAACCTCCAGATGAGGGGTGTTCCCTGAGCTCATCCTGCCCTGAAGCCACATGGAACAGCTCCCTGCTCCCTGAATACACTGGCAGTGTCTCTGTCCCTCTGCTTTCAACGCCCTTTCTGCCTTGTCTGCCTGGTAACCGCTTCAGGAAGCTTTCTCAGGCTCTTCCCACAATCCAAGGAGGGTTGGGACACCCCCTTGGATGGCTCCCCCAGCCTCCAGGACTCACCTCTCCCCTGGGATTTACCCAGCACGGATCAAATGCATATTAGAATAAAATAATTTTGTATGATTATAGAAATAATACATTGTTATTGCACATAATTCTGATTGCTCCCTGAGGGATGACCAGGGCCATGTTGTAAGCATTTCTGTGGCCGGTGCTCTGGGGTGCATAGAGATCTAGAAGACTCAGTCCACTCTTGTGGGCCCACAATGCATCCCCTTCAGGTGGAATCACGGACTTCCACCAAGGCCCTTCCACTTCCCAAGGCCCGTCCTCTTAGCATCACTTGCATACATTACTGCATTTCATCAGTCCTAAGATGTCAGCAATTGCAAGATGCACCATCGATTCAGTAATAGCCTTTTTGAGGCAAGAAAACAAACAAAGCACGACCTTAATGTACACATTGATTGTAGGATATTTTCCACTTTCAGAAATGTACAAATGTAAAGAAAGAAATTGCTGAAAATCAAGGAAAGTTAGGCAAACCGTGAGCTGGCCTCTAGGGAGATGTCCCTTCTAGAGACTCATTCTGCAGTGGCCACTTGAAGGACACTTTCCTCTGCTCCCCACTCGCCGTCTTAGGCCAACTGCTATCTGATTGGGCCTCCAGAATGGAAGGATTCAGATGGGTCCTATGGTTGTATGAATGGACCAAATGAATATTAGAATAAACATTTTTTCTGGATGACAGAAATAACACGTTGTAATGGCACCTAATTCTCTTTCATACAGGGCCTTTGTATTAGCTGTTTCTTCTTCTTAGAACACTCCTATCCCAGATTTCATTTGGGTCTCTCTTCCCCATTTTTCTCAATCAAATGTCCCTCTAAAGAGTGGGTCTTCCCTTCCTAGCTGAATTGGTCTCACCTCCCCCTGCTCTGTCAGTTTTTCTCAAATTAACCATCTCATTTTCTTCCCAGCACTTATCAGCATTTGGTATTAATTGTCTAATTATTTATTCCCTGTCTTTCCCCAGCAAGACAGTAAGCTTCTGAAAAGCAAGAATTTTGTCTCGTAAGTATTCAAGAAATTTTTGTGAGTAACTGAAAGTACAGAAAATAATAAAGAAAATAATAAGGACGCCCCGTGTCCTCACTACTCAGAATCACAATTAACATCTAAGTGCACAGCTATCCTTCTAGACATTTTCTGCATCTACGTATGCTCATACAATCACGTTTTAACATTAAAGATGTGACCTTTCTATTTAGACTGCTTTCTAATCTGCTTCTCCACCTCACTTACTATACCATGAGTACCATTCACATCCATATCACAGCTGGGTCTCATTGGTTTTAAAGGAGGCATGCTATTTCCCCATATGGAGTAACCCTCATTGATTGAACCAGACCCTGCAGATGGACACTTAGGTTGCTCCAGGTCTTCCCATTACGATAAGCAATGCTGCCAATGAGCATCTTGGTGCAAATGCCTTTGCATGATGTTCTGCTTATTTCCATTAAAACATTATTAGTGGGTCAAAGGGTATGTGATATTACTAGGCTTTGGCTAAGTAGTGAGAATGGGGCCACTTCACAGGTGAGGGATCCTACTGTACACAAAGCACTTTACAAGGCTCCAAGGGGGTTGAGAAGGAGACAGGAGGTGGGATCATCTCCATGCCTTGGGCAAATACTGTCCAGAACCCTCGTAAAAGTTCTAAGCCTCAACTGATGGGCTGCTTGGAGCTAGTGGCTGAGCCATCCGAGGTTTTAGTCATAGACATTATTTTTACAAAAATGATTTTAAAAGGTTTTAGAATACATAGATACATTCATGCATGTGCCAGAAAGATGCAATTTACAATTAAGTTCTATAATCACACCTGTCCAAACCCACAAGTCAATATAGCACAGGTGTGAGCCACCAGCGAACCCCAGTTTCAGTTTGAAAGGGTGAAATCATTATTTTCACCCTCTCAACATATTTAATAGTTGTTGTAAAACCAGTGAATATAATTTGGCTTCATTTGGAATTCCCTTTTCTTTTATTGCTTCCTTGCAATTCTGGTTGAGCTGAAATCTATTAAATACAACAACTTCCCATCACCTGTGTGCTCAAACAAATCCAGTCTGACACTGGGTGAAAAACTCCGGTTTGGAAACCCAGGAACAAAGGATGTGTGGAAACACTGACTTCCCATTCTCTAGGGTTCACATTATTCAAATCCAATTCTTCCCAGCTCTCCCAGCTCTGCCCTCCCTGCCTTCATTGAGGTCGGATAGCAGAGTGATGCCGACCTTTGTTGCTCCTGATCCCAGGAAGGCTGGCTGAGAAGCCAAGGGCTCATTTTGCAGATGAGGCTCAGGTCAGGGAAAGGTGGAGCTGGTAGGGGCCTGCCGAGTGAGCCAGGCTGGTCAGTGCCTATGTCTTTCCCTCTTCCCCGAGCTGGTTTCAGCCCCATGGTTTGAAGTAAAGAAGTCCCCAAACTTCAATTTGGCAGCTATTGCTCTAAACCAGATGAGTAAAGGGCTGACTCTGAGCAGCAGTTTGCAAGAGCAAGGTAACTGTATTGCTGGCTGGCGGAGAGAACCAGCTTACGTGGGGCCAACTCTACTTAGTATTATGAATTAATGGTGCTAGGAGATGCTAATTATGTTCTAACAGCTTACCTAGTAAAATATAACATTGGAAACTTTTATTTTGACATTTTGCTTTTCCATGAAATCTTAAAATCAGAACCACTGGTTCATACAACCACAAACAAGAAGTTATATTATTTTTAATAAATTACCTAGATTCTAGTCACCATGCTAATGTTTCACACAGGCTCTGTTCAAGCCTCAAGATAATCATATGAAGTGGAAATTATTATCTCCTTTTTATAGACCCGGAAACTGAAGCCCAGAAAGTAACATTATTTGCTCCAAGTCACAGAGTGAATAAGTGGCAAAGGCAGGATCCTAACTCAAGTCTAGCTCCAAAGCATAGCTACCTAGATGAGGGAAGGGGGGGCAGGAATCTCCCCAACATAGCTGGGTAATGATGCTTTTATTCATGCATCACACCTTTGCAGAATACCTTCTGGGAGGAAGCCCAGCCTAGTTGAAAGAAGGTGCTGAGGGACAGGCAGTCCCAGGCTGGAGTCCTCGTGTGACCCCTACCAGCAGAGTGACCAGTTGGCTGCCTAACCACTCAGGGCTTCAGTCTCTCCAAGTGTAATGCAAGAATATGCTATCTTCCTGTGGCTTTGCTGGGCGGACTACAGGAAGAAGCATGTGAGGAAACAGCCAAGCAGTGCCCGCCACATAGTACGTGCTTGACAGAGATCAGGCCTCTTGCCTGTCCCTGAAAGGAAGCCACTGAGCAAATCACCAACAGTTAGGGCTTAGGGTTGGATGTGTTCTTTGATGTCCCCTGGCTCAACTCTCCCACTCTACAGATGGGAAAACTGAGGTTCGGAAAGGAATGGCAACTTGTCCAAGATCACAGTGCAGGGGAATGGCAGAGATGGGACAAGAACTCATCTGCTGACCCACATCTTCTGCTTTTTCTACAACAGCCTGTTAGTGACTTTACCTCTTCATGGCAGTTGCCAAGTGAGCTGTAATGTAAGTAGATTAGAGATGAAGAACAGCATGAATATTTTGATGGGTTAATGAAAGGAAAACAATAACTATTCGACCAAAGAGTAACTGTCTAGAATATACTTTCTTATTTATTAAATGAGTACGCAGCACTTACTCTGCACCTGCCCGGAACTCTTCTAAGCCCTTCACAAACATGAGTTTGCTTCATCATCAGTACAATCCTAGGAGGAAGTTACTCTTTCTATCATCCCCATTTTACAGATGAGGAACATGTGGCACAGAGAGGTTAACTTGCTCGGGGTTCTATTTCTAGTAAATGGGCAGAGCTGGGATTTGAACCCAGGCAGTCTGGCTACAGAGTCCATACCATAATCACTATGCCATGCTGCTTCTCATGAGGAATAATGAATTTCTTTTTACTGTATACAAGAGTGTACGTTACTTGAGAATACTAATCATAATCATGATCACAATCATAGTGGCATGAATAGGAAACATACAAATAGACAATCTCCTCTGTGAGTCTCTTTGGAAACGTAATGGCACCTCCCCAAGTGTCCAAAATTCTCCTTCACCGTCTCTCCACCCACCTCTGCGGCACATCCCACTCCCCACACCTGGAAACATTTTCCTTCCTTGTCTGACTTCCAGTCTTACCCTTCAAGACTCAGCTACGATATCACTAGCTTTGGGACAGCCTCTCCAACAGTGTCTCAATCACAGAGGGTCAATGTTCCCTGAGTCAGCAGGGTTTGACATTGCGTCCGCGATGAGAATGTTTAAAAAAGATAATGACTTTCCTCGAGGAAACTTCCCAGTGGTCTCAGATCACTCCGCTCATCAATGATGCCCAGGAGTAAGATCACAGTCACTTCACTGAGACATGGATGTGTCTAATGCCCTTGATGCCACACACATTTATGGGATAGCTTCTTTGCACCTGGCATTTTTCACACATTATTGCATTTAATGAACATTCCAACTTTGAGGCAAGTACTGTCACCCCTATTTGAGCAAGAAGGACCCTGGATTGGGAAAATCAGGTAACTTGTCTAAGGCCACATAGCCAGCTAAGTGATAGAACTGGGATCTGAAGCCAGGTTCCCAAATTCCTTCTCCAAGAGAAAGCTATTTATGTAACTGTCACAGTAAAAATCCATCCTGGCAAGAACCAGCAATAGATGCTTAATTCATGGGGAAAAGGTTGGACTATTTACATAGTCTTGAAGTTATCTCCCTACAAAATTCTTATTACAAAAAGGAAAATGGTAATGGGAGGAACTGGAGACCATCTGTGATGCTTAGTTTTGTGTCAATGTGGCCAGGCCTTAGTGCCCAGTTATTCAGTCCAATGCAACTCTAGGTGTTGCTGTGAAAATATTTTGCAGATGTGGTTAACATCTACAATCAATTGACTTTAGGTAAAGGAGATGACTCTCGATAATATGAGTGGCCTCATCCAATGAGTTGAAAGGCCTTAAGGGCAAAAACTGAGGTTTCTCAGAGAGGAAGATGTTCTACTTCAAGACTGCAGCTTCAACTCCTGCCTGAATTTCCAGGCTGCTGACCTGGCTGACACGTTTCAGACTTGCCAGCCGCACAATCATGTGAGCCAATTCCTTAAAATAAATATGTATGTATATATTAAGAGATTACACATATGCATACAGTGTGTGTGTGTATATATATGTAGAACATAAATATGTGGGTATACATAATATTCCATTAGCTCTACTATCCTGGAGAATGCTGACTAATATGCCATCTTAACCAACTCACCAAAATTAGCATCACCAATGAGCATAATATACCTCCAGATGTTATACCCTGAGAAGGAGACAACATCGTTCAGGTAGTATTAACATTTGTAATTGAAAAAAGATAAAAATATTAATGAAAAGGACCTATCCTCCTCCCTCTGTGGCTCACAGGCCAGCAATAGTAGCAGCCACTGGACCTGGTGATCCTGGGTGCCCCTGACCTGGAAACGGTGGAAGATTCAGCCAAGGATCTCCTGGGCTCCTGTCCAGTTCCCTGTCTGCTTTCCCTTCTCTCAGCCCCTTTCCTCCTTCCCTTCCACTCTCTCCCCTTTCCCCTTCCCCACACAAACACACACCGACTCACGAACACCCACCGCTTGAAATTTTCTCTCTGCCACCCAGCAGGCCTGGGATAATTCCATCTCCTCGATTTTATGATGCCAGAGTATGCAGTAAGTCACTTTGCACACATCTGGGGATTCCTGTCAGAGCTGGTTATCTGCCTACAGAGGGATGTTAACGTTTACGGCCGTGAGCAGGGACGTGTGACACTTCAAGGAAGCAAGGTGCCAGCTACCTTTCCGAGCTGCAGGTGGTTTTTAATGGAAGCAGAATATTGCCACTTATTATTTATTTCACTTCTTATTTTAAAAATGTGATTAATACAGCTCACCAATAAATCTGGCCAAGTACAAGCACTCATGAAGCACCCTTGGAGGGCTTGGTTCGACAAGGCCTAATTGCTGTGAGGGCAGAGGCAACCAGGTGAGGGGAGCTTCCTTCAGCCTGAACATGAACCAGTCTTTTTTCTTGTGTGCTTCTAAAGCAGTGATTCTCCTTATGAGGTGCCCAGCTGACGAGCCAAGGAGGCCTTCTAGCAAGCAGGCCGGGGTTCAGGAAACGGGTAGTACTGAGAGGCCGGTTCTGCGGCTGCCACGCAAGGGAGAGGGTTTTGGAGCCAAGCAGGCAGGCCGAGGTTCAAATGCCAGCTCAGGCAAGAGAGCCAGGCAAGCTGGAGAACCCCTCTAAGCTTATGTCCCACATGTAAAATAGAAATGAAGGGTGTCAAAGGGTTGCCGAGTAGGTAACGAGTACATGTTTGGAAAGTTCTGAACCCAGTGCCTTCCGAATCACAGACACTCAGCTATCTTTAGCCTAGTGTTTATGAAGACAGTGGATGATGGAACAAGAACAGTTTGGTTTTGAATCCTACCTCTGTCACTCACTAGCCATGTGACTCTCGGCAGTTCTGAACCTCTCTGTGCCTCAGTTCTCTTGGCTGTGAAATGGGGCTACCCCAGGGTTGTAGTAAGCATTAATTGAGATAATCCCTACCTGGCACTCTGTGAATGCTAATGCAGCTATTGCTTTTGTCACTCCTTCCTTTACTTTCTACCCACCTTCTTCCATGGTCTGATCCCAAGTGACAATTCCTGCTGGCGCATTCCTGCTTATTCACTGAGACCTAGTTTAAATATCACCTCTTCTATAAAGTCTTCCCTGATCCCATTGGTAGAAACAATACCCTCTTCCCTCTCTGCTGCCAGGACACTTAGTGCATCTCCATCATCATCATTACATCCTGTCGCCCACCTTATTATAAGGGGACACTTGCTCCTGCATCCCCTTTATGGTAGGACCAGGTTTTATCCATTGTCATAAACCTGCTGTACAGCCCAACCCTTAACAGCCCACAGCACACAGAGAAGCTGGTGCTATTTGTCTCGCACCGCAGCCCCCTCCCTAGCCACCCTGCAGCAGAGGGGGTTGAGAGCTGTGCTCCCCTGTAATGGCACTCACAGCACTCTGGACACTCACAGCACCCTGGGCACCACAGGTGGACAGCTGCAGTCTGGTACCTAGAGTCCATGACCCAGGAGGTGGAGAGGAATGCGTGCTGGTGAAGAAAAGATGGGTCATGGGGATTTTCTCACCAGCTGCCTCCTCTCCCTGTCAACACTTTTGACAGGTGACAGTGCTGGCCTAGGAGGGAAAGAAGTCTCTTTGGAGCTCCTGGATTCGTAAGTTGAAGCAGAGTCCATAGACCAGCCAGGTCCATGGAAACGTGCATGTCAGGTAAGTTCCAAAGTTCAGAGCAAAAAAGGGGTCAGTTTGTGGCACAGGCTCCCACCTGGGATGATGGATGGCGTGGGTCTGCTTTGGAAGGGAGGACACTAGCACCTGCGACATGGTATCTGAGAGATAGGCCCTTTGCCGGTAAAGCACCCAACCCTGCTCTCCCCAGCCAGCTTGGACACTTTCCTGGGCTCTGCACTATGCAAGATCTTTGTTCCTCTTTCAGGGTTAACTCATTCACTAAAAGAGTATCATCAGCTCCACTCAGCAACAACCATTCCTGGAACCTCCTTGATATGGTTTCATTACCCACCCAAATCTCATCTTGAATTGTACCTCCCATAATTTCCACGTGTTGTGGGAGGGACCCGGTTGGAGACAATTGAATCATGGGGGCGGTTTCCCCCATACTGTTCTCGTGGCAGTGAACAAGCCTCACAAGATCTAACAGTTTTATAAGGGGAAACCCCTTTTGCTTGGCTCTCATTCTCTCTGGCCTGCTGCCAGGTAAGATGTGCCTTTCACCTTCCACCATAATTATGAGGCCTCCCCAGCCATGTAAAACCATGAGTCCATCAAACCTCTTTTTCTGGCTGGGTGCGATGGCTCATGCCTGTAATCCCAGCACTTTGGGAAGCCGAGGCAGGCAGATCACGAGGTCAGGAGATTGAGACCACCCTGGCTAACACGGTGAAATACTGTCTCTACTAAAAATACAAAAAATTAGTGGGGTGTGGTGGCAGACACCTGTAGTACTAGCTACTAGGGAGGCTGAGGCAGGAGAATGGCGTGAACCCGGGAGGTGGAGCTTTCTGTGAGACAAGATTGTGCCACTGAACTCCAGCCTGGGAGACAGAGTGACACTCTGTCTCAACAAAAACAAAACAAAACAAAACAAAACAAAAAACCTATTTTTCTCTATAAATTACCGGGTCTTGGGTATGTCTTTATCAGAAGTGTGAAAACAAGCTGATACATTCCTTAATGGACCAGAACCTATGCTGGGCACAGGGGACAGAGACAGGTGAGGCCATGGGCCTGCCCTCAGGAGCCCACACGCTAGGAAGAGGCTGCCATGGAAACCCAAATATGATAGGGCAGCACACACACCACAGAAGAACATGGGTCATACAGAGAAAGGAGGTGGGAGGGGGCAGTCAAGAAGGGTCTCAGAGAGGAGACGTGGGTGAATCCTGGCTTGAAAGAATTTGTTAGATGAAGAACAGTGTGAGAAAAGCACTTCAGGCAGAGGGATCAGCACAAAGATATGGAGTTATAAAAAAAAAGTCTATGTAGGGAACTACATTCACTGCAGGAGGGCAAGGTGGGGGCAGAGAGAGGTAGGGTGATGATGAGGCTGCAGAAGTCAGCTGGAAGCTGCCTCAGTGGTCGTGTAGGGTGCAGAGGAGGTGGTCTTTTCTGTCCAGCCATGAACACGTTCCGTCATCAGCCGTGCCATCTTTGGACACTTGAGAGACACACATGGGTGTACATACACATGCATATACCTGTATCTTTAAATTTATATATGCTTGTGTATAAATAATATGCACAACCAAATTCTAGAACGTGGGATGTTAAGCTCTGAGATGTAAAAATTCTTAGAAATTCAGATAGAATTCAGTGTGGTGGAGCATATGGCATGGTTGGGGGCACAGAAAGTGTAAACTGAGAAAAAGAGAGACCTGGTTGTAAGCCCTGCTCAGGGCTGCTACATATGGTTGCACAGGTTGTTCACTGCTCAAGCACACAGCTGAGGCGGGTGATTCAGGACTGTGTTCATGGGAAGGGGGCTGGGGTGGGGTTAGGGTGAGAGGTAGGTGGGTGGGAGATGGACAGGGAGGTTGTGAGGGGAACCATTGCTCGGTTCAGGTCAGGCCAGGGTCTGATTGGCTGTGGTGAGGTAGAGACCCTTCTTTTAAATAGAAGCTCTGGCTTCAGTGACTTTCCAAGTCCCTTGCAGCACAAACACACCCATACACTCAAGAAGGTTGACCTGGTTTCCTCACTGGTCAAGGAGTGCTAACTCATTCACTAAAAGAGTATCATCAGCTCCACTCAACAACCACCATTTCTGGAACCTCCTTGATATGGTTTGGCTGTGTCCCCACCCAAATCTCATCTTGAATTGTACCTCCCATAATTTCCATATGTTGTGGGAGGGACTCGGTGGGAGACAATTGAATCAAGGAGCATTATTTCTAGGGGATTGTTCCCATCTAGCCAGGCTGGACTCCCTGCTGTTCTGCTTTCCTTCTCTGGGGATCTCACTAGGGTCTTCCTCTTTCTTCAAGGCAGAGCCCCACCTCCTCCAGGAAGTCTTCCTGCCATCCTCTCCCCACCCTTCACTTCCTGGTCACTTATACTTCAAATGTCCTCTCTGCACCAACAAGCCGTTCCTGACTGACAAAGGCAGAAAAGATCAGTTCTCACTTCCATCAAGCACTAACTTGTCCTAGGAGGAAGAGACACCAAAATGGGAATTCTTACACCCTTGCTGGTTTCAGCAATTTTCAGGCCTCTATTCAAAGTGAAGGACCCTCTCAGACGGGAGCGTAGGCTGGCTGAGATGGTAATGAAACACACTTAACAGCTGCACAAAAGCAAAGATGAAAATCTCCTCTTTGTTTTATCATCCCTTCAAGTGAGAAAGCAGTCAGCCCTGGGGGTCAGAGTCAGCTGAGGGTTAGGGATATAAGCTGGACTTCATTCAGGAAAGGGAGGAGGAGGAGAAGCAAGAGAGGGAGGGGGAGAGGGGAAGGGCTGTCTTGGAGTGGATCCAAGACCCAGGGAGGGAAAGCATGAAGAAAATTCATATCCTTCATATCCTGAATCTCTGAACTCCATGGGATTCTGAGTTACTCCCCCGTCTATTGGATTGGGGTGTGTGTGTGTGTGTTGGTGTTTGTGTGTGTGTGTGTGTGTGTGTGTGTGAAAGAGAGGGGGTGCTTCAGATTTCACAAAATCCATTTTCATCACCCTCTGCAATCCACAACACTCTGTAATTACAAGTCTCTTACACTCAAGGACAAAAAAACTCACCGAGAAAGCAACATTAAGCTTGCAAGCGGAAACATGAAAATTCATGAAACGCACAATTAAGGATCCAATGACAATGTTAACTCTCCCTTTTGCCAGCCCAGGCACTGGAGACAAACCAATGACACGGCAATTATCAATCCTGAGGTGTGTGTGGTGGACATTGGGAACCCTGGCCCTGCCGTGCCTGCTCTCTCTCTGGATTCCTATTTGCTGCCCTCAGAGGCTGTCCTGGGGCCCAGCATTTAGTGTCTAACCCTTATGGGAGTGGAGAAGGACAGACCTAACCTTAGAAGGAAGGAGACCAAGACTTGTGTTTGAGAAATGACTCTCAATGCTTGTTGTTGCCTGCACAACTCCTGAAAGACATGACCAGACCTTGAGATTCTTTCCCATGAGTTAGGGGAATTCATGAAGGGTGGGGGTTGTGATCACTCTTCCATCAGAGTGGTGCCCGAACCATCTCTCCACTCCCACTTCTAACGCCTTAGTCCAGGACCTCCTCTATTCTCTGTTCCAGGGCCCTAACTCTGCCTCTATCTCAACCCCTTGCTGCCAACCCTGTATCACCAATTCACTCTATGAGCTCACTTTCAGGCCAGTCAAATTCAGTGTGTATTTTAGAGCCCCTCCCTCCTTTCTCAATGTCCTGTGAATAAAGCAGGATACAAAGTTGTAGCTGAAGTACAATCTTAACTATGTTACGTAGAAAAAAAATAAACTCGGAAAGGCAGAAGGAAATCAGCCAACTGTCCACTGGCTACTTTTGGATTTGGTGTCTGCAGGGCAAGAGGTAGGAAGGGGAGGAGATTAATACCTTATACCTTATAATTATATACCTTTCTGCACTTGTGCAAATTTTCCACAATAAGTATGTCTTACAGTCAGGAAACAGTGAAACTTTAAAAGTCCCCTCTCTTCAAAATCTTTCTGTAGTTTTTTAAATTTTCTACATGACAAAATATAAATCTGGAGCCTGATATTTACAGCCTGCTAAGATCTGGTCCCCATTAGGAGGGCTTCATGGGTGTGTGACCTGTGCAGTCACAGAGGGCCAACACTCAGAAGCAGCCATGCTTGGTTGAATGCTCTGCCATGACTGTCTTGAAATTATTTTTGAACAAGGGGCTCCACATTTTTATGTTACGCAATTTATGTAACTGATCCAGTTCATCAGACTATCTTCATAAAGAGAAATAATTATCCAATTATGCAGGACAGAGCAACACAGATGCCTTCTGGATTGTTGTGTCTGGGTGAGGATCTCTAAGGCATTGGCCAGGATAGTTAGGAAACCCTGAATAAGGGGTATTCAGTCTGGGGATACGAAGAGGCAAGGGATATTTAACACATGTTTATTAAGGATCTTGAGCACCCTTCTAGGCTCTAGGAATATAGCTGTGAACAAAGCAGATCAAGTTTGTCTCTGCTCTACTGAGCTTAAGTGCTAGTCAGGGAGATGGATAAGAACTAAACAATTATCTATGTGTGGAAGGCTATGAAGAAAAATGAAGTAGGATAAGGCAGATAGTGAGGGCTGGTATGGGAGGCACACTATTTGAGTTAGGACCTGTAAGGAAGTGAATAAGCACTTGGATGATGGAAACATGGAAAATGTCAACATGTACACAGACAATTACTATACATGGTGCGGTTTGCCATGCAGACGCTCGGTGGGACCATAAATAAGAAGCAACCTGCCCGGCCTGGGTTGGGCAGAGAAGAGGGCTGGGGAAGACCTGGAATTTAATCAAAGTCAAATTATCTCTCTTTATCTCTTTTCGCCAACTCTCAAATCAGCAGAAACCATATTCTATTGACCATACCTTAGTAATTCTCTTTTCGTTCCCACTACCATGGACTAGCTCAGGTCTTCATTGCCCCAGAATCACTACAATAAAGTCAGTTTGTTTTTTTCTTCTGATGCTCTACCCTCTCCTGAGTGATCACATCTACTCCTGGGTCTTCACCCTAAATCTTATCCTCTAGCCTGACCTCTCTCTTGAGCTTCAGACATGAGTATCCAACTATCTTTATTCCTGTGGATTCTGAGCATCTGAATAGGGGTGAGGCTTCTTAACATTCCATGCTGGCCTCAGATGCTGTTCCTATTTGGGCATTCCAAAGTGCTTGTCCAAGACATCAGAACCCTGCAAACAAGGTGAGGAAACTGAGGCACAGATGAGTGAAGAGGGTTGCCCAAGGCCTTCAGTAGCAAATTCTGCTCTTCCTGTCATATCAGCCAGGCACCTCACCTATCCCTCATAGGCCAAGCTGTCTGCCTGCTATGTCCTGCTATGTAATCTCCAAGGCCTGCTCTGACTTTAAGAGTCTAGGTTTCTCTACTCTGATGAGGCCCTGGATGGGCAGACAGGAGAGGCAGAATCTGGGGGAATTTTCTCTGCCTTGGAGTCAGGACAATAACTTGGCCCTTTCAGAAACCCAAGTTTATCAGCACCCCAATGCCAATGGGACCTGAAGACACTTGGAAAGTTCCTATGAGACTGAAGCACAAAGCAGAATAATACTATATTAATTCACACTGAGAAACAAAACTGTCCACATTAGTCTTACATAGGTTTCTACAAAGACTGAGCCACATTATCCTCAGAAAGTTGTTGGGTGGGCATAGTAAATCATAGATGGCATTTCTCACTTATTTGGTGACACTTTGGAATGAACTTAACATTCATTATGTACAGTTATTCTGCCCACTTCACAGATGAAAAAATGAGTCTCAGAAATGCTAAGCAGCTTGCTCAAACTCATAGCTAGTAAGCAGTGAAGCTGGGGTTGATATTCAGGACTTTGGCAACACAGCCTGCTTGTTTAATCACTGACAGATGCCAAATAGATGCTGTTGCCACAGAGAAAAAGAGTGGTAAGTTTTTGTCTAAGTCAAGTTGACGTTGAGCATAATACCCGTGATGGTGCTGTGAAATAGTATTGTAGCCATACAGATGGGAAGGATTATTGTTGAAAATGCTCTCCCCCAAACGAATCTTTATAATCAGGGTTTTATGTTAAACACACTAGGTGATAGTTACTTTTTAAAAGACTCTTCCTATAAAGTAAATGATTTTGTTTCTTAAAATGAATCATCAACTCTGATTTACTTACTGTTTAGCAAATCTGTGGGAGTCAGAAATACATCGCCTGGGGCCAGGTAGACCTCACATTCCAACTCTGGATCAACATCAGCCATGTTGCCTTGGACACATGAGTCATCTGCTCAGTCTTCCCTATTTGCAAAACAGATGATACTATCTACCCCACAGGGCTTTTTAAAGAGAAATGGGGGGAAAGGTGTACAACATGCTTAGCATGGATCCTGCATAGGGTAAGCACAAGTTTTACTTTTTATTTTTCAGGGTAATCCAATTTACTCTCCAGTTCAGCTATTCAAGTTGCCTATGTCATTCTTACCACAGCTACTATCACCATCATCATCATTATTATTATCATTTTTATTCAGCTATGTAATGTAGCTGTTCAATTCACTGTGATGATGGTGTTGATAATGCACCTATTCAATACGCTGTCCAATTCAACTCACACATTTGTAATAAATGCCTAACCCTGATGTTGATTTTGGCAGGAACCACCCCATTGGGCCCTGACCACACTGTGCCCATGTGATTTTCCCCTTCATCAGCTCTCTTTATGTCAGAGCCAGGCACATGGTGGCCATGCGAGGAGGGAAATTGGAATTCCTTTTGTATTCAAGGGGCGGGCATCTTTCTTGGTTGGCCTACGTAGGCAGGAGGCTATTTTCAAGCCTGTTTTGAAGCCCATCTCATGTCAAACAATCCCAGTCTCTAGAAGAGGCTGTCCTTTAAATGTTGTGATCATGACAAAGTCTTGCCTAATAGTAGCGGGGACTGGAAGGGCTGTCAGGGGTGGGCTCTGAGCACCTGCCAGGTGATGGGGGTGCCAAACATGACCTTGGCTTCATCAAGGCTCCACTTCCCCTAAGGATTCTGGGGAATACTCTTCACCAAACTTCTCATTTCCTCAAATGATGTTCAAGCCAGCTCCAATTGTAGCTCCTGGCACATTCTCCCTGGAGAGCAGCAGCCACTGTCCGCAGCCATCTGTAAGCCAAAAGCTGCTCGAAAGGGTACAGTAAGGCCGGCTGATCCTTGCTCTTCCTTGTCTTAGTTTTGTGATCTCAGGCAAGTCCTTTACCTTTCTACACATCAGTTTCTTCATCAATAAAATAAGAATCCCCACCTTCCACAGGTAAATGAGGGTTGAATGGAATAACTCCTAATTAGCCATCAACACACACTAGTTCCCTTTCCCCCTTCCCTTCAGACATATCTGTGCAGGGAACACACATAAGAAGACCCAGGTAAGAGAATGGTTATGAAAAGGCTTGGCAAATGGCAAAGGGAAGAGAAAGAAATATTTTTAGGGCATTCACTGTGTGTCAGGCACTGTGTTAGTTAGGCACTTGACAGATGATATTTTATGCCACATTGTTTTTCATAGCAGCTACGTCATTTTGCCAAATCCATTTTTTAAAAATGATAAAATTGAGGTTCAGAGGCTAAGGAATAGGCATGAGACCACACATTTAGGAAGCGGCGGTCAGACATCATTCTGGGTCCTGTGTGCCCTCACTGAGTAGTAATAAGAATATGGTTATGAAAGACTTGGCAAATGATAAAGAGAAGAGAAAGAAACACTGGCAGGCACTGTATTAGGCTCTTTACAGATATTTTATGTCATTCTCAGAATGACTCTGGAAAGAAGATATTACCTAATCCCCTTTTAAAATATTGAGGTAAAATACACATAACATAACATTTACCATCTTAATCCTTTTCAAGTCTGTACTTCAGTGGCAGTAAGTACATTCACACTACCGTGCTGCCATGACCATCACCCCTGTACAGAACTCTTCATCTTTCACAATTGAAACTCTCTACCTATTAGACAATGAAACCCTATTCCCCCCTCCCTCCAGACCCTGGCAACCACCCTTCTACTTTCTGTCTCCATGAATTTGACTACTCTAGGTACCTCTTATAAGTGGAATCATACATCATTGGTCTGGTTGTGACTGGCTTATTTCACTTACATAATATTCTTCAGGTTGATCCATGTTGTAGCATGTGTCAGAATTCCCTTTCTTTTTCAAGGCTGAATAATATTTCATTGCATATATATGCTATATTTTATTAATCCATTCATCTGCCAATGGATACCCGGGTTGTTTGCACCTTTTTTGGCTATTGCAAATAATGCTGCTATGTCCACGGACATACAGATCTCTCTTTGAGACCCTGCTTTTAATTCTTTTGGGTTCCCACTCAGAAGTGCAATGGCTGAATCTATGGTAATTTCATTTTTAACTTTTTGAGGAATTGCCATACTGGTTTTCATAGTAGCTATAATGTCTTACCTAATCCATTTTTAAAGATGATAAGATTGAGGTTCAGAGGCTAAGAAATAGGTATGAGATCACACATTTAGGAAGTCATAGTCAGACATCATTCTGGGTCCTGTGTGCCCTCACTAAATAGCAGTTCCCAAAATTAGGGCTCAGCCAAGTACATTAGAATCATCCAGCATACCTGTTAAGCAAATAAATTCCTGGGCCTCTACCAGGTCTAGAGAAATAGAATTACTAGGGATGGGGCCTAGTAGTCTGCATTTTCAAAATAACAACAAAAAATAAGCTAAACAACCAACAAACCTCTGGGTATTTCTGGTGAGCATCTAGGTTTAGTAATCATTATTATTGTGATAATCATCATTATTGTCCTTGTTGTTATAAAAATCATTGCCATAACCATTTCATACCCACTTCTGGTCATTGATTTATAACTATCTGGAAACAGTGGGAATGCAAGAGTTATCAAGGAAAGAAAGTCTCAGAACTCGGTTTGCTCTCCAGCAACTGCTGGCTTTCAAAGGGCGACACATTTAGTATTCTAATCATCAAGGCATCAGCCAGGCGCCTGCCCAGACCTTTCTTAGATTCCTAACACTCATTAAGCGGTTCCAACCAATGTGTTCCTAAGTAAGTGTGTGTAGAGGCAGGCTGTTGGCATTTTAATCTCATTAGTGAACTGAAGCCCTAAGAGGAAGTAGGCACAACAGCCTCTTGCTCCAATGGGGTAAGACTCTTCGCACCCTGAGACTGGCAGCCTGACCCTCTACTGTCTCCCATCCATCCTCTTCAGATTTCCATCCTCTCCTGATCCTGGAGCAAAAGGCTCTGGGAAATTAGAGCTTGATGACTTGCACAGGGCAGTGGCTGCAAATAGCTGGATAACCAGCTCAGGTAACCAGGCTGCCTATATCCCAGAACAGACATTGAATTATCTACCTCAGCCTGACATGTTCAATTGGCACCAGGCCACAGGCACTGCTCCCTGAATCCAACTGTCTGGGTCCCCTCCCCCATCAAGACCCTTGATAGAAGCCAGACGAGGCTTTGAGGCCTTGGGAAAGAAGCATCCACAGGCAATCTTCCCAGCACAAAGCCCTCATTGTTGGATGAGGAAGGCATGGGAGTAGAAGAGGGAGTGCTTATCTATTGTCAACGCAGGACAGCTGAAAGGACTTCAGTGAAAAATGACCTTATAAACTAACAGATGAGGGAATATGCAAAATATGTTACTAGGACCATCTACTTCCCTAAGATAGAGATAGCTGGCGCTTTCTCCGCAAATGATCATAGAAAAACACACAGTAACACCTGTACATACTTGTTCTGCTCAAATTAAATCACGATGCAAATGTAAAACGGATCCATCAATCCATCCATCAGTCCGTCCAGTTAATTGTTTTGTTCAATAAAACACTAACTTAGTGCCCACTATGGGCATGAACTAGGCTGGGAAGGAACAACAATAATCAAAATCAGAGGTTTCTAACCGGGAACACATTGTTACTGGTAGGATTTGGGCAGTAACAATGCTGAGGTCTCACCGAGCATTGTCTATAACTGAGTCCATGTCTTGTACAACATATGTAGGAGCTGTTATGATGAATACTCATTGAGTTAAAACTTTGCTGAATCCACAGCAGCTTGTTGTCATTACATATTTTCTCAACCAATAAAAGTGAAAAATATAAATACTAAATATTGAGAGATTTTGGACGTGCTCTACGCAGATAAAAGTGCAGAATCAATTTCATGAATGGAGATGATCACAACCAAAACAACTACCATAATCACTTACTATTACATAACAACAAATAAATAACTTACTATTTGTTGGGCATTATTCTAACTGCTTTACTTGTTAACCCCCACAGCAAATCTATGAGAGAGACATTACTGTTATCCCATTTTGCAGATGATAAAACTGAGGCATTGGGGAGCTTATGCAACTTACCCAAGGTCACACATTAGTGATGGGAGAGACTGGATTTAAACTCAGCTCCAGAGTGATTGTTTTTAACTATCTTTGTAATGGTGGGTGTGATCGTGTTGTCCAAAACACTCTTAGATGGGGAGACAGAGACTTAGAGAGGCCATGTGACATGCCCAAAGCCACACAATGAGTTCTGGAGGGAGCTAGGGCAAGAACTTAGCTTTCCTGTCTTCCTTTCTAGTTTTCTTGTTTACATAGGCCAGACTTCACCCCAAAGTGGAAGTCAAAATAATCTGGGCTTGAGGACAAAGGAAAGGCAAGAGAGACCAGAAAGCTCAAGGTAAAACAAATCCTGTCTTTTTGTATAATCTGGAACACGGTTTTCTTTTCCTGGGTTGTTGCTTTGTCTAGGATTTCCTTGGGAGAAACTCCTGACACATGGGAAGGAAGACCCAGGCTGTGCTGAAAAGACTCCGAGTTTCCAGCCAAGTAGCTTTATTTTAGGCATAAAGGACCATGCGGTGGAGCAGCCCAGCTCTTCCCTGGCCCACACAAGACTTCATTTCTCTCTAATTAGCATCTCACAATTGCACAGCCAGGAAGCCCTAGGAATGAGGGCCCTGTTCCTCTGAGCAAGTAGTGTCCAATTACATCCCAGTGATCTGTCTCTGGCCACTGCAGCCATGCCAGACTGCACAGTTGGCTCAGGAACCCATCATTTGCTGGAGGACAGGTCTTAGGGAGGGAGCAGGTGGCGGTGGAAAGAGTTTGGAGTTTAACAATACTGGATAGGAATTCTGGACCCACTGCACACTGGCTGTCTGACCATGGACAAGTTTCCTCACTATTCTAGGATCAGTTTCTGAATCTATAAAATGAGGATAATACTTTCTTGTTTATGAGTGAACATATGCAAAGCACCTGGCACAGTTTTGCTTTGAAAAATGAGAATATAAGAATAGATCAGTGTTGTCCAAATTTTTTATCATAGAATAACTACTTTTTATTTCCCCACTCCCCCAAAAATACTGAGGTAAAATTTCAATGTCTAACAGAGATTCAGGATTGCTGCTGGTTGGTGAGGGGTTTCTGGGGTTCAGGGTTCTGCTTAAAAATTTGTCTCCTTTCTTCCCACAGTGGGCTTTGAGGTTGCTCTAGGGAATGCAGTTTGACCAGGTGACTGCTAGTCCCCTTTTAATGTTAATTAATAAAAAGAATGCAAGGAAATAAGGAAAGAAGGAGGGAAAGAAAGGGGAAGGAAAAGCATTCTTTTCTGTTATCACTGGGAGGAGATTTATATTTGTTGGGCACTGTTACTAAGAAGAGAATGGAGCTAATGGTCCAGTAGAGAAGTCAGAGCCTGGACAGCCCATTTAAAGATTAAAAGGTGATTTTTAAAAAGTTGGGGCTCTTTGGGAACACAAAGCAGGGGGTCTGATGTAGTTTAGCAATCAAGGAAGCTGGGACTTGGAAGATGAGAGAAGACGTCCGCTGGGACTAGCTTAGCAATGGCGGTACAGAGAGGGGACTGGATTCATGACCCTTTGGAGATAGCATCTCTAGGCCTTGGTGACTGATTGGATATGGGGTCATGACAGTAAAGGATGCTACCAAAAAACGATACCCAGGTTTCTGGCCTGTAAGCCAGGTTTGAAGCGGAGCGTAGGCCATATAAAGAACAAGAGTCAACTGCCTCCATGATCAGATCCAACAAGATCCAACTGGTACCCCTTGTCCACTGCCCACACAACTGTCCATCCTTCCCCACAAAAGGAACTGATTCCCACCACACCCTGTGAAAAGCATTAAGGTCAAGAGAACTCTACACAGTCTAGAAAACATCTGTAGGCAGAGGCATTTCTCGAAAGTACAGCAACTGCTTGCAGTAAATTAATAATAGATGTGCTGGACTCCCTCAGAAATATTTACCCAGCCTGCATGGTTAAGTACTAATAACCGGGAAGGGAACCTGAGCCTTACCTCAAACAGCTCTGACTATTGAAAATGAAGCAACATCATCCTGGCTCTTCCTGATGCCAGTGGGGTCAGAAAACAAATTTTCAGAGTGCCTCACTCAGGAATAAGAAAATCTTCAGTCTGCTGGGAAACACTGGGAAAGGGAACTCAGACCCTGGGAGGTAAACACCGGAAGAAGACAATAGATGAGGACTGTCTCATATATCTTTCGCTTACATAGTGCTTACCATGGGCCAGGACCAAACCTATATTAACACATTTAATCTTGGGCATTATTGAGCTGGGCACTAAATAGTTATAGCACTATTTTTAGGCCCATTTGACAGCTGAAAATACTGAGACATAGAAAAGTTAAGACAACTTTCCCAAGGAACTAGTTAGGAAGTGATGGAGCTGGGAATCAACCCAGGTAGTCTGGCCCCAAGGTATATGCCCTTAAACCACTTTGCTTTGGCTGCCCCTTGTTGCCTTTTCCCAATAGTCACGAGAGGGGGTCAAGTAAGAGGCCCTACATTAAACTGCCAAAGGTACACTTGGACAGCATCCTGCTACATGCATCCTCTCTGTCTCCAGCCTCTGCTGAGAAATCTGCACTCTTCTCACCAAACACAGTAGCCACTTCTTTGTTTATTAAGTATTTACTGACCACTCACTGGGGGACAGAGACTCTGCTAGGCCTGGACTGGGCCGTGTGCAATGCACACAAAATGTCCCTTTTCCGGGAAGCCCTGTCCTCTCTCCTTCCTTAGGGCTCTAACCTAGCCTTCAGGCCATTATCTAGGATGAACTGAGGAACAGAGGGGTTTGAATAAACATGCAAAAGGGATTCTGGGGCAAATAAGTTTGGGAAACATGAGGCTAGCACCCTCATTGCAGGCCTTCTCAGAGCCTTTAGTGTGCTAGTGGCCCTGAGATCGACCAAGAGGAGTCAGTGTACAGGGCTTCTCAGATCACTCAACAAGAAAAACTTTCTTCTTTTTCTTCTTCTTCTTCTTCTTCTTCTTTTCCTTCTTTTTTTAAACCCATTTTATAGGGCTGATGTATCATAGAACACAGCTTGGGAGCCCAGGATATTTTGTCCTACAATAATACCTACTATGTCAAATCCATGTTGGGTTTTGACTGTGGGTCCATTGGCAGGACTCTGAGTCTGGGTACTCTGTCCTGCATCTCTGCCAAGCTCCTGCCTTCAGCCAGGTCTAAATCAGAAGAGTTCTTGGAAAGTTTTCTTCCATAAGGCGTGATGGTTAATACTGAGTGCCAACTTGATTGGATTGAAGGATACAAAGTATTATTCCTGTGTGTGTGTGTGTGAGGGTATTGCCAAAGGAGATTAACATTTGAGTCAGTGGGCTGGGACAGGCAGACCCACCCTTAATATGGGTTGGCACAATCTAATCAGCTGAGTGGCTAGAATATAAGCAGGCAGAAAAATGTGAAAGGAGGGACTGGCCTAGCCTCATAGCCTACATCTTTCTCCTGTGCTGGAGGCTTCCTGGCCTCAAACATCGTACTCCAAGTTCTTCAGTTTTGGAACTTGAATTGGCTCTCTTTGCTTCTCAGCCTGCAGACGGCCTATTGTGGGATCTTGTGATAGTGTGAGTTAATACTTAATAGACTCCCCTTCAATTAGTTCTATCCCTCTAGAGAACCCTGACTAATACAGATTTTGGTACCAGAAGTGGTTTTAGAGAAACAGAATATTAAGGATGGAGTATTTTGGTGGTTTTAGGGTTTCTGGAATTGGTTGCTTAATATGACTAGACTCCAAAATGCTAAGGACTCTACTTATAATACTATGGAGAACACTGGTAGTCCTTGGTGTGAACTGTTTAGAGACTTTTGCAAAATAAATCCATTTGACACTCCTGATCCATTGCTCATGAGAAGTAAGGAGTTTAGTGACTCTATACTTAATACCTTTGACCATATGTGGAGAACTAAGGAATATAATGAAGGTGGTTGGTTGCTCTTAAGTTCAGTGGACAAAGTGATGAAAGAAAGTAATGAACTCAGGGATTGTATCTCCTGGCTTCAGAAGAAGATACTGAGCCTCAAATATGTTAAGATTGCCCTGAGTGAGAGTCTGATCTCCTACAGAGAAAGAGCTGAAATTGTGGAAAAACAGACACAAGCTCTTATCATGTGAGTGGCTGATCTGCAACAAAAGGTGCATGCACAGCCTCACCAGGTGTCTACTGTTAAAGTGAGGGCATTGATTGGAAAAGAATGGGACCCTGCAACTTGGAATGGGGATGTGTGGGATGACCCTGATGAAACTGGGGACATGGAGCTTGTAAATTCTGATGAATATTTTTTGCCAGAAGAAACAGCTTCCCCATTCCCAGTAGTGGCAACATCCCCTCCCTGACCCATGCTGACATCAGCCTTTCCACCTTTGTCTGAGGAGATAAACCCTGTGCTGCCTGAGGCAATAGTGATGGCCTCCCCTGAGGCAGTTGCCAGGCAAGATAATGTTGATTCTTTTCAGGAGCCACCCCCAATACCCCTGTTTGCTTCTAGACCTATAACTAAAGTCCCAGTGAGCCCCTAGAAGTGAGGTTGAGAGTGTGACCCATGAGGAAGTGCACTACACTCAAAAAGAATTGCTTGAGTTTTCTAATTTATAAAAACAGAAATCTGGAGAATAGGCATGGTAATGGATAGTAAGGGTGTGGGATAATGGTAGAAGAAACAGAGTTTAATCAGGCTGAATTTATTGATTTGGGCCTGCTAAGTAGGGAAGCTGCATTTAATGTTGCAGCTCGGAGAATTAAAAAAGGTTCTAATAGTTTATTTGCTTGGTTAGCTGAAATATGGATTAAAAGATGGCCCACTGTGAGTGAGCTGGAAGTGCTTGATCTCCCTTGGTTTAATGTAGGGGAAGGGATCCAAAGGCTTAGGGAGATTGGGATGGTGGAGTGAGTTAGTCAGTTTAGACCTACTCATCCCAGCTGGGAGGGTTCAGAAGATATACCTTTGACCAATGCCTTATCAAATAGATTTGTGAGGGCAGCACCTGCATCTTTGAAGAGCCCTGTAATTGTTCCTCTCTGTATGTCAGATCTAACAGTGGGAACCACAGTCACTCAACTACAAAATTTAAATATAATGGGAATAATTGGATCCCAAGCTGGCAGGGGCGAAGTGGTGGCACTCAACTGTCAAAGGCAAGGTGGGTATTGCTACCTTAATGGACAGCAGAGGCAAAGTGGCAATCAGAATAGTCTGATTCATGTAGAACTCTGGCATTGGCTAATTAATCATGGTGTTACTAGAAGTGAAACTGATATGAAGCCTACTGCAGTCCTACATAATTTACACAAGCAAGCAGAAAAGTTCTAGGTCTAATGGACAAAATACTAATCTGAATAATAAAAACAGAGAATCATGGCCAGATTCTCAATTTCTTTCCAGACTTGTGCCAGTTTACAGACCCAGACCCCTTAAATGAAGGAGGAGGCCAGGTCCCCTTGAGAAAGGACCCCACTACATTATCGACAATTTATCCAGTGAATTTTTCTCCCATCCTTCCTCAAGGAGACATCTGGCATTTTACTAGGGTAATTGTGCACTGGGGAAAGGGAAATTATCGACATTTTGGGGACTACTGGACACTGGCTCTGAGCTGATGTTGATTCCAGGGGACCCAAAACATCATTGTGATCCTCCAGTTAAAGTAGGGGCTTATGGAGGTCAGGTAATTAATGGAGTTTTAGCTCAGGTCTGACTTACAGTGGGTCCAGTGGGTTCCCCCACTCATCCTGTTGCCATTTCCCCAGTGCTAGAATGCATAATTGGCATAGACAAACTTAGCAGCTAGCAGAACCCCCACATTGGCTCCCTGACTGGTAGTGTGAGGGCTATTATGGTAGTAAAGGCCAGATGGAAGCATTAGAGCTGTCTCTACCTAGAAAAATAGTAAATCAAAAACAATATCACATCCCTGGAGGGATTGCAGAGATTAGTGACACCATCAAGGACTTGAAAGATGCAGGGGTGGTGATTCCCACACATTCCTGTTCAACTCTCATTCAGCCTGTGCAGAAGACAGATGGATCTTGGAGAATGATAGTGGATTATTGTAAACTTAACCAAGTAGTGACTCCAATTGCAGCTGCTGTACCAGATGTGGTTTCGTTGCTTGAGCAAATTGACACGTCTGCTGGTATCTGGTATGCAGCCATTGACTTGGCAAATACTTTTTTTTCCCATTCCTGTCCAAAAGGCCCAAAAGAAGCAATTTGCCTTCAGCTGGCAAGGTCAGCAATATACTTTTACTGTTCTACCTCAGGGGTATATCAACTCCAGCTTTGTTTCATAATCTTATTTGGAGAGACCTTGATCACTTTTTGCTTCAGCAGGATATCACACTGGTCCATTACATTGATGACATTATGCTGACTGGATCCAGTGGGCAAGAAGTAGGAAACACGCTGGACTTATTGGTGAGACATTTCTGTGCCAGAGAATGGGAAATAAATCCAACTAAAACTCAATGACCTTCTACCTCAGTAAAATTTTTAGGAGTCCACTGGTATGGGGCCTGTCAAGATATTCCTTCAAGGTGAAGGATACGTTGCTGCATTTGACTCTTCCTACAACCAAGAAACAGGCACAATGCCTAGTGGGCCTATTTGGATTTTGGAGGCAAGACATTCCTCATCTGGGTGTGTTACTCCAGCCCGTTTATTGAGTGACCCAAAAGGCTGCCAGTTTTGAGTGGGGTCCAGAAAAGAAGGGTCTGCAACAGGTCCAGGCTGCTGTGCAAGCTGGGCCATATGACCTAGCAGATCCAATGGTGCTTGAGGTGTCTGTGGCAGATAGAGATGATGTTTGGAACCTTTGGCAGGCCCCCATAAGTGAATCACAGCAGAGGCCTCTAGGATTTTGGAGCAAAGCCCTGGCATCTTCTGCAGATAACTACTCTCCTTTTGAGAGATAGCTCTTGGCCTGTTACTGGGCTTTGGTAGAAACTGCACATTTGACTATGGGTCATCAAGTCACCATGAAACCTGTACTGTCTATTATGAACTGGGTGCTTTCTGACCCATCTGTCCATAAAGTGGCTCATGCACAGCAGCATTCAGGCTTGAGCAGGTCCTGAAGGCACAAGTAAGTTACATGAGGAAGTGACTCAAATGCCCATGGTCTCCACTCCTGCCACGCTGCCTTCTCTCCCCTAGCCTGCACCAATGGCCTCGTGGGGAGTTCCCTATGGTCAGTTGACAGAAGAAGAGAAGACTAGGGCCTGGTTCGCAGATGGTTCTGCATGATATGCAGGCACCACCCGAAAGTGGACAGCTGCAGCACTATAGCCCCTTTTGAAAGGATATCCCTGAAGGACAGCGGTGAAGGGAAATCTTCCCAGTGGGCAGAACTTTGAGCAGTGCACCTTTTTGTGCACTTTGCATGGAAGGAGAAATGACCAGATGTGCGATTACATGTGATTCATGGAGTGTAGTCAATGGTCTGGCTGGTCAGGGACTTGGAAGAAGCACGATTGGAAAATTGGTGACAAAAAAATTTGAGGGACTCAAACAGACAGAGCAGCATGCAGAGGCTTGCACTGTGAACTTTAGCTCCAGATCAACTGCAAGAACAAACCAGCAATGCTGAGAGGACCCACAAACCCTCTGAAGGAAGCACACAGCTCCTGCAGGACCTGGGAGATACCCCAAATACTATGAGTGCCCCAACTGCAGAATGGGGAAAGGGAGAGCCTCCACTCCTGAACACACACCCCCACTGGAGAAACTGAAGTTCTGTTTGTGGGAGTAGTTTCTGATCTTACCTGGAACTGAGCCAATTTAGAGAGCTGAGCAAAATACAGGGGTAGAGGAAGCAGCAGAAAGGCCCTGGGAGCTTGCTGGTATCCCAAGCAGGCCATTCCTGCCTGGCACCACAGGAATCCATTGGGAGGGTGGCCAGAGGTGGCAGGGTGGGTGGAGGGAACTCCACAGGGAGAAGGAAATCTCCAGCTGAACTCTGTAAGAATTTGAATGGGGTGAGAAGGCTCCTGGCCAGAACTCGGGGGAAGGGCACAAATCTGGTGTACAGACTCCACAGGCACAGGAAGAACCAAGCCCTTTTCTCTTGCAGCTGGGAAGTGGGTAGCCTGGGGCAAGTTTTCAAGCCCTGCTCGCCCACCACCCAGAAACAGACTCAATGCTGTTGGTTGGGGGGGAGGGGAGGGGGCATGGTGGGAGTGAGACCGGCCCTTGTGTTTGCATGGGAGCTGGGTGAGGCCTGTGACTGCTGGCTTTCCCCAGCTTCCCTGACAACTTGCATGGCTCAGCAGGGGCAGCCATAGTCCACCTAGGTACACAACTCCAGTGACCTGGGAATCTCACTCCCATCCCCCACAGCAGCCACAGCAAGACCCACCCAAGGAGAGTCTGAGCTCAGACACGCCTAGCCCTGCCCCCTACCTGATGGTCCTTCCCTACCAACCCTGGTAGTGGAAGACAAAGGGCATTTAATAGAGGGAGTTTTAGGGCCCCACCCACTGCTGGTTCTTCATCATACTACCACAGCTGAGGCTCTCTGGAAAGCGTCACCTCCCGGCAGGAGGCCAACCAGCACAAAAATACAGCATTAAATCACCAAAGCTAAGAACCCTCACAGAATCCATTGCAACCTCCTGCCACCTCCACTGGAACAGGCACTGGTATCCATCGCTGAGAGGCCCACAGACAGTTCACATCACAGGACTCTGTGCAGACAACTCCCAGTACCAACCCGGAGCCAGGTAGACTTGCTGGGTGGCTAGACCCAGAAGAGAGACAATAATCATTGCAGTTCAGCTCACAGGAAACCACATCCATAGGAAAAGGGAGAGAGTACTACATCAAGGGAACACCCTGTGGGACAAAAGAATCTGAACAATAGCCTCCAGCCCAAGACCTTCCCTCTGACAGAGGCTACCCAAATGAGTAGGAACCAGAAAACCAACTCTGATAATATGACAAAACAATGCTCTTTAACAGCCCCCAAAAATCACACGAATTCACCAGCAATGGATCCAAACCAAGAAGAAATCCCTGATATACCCGAAAAAGAAGTCAGGAGGTTAGTCATTAAGCTAATCAGGGAGGCACCAGAGAAAGGCAAAGCTGAATGCAAAAAAACAAAAACAAAAAACCAAGAAGTGAAGGGAGAAATATTTTCAAGGAAATAGATAGCTTAAAGAAAAAACAATCAAATTTCAGGAAACATCGGACACACTTATCAAAACGCAAAGTGCTCTGGAAACTCTCAACAATGGAATTGAACAAGTAGAAGAAAGAAATTCAGAGCATAAAGACAAGGTCTTAGAATTAACCTAATCCAACAAAGACAAAGAAAAAAGAATAAGAAAATATGAACAAAGTCTCCAAGAAGTCTGGGATTATGTTAAACGACCAAACCTAAGAATAATCAGTGTTCCTGAGGAAGAAGAGAAACCTAAAAGCTTGGAAAACATATTTGGGGGAATAATTGAGGAAAACTTCCTCAGCTTTGCTAGTGACCTAGACATCCAAATACAAGAAACACAAAAAATACCCAGAGAATTCATCGTAAAAATATCATCGCCTAGGTACATTGTCATCAGGTTATCCAAAGTTAAGACGAAGGAAAGAAAGCACTAGGTAACCTATAAGGGAAAATCTATCAGAGTAACAGCAGACAGCAGAAACCGTACAAGCCAGCAGGGATTGGGGCGCTATCTTCAGCCTCCTCAAACAAAACAATTATCAGCCAAGAATTCTGTATCCAGCAAAACTAAGCATCATATATGAAGGAAAGGTACAGTCTTTTTCAGACAAACAAATGCTAAGAGAATTTGCAAAGCCACCACCACAAGAACTGCTAAAGGGAGCTCTAAATCTTGAAACAAATCCTGGAAACACATCAAAACAGAACTTCTTTAAAGCACAAATCACACAGAACCTATAAAACAAAAATACAAGTTAAAAAGCAAAAACAAAAAACAAAGTACACAGGCAACAAATAGCATGGTGAATGCAATGGTGTCTCACATGTCAATACTAACATTGAATATAAATGACCTAAATGCTTCACTTAAAAGATACAGAACCACAGGGTGGATAAAAACTCACCAACCATCTGCTGCCTTCAGGAGACTCACCTAACACGTAAGGACTCACATAAACTTAAAGTAAAGGGGTGGGAAAAGGCATTTCATGCAAATGGACACCAAAAGCCAGCAGGAGTAGCTATTCTTATATCAGACAAAACAAACTTTAAAGCAACAGAAGTTAAAAGAGACAAAGAGGGACATTATATAATGGTAAAAGGTCTTGTCCAATAGGAAAATATCACAGTCCTAAACATATATGCACCTAGCACTGGAGCTCTCAAATTTATAAAACAATTACTAATAGACCTAAGAAACGAGAGAGACCAACACAATAATAGTGGGGGACTTCGATACTCCACTGATAGCACTAGACAGGTCATCAAACAGAAAGTCAGCCAAGAAACAATGGATTTAAACTATACCTTGGAACAAACGGACTGAAGAGGTATATACAGAACATTTCATCCAACAACCACAGAATATACATTCTATTCAACAGCGCATGAGACTTTCTCCAAGACAGACCATATGACAGGCCATAAAACAGGCCTCAATAAATTTAAGAAAATTGAAATTATATCAAGCACTCTCTCAGACCACAGTGGAATAAAATTGGAAATCAACTCCAAAAGGAACCTTTAAAACCATGAAAAAACATGGAAATTAAATAACCTGCTCCTGAATAAGCATTGAGTCAAAAATGAAATTAAGATGGAAATTTAAAAATTCTTTGAACTTAACAACAATAATGACACAACCTATCAACACTTCTGGGATACGGCAAGGGTGGTGCTAAGAGGAAAGTTCATAGCCCTAAACACCTACATCAAAAAACACTGAAAGAGCACAAACTGATATTCTAAGGTCATACCTCAAGGAACTAGAGAAACAAAACAATTCAAACCCAAACCTAGCAGAAGTAAGGAAATAACCAAGATCAGAGCAGAACTAAATGAAATTGAAACAACAACAACAAAAAATACAAAAGATAAATGAAACAAATAGCTTATTTTTGAAAAGATAAATAAAATTGAGAGACCACTAACAAGATCAACCAAGAAAAGAAGAGAGAAAATCCAAATAACTTCACTAAGAAACAAAACAGGAGATATTACAATAGACACCACTGAAATACAAAAGATCATACAAGGCTACTGGGAACACCTTTATGCACACAAACTAGAAAACCTAGAAGAGATAAATAAATTCCTGGAAAAGTACAACCCTCCCAGCTTAAATCAGAAAGAACTGACTACCCTGAACAGACCAATAACAAGTAGCGAAATTGAAATGATCATTAAAAAATTACCAACAACAAAAAAATCCAGCACTGGATGGATTGACAGCAGAATTCTACCAGACATTCAAAGAAGAATAGGTACCAAACCTTTTAACAGTATTCCACAAGATCGAGAAAGAAGGAACCCTCCCTAATTCATTCTATGAAGCCAGCATCACCCTAATCCAAAACCAGGAAAGGACATAACCAAAAAGAAAACTATGGACCAATAATCTTGATGAACATAGATGCTAAAATCCTTAAGAAGATACTAGCTAATCAAATCCAACAACATATGAAAAAAAGGTAATTCACCTTGATCAAGTGGGTTTCATACCAGGGATGCAAGTCAATAAATATGCTACACCATGTAAACAAAATTAAAAATCACATGATCATCTCAATAGATGCAGAAAAAGCATCTGACAAAATTCAGCGTCCCTTTATGATTAAAACTCTCAGCAAAATCAGCATACAAGGGAGATACTTCAATGCAATAAAAGCCATCTATGACAAACTCACAGACAACATAATATTGAAGAGGGAAAAGTTGAAAACATTCCTGTTGAAAACTAGAACAAGACAAGGAAGCCCACTCTCATCATTCCTCTTCAACATAGCACTAGAAGTCCTAGCCAGAGCAATCAGACAAGAGAAAGAAATAAAGGGCTTCCAAATCAGTAAAGAGAAAGCCAAACTGTCACAGTTTGCTGATGATATGATTGTTTACCTTGAAAACCCTAAAGACTCCTCCAGAAAGCTCCTAGAACTGATAAAAGAATTCAGCAAAGTTTCCAGATATAAGACTAATGCACACAAATCAGTAGCTCTTCTATACACCAAGAGCGACCAAGTGGAGAATCAAATCAAGAACTCAACTCCTTTTACAATAGCTGCAAAATAAATAAATAAATAAATAAAATACTTAGGAATCTGCCTAACCAGGGAGTCAAAAGATCTCTACAAGGAAAACTACAAAACAATGCTGAAAGAAATCATAGATGACACAAATAAATGGAAACACACCCCATGCTCATGAATGGGGAGAATCAATATTGTGAAAATGACCATACTGCCAAAAAGCAATCTACAAATTCAACCCAATTCCCATCAAAATACAACCATCATTCTTCACAGAATTAGAAAAAACAATTCTAAAATTCATATGGAACAAAAAAAGAGCCCACATAGCCAAAGAGAGACTAAGCAAAAAGAACAAATCTGGAGACATCACACTACCTGATTTCAAACTATACTATAAGGCCACAGTCACCAAAACAGTGTGGTACTGTTATAGAAATAGGCACATAGACCAATGGAACAGAATAGAGAGCCCGGAGATAAACCCAAATACTTACAGCTACTGATCTTCGACAAAGCAAACAAACATAAAGTGGAGAAAGGACACCCTATTCAACACATGGTGCTGGGATAATTGGCTAACCACATGTAGGAGAATGAAACTGGGTCCTCATCTCTCACCTTATATAAAAATCAACTCAAGATGGATTAAGGACTTAAATCTAAGACCTAAAACTATAAAAATTCTACAAGACAACATTGGAAAAACCCTTCTAGAAATCAGCTTAGGCAAGGATTTCATGACCAAGAACCCAAAAGCAAATGCAGTAAAAACAAAGATAAATAGCTGGGACCTAATTAAACTAAAGAGCTTTTGCATGGCAAAAGGAACAGTCAGCAGAGTAAACAGACAACTCACAGAGTGGGAGAAAATCTTCACAATCTGTACACCTGACAAAGGACTAATATCCAGAATCTACAAGGAACTTAAATCAGTAAGAAAAAAACAAACAATCCTATCAAAAAGTGGGCTAAGGACACAAATAGACCATTCTCAAAAGAAGATATACAAATGGCCCACAAACATATGAAAAAATGCTCAACATCACTAACGATCAGGGAAACGCAAATCAAAACCACAATGTGACACCACCTCACTCCTGCAAGAATGGCCATAATCAAAAAATAAAAAAACAGTAGATATTGGCATGGATGTGGAGATCAGGGAACACTTCTACACTGCTGGTGGGAATGTAAACTAGTACAGCCACTATGGAAAACAGTGTGGAGATTCCTTAAAGAACTAAAAGTAGAACTACCATTTGACCCACTAATCCCACTAGTGGGTATCTACCCAGAGGAAAAAAAGTCATTATACAAAAAAGATACTTGCACATGCAAGTTTATAGCAGCACAATTCACAATTGCAAAATTGTAGAACCAACCCAAATGCCCATCAATCTACCAGTGGATAAAGTAACTGTGATATATATATCATCCATATATATGATATATATGATATATTGATAGAATGGATGATATATATATATGATGGAATATAACTCAGCAATAAAAAAAATGAATTAACAGCATTTGCAGCAATCTGGATGAGATTGGAGACTACTATTCTAAGTGAAGTAACTCAGGAATGGAAAACCAAACATTGTATGTTCTCACCGATATGTGGGAGTTAAGCTATGAGGATGCAAAGGCATAAGAATGATACAATGGATTTTGGGAACTTAGGGGGAAGAGTGGGTTGGGTTATAGAGACTACAAATATGGTGCAGTGTATACTGCTCGGGTGATGAGTGCACCAAAATCTCACAAATCACCACTAAAGAACTTACTCATGTAACCAAATACTAGCTGTACCCCAGTAACTTATAGAAATATGATAATACTAAAAAGAAATTTGGGGAAGAGGTATGTGATGGACCTCTTTGAGTGATCAAAAGCTGTGAAGATATTTGCATCCCATGTGAGTGCTCACCAATGGGTGACCTCAGCAGAGGAGGATTTTAATAATCAAGTGGATAGGATGATCCATTCTATGAACACCACTCAGCCTCTTTCCCCAGCCACCCCTGTCATCGCCCAATGGGCCCATGAACAATGTGGCTATGGTGGCAGGGATGGAGGTTATGCATGAGCTCAGCAACATGGACTACATTCATCAAGACTGACCTGGTTATGGCCACTGCTGAGTGCCCAATTTGCCAGCAGCAGAGACCAACACTAAGCCCTCGATATGGCACCATTCCTCAGGATTATCAGCCAGCCACCTGGTGGCAGGTTGATTATATTGGACCTCTTCCATCATGGAAAAGGCAGAGGTTTGTCCTCACCGGAATAGACACTTGCTCCAGATATGGGTTTGCCTATCCTGAATGCAATGCTTCTGCCAAGACTACCATCCATGGACTTACAGAATGCCTTATTCACCGTCATGGTATTCCACACAGCATTGCCTCTGACCAAGGCACTCACTTTATGGCTAAGGAAGTGCGGCAGTGGGCTCATGCTCATGGAATTCACTGGTCTTACCATGTTCCCTATCATCCTAAAGCAGCTGGATTGATAGAATGGTGGAATGGCCTTTTGAAGTCACAATTACAATGCCAACTAGGTGACAATACTTTGCAGGGCTGGGACAAAGTTCTGCAGAAGGCCGTGTATGCTGTGAATCAGCATCCAATATATGGCACTGTTTCTCCCATAGCCAGGATTCATGGGTCCAGGAATCAAGGAGCGGAAGTGGCACCACTCACCATTACCCCTGGTGATCCACTGGCAAAAATTTTGTTTCCTGTTCCTGTGACATTATGTTCTGCCGGTCTAGAGGTTTTAGCTCCAGAGGGAAGAACACTGCTATCAAAAGACACAACAATTCTATTAAACTGGAAGTTAAGACTGCCACCTAGACACTTTGAGCTCCTTCCACCTTTAAGTCAACAGGCTAAGAAGGGAGTTATAGTGTTGTCTGGGGTGACTGACTTGGATTATCAAGATGAAATCAGTCTACTACTCCACAACCGAGGTAAGGAAGAGTATGCATGGAATACAGGAGATTCATTAGGGCATCTCTTAGTATTACTCTGCCCTGTGATTAAGGTCAATGGAAAACTACAACAGACCAATCCAGGCAGGACTACAAATGACCCAGACCCTTCAGGAATGAAGGTTTGGATCACTCCACCAGGGAAAAAAACCACAAGGTGTTTGCTGAAGGCAGGCGGAATACAGAATGGGTAGTAGAAGAAGGCAGTCAGTAATGCCAGTTACAAACACGTGACCAGCTACAGAAACCAGGACTGTAATTGTCATGAGTATTTCATCCTCCTTTTGTTAAAAACATGTCTATGCATATATACACTAGTACTAAGAAATACTTCCATTTTATTTCCTTTCTCCTTTATCATGTGACATAAGATTTATTGACTTCACATCAACATTTAAGTGTTGTTAACTTAGTATTTTGGTTGGGGAATGGTGCGTTTCCAGTTGTACGAAGGATAGTTGTATTATGCTAGGCATAATTATGACCTTATTATTGTCTTTATTTGAAGATTATGTATGATCTCAGGAGATGTGCATAGGTTCAAGCTGACAAGGAGTGGACTTGTGATGGTTAATACTGAGTGTCAACTTGATTGGATTGAAGGATACAAAGTACTGATCCTGTGTGTGTGTGTGTGAGGGTGTTGCCAAAGGAGATTAACATTTGAGTCAGTGGGCTGGGAAAGGCAGACCCACACTTAATCTGGGTGGACACAATCTAATCAGCTGCCAGCATGGCTAGAATATAAGCAGGCAGAAAAATGTAAAAAGAGACACTGGCCTAGCCTCCCAGCCTACATCTTTCTCCCTTGCTGGATGCTTCCTGCCCTCAAATATCGGACTTCAAATTCTTCAGTTTTGGAACTTGGACTGGCTCGTTTTGCTCCTCAGCCTGCAGATGGCCTATTGTGGGACCTTGTGACGGTGTGAGTTAATACTTAATAAACTCCTCTTTGTGTGTGTGTGTGTGTGTGTGTGTGTGTATGTATATATATATATGACTCAGACCCTTCAGGAATGAAGGTTTGGATCACTCCATCCGGGGAAAAAAACCACAAGGTGCTTGCTGAAGGCAAAGGGAATACAGAATGGGTAGTAGAAGAAGGCAGTCATTAATGCCAGTTACAACCACATGACCAGATGCAGAAACGAGGACTGTAATTGTCATGAGTATTTCCTCCTTCTTTTGTTAAAAACATGTCTATGCATATATACACTAGTACTAAGAAAATACTTCCATTTTATGTACACAAACACACACACATATATAATACATATATATATATATATTTTTTTCCATTAGTTCTGTCCCTCTAGAGAATGCTGACTAATACAGATGGCATAAGTGAGTGCTATAAAACAAAATTCGAAGATGGAACCAACATTCCTTATGTCTACCTACATCTTTTATTCTGTCTCCTAGGTGACAAGCATTTCTTGCCTAGATGACTCTCAGGCATGGTCTCTTATTCACTCTGGACACTCCTTGTCAGGGCACAGAGCCCTTCACATCTGCCCCTGCCCACATCTTCTGGATCCTCTCCCACCTCTCCCTACATGCCTCCTTAACTTCAACTCCCCAGAACTACAGGCAGTTCCGGAGTGCAACATGGCTTCCTTTAGACCAGATTCCCGCCTGCTGACCAGGACTCAGCAACCTCTGCTGTGTGGTTTCCCTTTCTTTAATCCCTTGCTCAAACCTCTTGAGATTTGAAGCCTTCTTTGAAGACATACCATCCCCTTCCCTGCAGGCTCCCTACCCTCAAGGTTGGGCTAGATGCCCTTATTTGATGGTCTGGGCTGGTCCGTCCTAAGCCTCTATTTACCTGAGTGGGTGGTGATGTGTCCTGAGTTAAGATATCCTATGTATTTTGTGCTGTGGGTCGCAGTCAAAATAGTCAGCAAGCCACTGATCTTATTTACCCTCCTACTTAAGATGCTTCCAAATCTTGTGTGAGGTTCAGACTGAGCCTTTAAAATCCCCACATTTCCTTCTTCTGGGCTGCTCTACTTGGCAGAAACAGGGCTGCATCTTGTTCTTCTTGTACTCTCGAATCCTGGTAGCACTCTCTGACCCCCACAGAAGTCTGCTTAATGGACTCACATTTTTGTAATAAAATAAAAGTGCCAAGCCAGAATTGAAGCCTTCGTTGTCAGATCTTATTCTCTAAATGTATTTTCTTCACAGTTTTCTAACTTCTAAAGCCATCAAACAGCTTTGGCATGACAGTCGTCTTCCACAAATGAAAACAGGATTTAGTGCAGTGGTGTTTCCGCTGCTCTGAGGGAAGCTGGTTTAGACAGAAGAGGCAGGAAGGAAGAGGGAGGGGATCCGCAGAGCTGGAGCCAGGCCCCTGCAGAGGTGTCTGGGTCTCTGACTCTACTGTCTGTGGGTGGAAAAACATTTTCCCCTTGGACCAAAAGTACCAGGCTGCCTCCCTGAGATTAAGGTGTCAGAGAGAGCCTATTAATGTAAATATACCATTCGAGGCAGTGAAAACAGGCTCAACATAGAATCAGCAGCAGCAGGGGACCTAGAGACTTCTTCCTAGCTCTGTCTTCCTAGCTCTGTCTTCCTCCTACCTCTGCTTCTAATTCCCTTCTTCTCTGGGCCTCAGATTCCTCACCTGAAAATGGAAGGGTTAGATTAAATCAGTGGCTCTTATTTTCTGACTGTGACTCAGCATTAAGAAATACATTTGATGACTAAGAAACAGAGAAGACCCAAATAAAATCAGAGATGAAAAAGGAGACATCAAAATTGACACTGCATAAATTCAAAGGATCATTAGAGACCACTATGAGCAACTATATGCCAGTAAATTGGAAAACCTAGAAGAAATGGATAAATTCCTAGACATATACATCCTACTAAGATTAAACCATGAAGAAATCCAACACCTGAGCAGACTTATAACAAGTAATGAGATTGAAGCCGTAATAAAAAGTCTCTCAGCAAAGAAAAGCCTGGGACTTGATGGCTTCACTGCTGAATTTCACCAAATATTTAAAAAAGAACTAATACCAATCCTACTCAAACTATCATGAAAAGCAGAGGAGGAAGAAATACTTCCAAACTCATTCTACAAGGCCAATATTACCCTGATACCCAAGCCAGACAAAGATGCATCAAACAAACAAACAAATAAAACAAACAAAACCACGCCAATATCCTTAATGAACATCAATGAAACAATACTCAATAAAACACTAGAAAACTGAATTCAACAACTCATTAAAAAGATCACTCATCATAACCAAGTGGAATTTATTCCCAGATGCAAGGATGGTTCAACATACAAAAATCAAACAATGTGATATATCATATTAACAGAATGAAGAATGAAAACCATATAATCATTTCAATTGATGCTGAAAAAGCATTTGACAATATTATTTTATGATAAAAACTCTAAAAAACTTGGTATAGAAAGAACATACTTCAACACAATAAAAGCCATATATAACAGATCCACAGCTGGAATTATACTGAATGGGGAAAAACTGAAAGCCTTTCCTCTAAGATCTGGAACGTGACAATGATGCCCACTCTTGCCACTGTTATTTAACATGGTACTGGAGCTAGAGCAATAAGAAAAGAGAAAGAAATAAAGGGCATCCAAATTGGAAAGGAAGAAGTCAAATTATCCTTGTTTGCAGATGATGTGACCTTACATTTGGAAAAAGCTAAAGATTCCAACAAAAAATTTTTAGAACTGATAAACAAATTCAGTAAAGTTGCAGGGTACAAAATCAATGTATAGATATCAGTAGGATTTCTATACGCCAATAGCAAACAATCAGAAAAGAAATCAAGAAAGTAATCCCACTTATAACAGCTATAAGTAAAGTTAAATACCTAGGAATAAAATTTACCAAAGAAATAAAAGATCTCTACAATGAAAACTATAAAACATTGACACAAGAAATTGAAGAGGACACCAAAAAATGGAAAGATATTTCATGTTCATGGATTGGAAGAATCATTATTGTTAAAATACCCATGCTATCAAAAGAAATCCACAGATTCAATGCAATTCCTATTAAAATACCAATGACATTCTTCACAGCAATAGAAAAAAAAAATCCTAAATTTTAGATGCAGCCACAAAAGACCCAGAATAGGCAAAGCTATCCAAAGCAAAAAGAACACATCTAGAGATATCACATTACCTGACTTCAAATTATACTACAGAGCTATAGTAACCAAAACAGCATGGTACTGGTATAAAAACAGACACATAGACCAATGGAACAGAATAGGGAACTCAGAAACAAATCTGCACACCTACAGTGAACTCATTTACAACAAAGGTACCAAGAACACACATTGGGGAAAGGACATTCTCTTCAATAAATGGTGCTGGGACATGAAAAAATGCTCATCATCACTGGCCATCAGAGAAATGCAAATCAAAACCATAATGAGATACCATCTTACACCAGTTAGAATGTCGATCATTAAAAAGTCAGGAAACAACAGGTGCTGGAGAGGATGTGGAGAAACAGGAACACTTTTACACTGTTGGTGGGACTGTAAACTAGTTCAACCATTGTGGAAGACAGTATGGCGATTCCTCAAGGATCTAGAACTAGAAATACCATTTGAACCAGCCATCCCATTACTGGGTATATCTCCAGAAGATTATAAATCATGCTACTATAAAGACACATGCACACGTATGTTTATTGAGGCATTATTCACAATAGCAAAGACTTGGAACCAACCCAAATGTCCATCAATGATAGACTGGATTAAGAAAATGTGGCACATATACACCATGGTATACTATGCTGCCATAAAAAGGATGAGTTCATGTCCTTTGTAGGGACATGGATGAAGCTGGAAACAATCATTCTGAGAAAACTATCGCAAGGACAGAAAACCAAACACTGCATGTTCTCACTCATAGGTGGAAATTGAACAATGAGAACACCTGGACACAGGGTGGGGAACATCGCACACTGGGGCCTGTCATGGGGTGGGGAGAGAGGAGAGGGATAGCATCAGGAGAAACACCTAATGTAAATGACGAGTTAATGGGTGCAGCACACCAACATGGCACATGTATACATATATAACAAACCTGCACGTTGTGCACATGTACCCTAGAACTTAAAGTATAATAAAAATAAACAAGTACAATTAAAAATAAGTAAATAAATAAATGGTGCTGGGAAAACAAGATATCCATATACAGAAGAACGAAACTAGATCCCTACCTCTCACCATATACAAATATCAATCAAAATGGATTACTGACTTAAATCTAAGACCTGAAACTATGAAACTACTAAAAGAAAACATTAGAGAAACTCTCCAGGACATTGAACTAGGCAAAGATTTTCCAAGTAAAACTCACAAGCACAGACAACCAAAGGAAAAATGGATAAATTGGATTACATCAAGTTGAAAAGCCTCTGCACAGCAAAGAAAAACACTATCAACAAAGTGAAGAGACAACCCACAGAATGGGAGAAAATGTTTGCCAAGTATCCATCTGACAAGGCATTAATAATCAGAATATATAAGGACCTAAACAACTCAGCAGGAAAACAAATCTAGTAATTTGATTAAAAAGTGAGCAAAAGATCTGAATAGAAGAATGTCAAAAGAAGACATACAGATGGCAAACAGGTAGATGAAAAAGTGCTCAACGTCACTGATTATCAGAGAAAAGCAAATGAAAACTACATGAGACATCATTTCATCCCAGCTAAAATGGCTTTTATCCAAAAAGTAGGCAATAATGAATGCTGGTGAGGATGTGGAGAAAAGGGAACACTCATATACTGTTAGTGGGAATGAAAATTAGTACAACCGCTAAGGAGAACAGTTTGGAGGTTCCTCAAAAAACTAAAAATAAAACTACCATATGATCCGGCAATTCTATTACTAGGTATATACCCCAAAGAAAGAAAATCATTATATTGAAGAGATATCCGCACTTCCATGTTTACTGTGGCACTATTTACAATAGTCAAGATTTGGAGGCAGTCTAAGTGTCCATCAACAGATGAATGGATAAAGAAAATATGGAACATATTCACAATGGAATACTATTCAGCCATAAAAAAAAATGAGATCCTGTCATTTGCAACAACATGGATAGAACTGGGGGATATTATGTTAAGTGAAATAAGCCAGGCACAGAAAGACAAACTTTGCATGTTCTCACTCATTTGTGGGAACTAAAAATTAAAACAATTGAACTCATGGAGATAAAGAATGTAAGGATGGTTACCAGAGGCTGGGAGGGGTAGCGAGCATGGGGAAGTGGGGATGGTAAGTGGGTACAAAAAATATAGTTAGAAAGAATGAATAAGATTTAGTATTTGATAGCACAACAAGTTGATTACAGTCAATAATAATTTATTGTACATTTAAAAATAACTAAAACTGTATAATTTCAATATTTATAACACAAATAAATGATAAATGCTTGAGGTGACAGATACCCCATTTATCCTGATATGATTAGCATGCATTGTATGCCTGTATCAAAATATCTCATGTACCCTATAAATATATATACCTACTATGAACCCATAAAAACTAAAAATTAAAAAAAATTAAAAAAGAAATACACTCCACACCTCAACTTTGTCTATACACACATATTTAGAGGGACATGTAACTGAAGTTTCGCTTAATGATGTTTACCTTTATGACCTGCTATATTTTCTTCTGTTACACTCATTTTATACACTTTTACTGAAGTGTGATTTAAGTACAGTAGAGGGTACATATCATAAATGAATAGCTTGATGCATTTCTACAAATTGACAATTCCCATTTAACCTGCCCTCCTACCTCTGAATCAAAAGGCAGAATGTGACTAGAGAGCCCCTTTGCACTCCTTCCCATTTACCAACTCCTCCTCGGGGGCAACCACCATCCAGACTTCTGATAACACAGAGTAGTTTTATCTGGTTTTGTACTTTTAAAAAGTGCAGTCATAAAGTTTCTTTGTGCCTGCTTCTTTCTTTCAACTTCATGCTTCTGAGGTTCATCAATATTGCTGTGTGCAATATTCCACTATGTGAATATGCTACACTTTATCCATTCCAGGGTGGATGGCAATGTGTTTTGGTGGATATCTATGGGCATATCTCAGGGGTGTATACCACGGAGTGAAAGTGCTGGTATGTATATGTTCAACTTTAGCTGACATTGTCAAACACTTTTCCAATGTCATCAAACCAATTACATTTCAGCTAACAGTGTGTGAGTTTCAGTTGTTTCACATCCCTGCCAACATTAGATAGAGTCTATATTTTTCATTTCAGCCATTCTGATGAATACATAGTAGTATTTCATTATGGTTTTAATTTGTCATTCCCTGAAGAATAATAATGTTATGTGCTTTTTTGGCTATTTGAACATCTTTTATGAAGTATCTGATTCTTTTGCCCATTTTTCTTAGGTTGTCTGTCTTTTCTTACTGATTTATAGGAGTTTCTTCTTTTTTTCTACCATATATATTTGGACATGAGACCTCTGTTGAGTATATACAGTGCAAATATACAATATCTTTACACACTCTACGGGTTACTAGGTTACTCTGTTTTTACTTTAATAAATGCTGATCTCGAGCCACCACATTAATTTCGTGACCTGTTACTGAACTACAACCCACAATTTGAAACGCCCTGTGATACACAATTATGCAGTCTTTCCTGGGTCTGAATAGCTCAGAAAGGGGCATTTCTAGCCTGTGGCATCCACACCAACATTGGCCTGGATCAACACCTCTGAATCTACTGTGAGCCACTGTTTGGAAAACAAAGGCCAGGATATTAGCTATATTTAATTTCCAAATTTAAAGAAAAACTTTGTTCTATACCTTGAGTGACAATAGTTTCCAATTCTTCTTCTGAATTTAATAATTGCCAGCCCCATGGCCCAGACTGAGGGAAGAGACTCAGAAGGATGGCCAAGGTGTGGGAACACCCCTGAAATTAGCCCTTTCAACAGGACTAAAGGGTGCGTTTTCCTACACAATCTCTCTAGCCACCGAGGTACCTGGGTCTTCAGGGGCATGGTCTTATGGAACCAAATATAACTCCAGAGGTTCCTTTTATCTAACAGGTTAAGACAACATTCCCTAAACTCTGAGAAAAAAAAGAAGCCATTAACCAAGGGAGAGAGACTCTCTCATATCCTAAGCACTTTCTTGGTGTGAGAGGTACATTCTCTGCTGCATCCTCCCAGCTCCTCAGAGCAGCCTTATCCACAGACTTTCAGCTCCAGGAAGGCGAAAACTGTACCACTTTTACAAATAATGTGACCAAGGCCACATAGCTAGTAAGTTATAGAGCTAGGCTGACTGACAACATAGACTCTGTTTTCATTCCTCTATTACACTCCTTAGAGGCAGCCAGTCACTGGATAAAGAGTGGTGACTACCTCCAAAGGGTCAAAGATTCACACACATATGCACAAAAACACACGTGTGCATGTACACACATGCGTGACATGTGGGTATACAGATATGTACATGTATGCATACATATATGCTATTTCACTCAGAAATCAGTGGGGCTGGACTCTACAGTTTCACTTCACAGTCAGCTCATCTGAGTTCCCCTCTTTCTCCTGATTTGCAAAGTATTGACACAGTCCATAATACATGAATCACACAAAGGCACATGTATGTATAGGAAACTTTACAGTTTACAAATCTCTTTCACACTCAATCTCTCACCCAACACTCACCACCAGCCTTCTGAACATATATAAATATTTGATGATTTGCAGGCCTCCCAGTCTGTGTGTTTAAGGACCTTCATTATGGGGGTGCTCTAATCCTTACCATGTAGGACCAGGGCTATGGCATCAGTGAGAGATTGGCAGGATTTGTGCAGCTTCTTGGACCCACTCTAAAATTTCCCTTTTAACTGTATATTTCCATAGCAACCCATCATCCTTGTCTGACTCTGAGAAGTAGAGTTTTAACCTCATGAATTTTCTGGGGTTGGGCTTATATTTGCATGAGAGTTTATGAGATGTGGACACTAGTCTATCCCTAATGAGTATGCCCAATTCTTTTCTTTTCTTATGAGAGTCTCTAGCACCTCCTATCTTCTCCTCTGGCTAAAGGTAAGTAGTTCCACCATTACTTATAATCATACTAGCAACTGTCATGTTTTGAACACTTTCTATGTACCAGGTACTAGGTGCTTTATGTACATTATCTCAGTACATCCTCATGCAATCCTTTACAACATTTATTGACATCCTCATTTAACAAATGAGGAAACAGATGATCGGATATGAGAAATGGCAGTCTATGGCCACACAGTCAGCAAGTGATAGGGTTTGGATTGGACCCTGATTCCATGGATTCCCAAGTCCTGGCCCATTCCAGTGCCTGAGACAGTAAGAAGCAGCAACTTCTTTACTCTGAGTCAGCAAAACGATCCAAATGGAGGTCAGAGGCATGGTACTGAGTATCTCCTCCTACCTTCCTTGTTTTCACCAAGCTCAGAATGATGAAGTGACTTTCCTGAACACACAATAAGAGTAGAACTGGGGCTAAACCCAGGCCTGCTCTTTGGGTTTACCCTGCTTTGATTCTCACCCATCTACTGGGCAAAGATCATTGGAGGTGCTCTGTCTGTATTCCAAGTGACCAGGGTGGGAGCTGCTCTTGAAACCAACTTATGAGAAATTATTGGAGGAACAAAGAACAAGAAAAGATCTTCAGGAGGTTCATGCTATTTACATTCACCTATTTTAGGATGTCTAGTAGAGAAGAAAGAGACCTGGCAAGATGTGGAGTAGATTTCAAGTTCAGATTATGGGAGAGCTCTACAAAAATCCTAAGTGTGGGGAGATACCAACCTCCATACCAGTCCCTGAAAGTTTCCAAGAACAGGCCAGAGGTCTATAGAGATGCTGCTATGGGTTTCCCGGCATCCAGGAGGGAATGGTCCATGCCTCTAAAACCCTTTTATCTCTAAGATTCCATAAGCCTTTGAAACATACAAAAATCTTGCAGCGAAGGCAAGCAGTAATCCTGCACTCTTTGCTCATTGTTCTTAAGGAAAAAAAATATTTATTGTAAAATAAATGAAGATAAAGTCTACCTATTAACGCATATTTAAGAGGTAGAGAAAAAAAGAACCCATAACATTAACTTAAATCAGGAATACTCTCTGAAGTGTAAAAAAAATCAACTCACTTTTCTTTAAATCTTCTTAAAAGGGTCTAAGAATAGTCCTTCAAATAATCCTTGAAGTATGCAATTTTAATTTGGACACATGGTAATTTCAGTCTACCTGTTGAAAGAGACAAGAGAGAAATCAGTCATTTTTGACGAGGATGCTGTTCTGACAAGCAGCAGAGAAGCTTCTGGCAGCTTGGGAGGTGGGGGTGAGACATGGGCGTGGGCATTAGTAGCAGTATGAGCTTTGGTCCTAGACCACTCAGAGGAAAGATGCAACTAAAGTAGCTACTAGCACAGTGCCTGGCACATGGCAAATGCTCATTAAGTAGTTGATGGACAAGTAAAAGGATGGCTGAGAAAATAAGTGGGATTTATCATCAACCTTTCATGCAGGGAGTTACTCTGTAGCCTCATCTCTTCAACTCTTAGGGAGAGAGAATTTCCAGGTACTGGGCATATAATGGAAAGCAGCACAGAGAAAGGTACCAATGGAGTAAAGAGAGTGAGAGATTTGAGCCAGCCACAGCTATGCCCAAATCCTGGCCCCACCACTTCTGACTGCACAACTCTGGGCTGGTTTATTTATTTATATTTGCTGTTGTTCCTAAATTGGATACTTAGCCGATTCATTAATTTTCAGCTCTTCTTCTTTTTTAATATAGGCATTTAAGGCGATAAATTTCTCTCTAAGTGCTGTCTTGGCTATATTCCACAACTTTTGATATTTAATATTTCTTTGGTAATTCATTTATAATCATTTTATAATTTTTTATAATTTCTTTTTGATCTGTGAGTTAGTTGGAAGTATTTTTATAAATATATCTCAATATAGGTTTTTAAAAAAACACCTCATCTTTCTGTTATTGATTTCTAACTTAATTGCACTGTGGTAGACCACTGTGTGGTCTGTAGGATACTTACTCCTTGAAATTTATTGGGATGTATTTTATGGCCTAGGATACAGTCCATTTTCATGAGTGTTTTATATGTGCTTAGAAAGAGTGTGCATTCTCTGGCTGTCGGGTTGATCTTGGGTTGGCTTTCTTTAAATGTTTCTGCATCTCCATTTGCTCACCTGTAATCAGGTATGTGAGCAATACACATTAGTTCCCTCACACTGAGTATAAAATTATATTGTATAATTTTACACAGTATACAGTATACAGTGAGTATAAAATTATACTCACTGACAAAGACAGAGAGTGCACAAGGAAAGATCAAGGTGTGCTCTTTTTTCCTTGTAACAGTATCAATAACAATGTCCTACACTTATAAAGTACTTAAAAGTTTCTAAACAATGACCACGCCTGTCATTTGGTCTTAAACCTGTATGTCACCTAGGCAGGTAGGGGTGGGAACCCACAAAGAAAAAGGACACACACCAGTTGGTGCAGTGATTTATTCAGTCCTCATGCCAGAACCCCAGGATCCCTCTGACTCACCTCTGCCCCTCACTCCTCACCCCTGCTCAGTTCAGTCTTCTTACTATCTTTCAAATCCATCCTCGTTATTACCCACAATGCCTTACCTGCTTGGTTCCAACAGATCATTAAATTCCTACTGTTTTAAAAATATAACATAGGAAGTAAATCCTGACAAAATCCTCCTGGCAGATGTGACTCTCAAATAAGGCTGGTGTTAGGTCTTGGGTGCCAGAACATCAGTCTTGTTGCAGGGCAGAGTGATGTTTATGTCTATTAAAGCAGGCATGAGTTTAGAAAGGTCGAGAAACACTGTTGAGTTCAAATATTCTTCATCTAGCAAACGGCCCTTCCCATGACCTTGTCCCCTGTCCTACCCCCAAGTTCTTTTTCTCCTTTTCAGAGAGATTTTCTGAAAGAGTCGTCTAGACCACCACTTCCTCCACTCCCACGCTCTTCACAAATCATTGCCTGTGGCTTTCAGCCCCTTTCTTTAAGATCATAGGGATGTTGTCACTGCATATTCCAGACACTTCTTCTCAATCTGCAGTGGCCTCTCTGGGTCATTTGCTAGCAGGGACCCCTCCTCCCCTCTGGAAACTCCTGCCTCCACATCAGCAACACCAGTTTCTCCTGGTTCTTCTCCTTTCCCCCCAAGGACTTTCTCTGCCTCCTTCACAAATTCTGCCATTTGAATGGGCATTTTCAAAATTTAATTAGAAGTGTTTTTATAAAATAATAACCATAAACTACCCTTTATTAAGGACATGCCAATCACTGTGCTAAACATTATTTTATTCTACTTAATCTTCACAATAACCACATGAAGTACATATTATTAATATTCGTATTTTACAGATGAGAAAATAGAAGCTTGTAAAAGTTACATAATTTGCCCAGGATCACTCAGCTACTATGTGGCACAACAGGGATTCAAACCGCAATCCATCCAATCATAGCGTGTGCTCTCAGCCACTACATTAACTCGTTCTGTCTTCCTATACCATGGCTTCTGTGACTCACCCTTCTTCCATGATGTCATGGATTTCATGCTCCCATTTTGCTTCCCTCTGAAGGGAAGGACTTTATCCATACTGTGTGCTGAGAAAATTCTGTTTATTGTTCAAAGCTCAGCTCTTCCCACAAAGCTATTAGCAAGCCAAACCAGTTTCATTGCTTCCATCTCTTTGCTGTGGCAGCTTACAATGATATGAAACCATCCGTTCATCCATCTGACTATGCATCCATTTCTCCACCCAAGAATTACACAAATATGGTAGAAGATTGCTTATCTAGAAGTCTAAACACAAGAAGCATCCAGACAAAGGAATTGTTCCAAAGGATTTTTTATGTTCACTCTTTGAAAAAATATATCATATTGTGGTCAAAATTGAAGAAAACTTGCTAGAAGTTGTGGTGTCTGGGGAAGGGATGTGCTCTGCATGGCATGTGTTAATTACTGGTCAAGGACAGTCATTCATGGGACCTGACCAGGGAGCTTTCCGAGGTCACTGAACTAGATCTGTGCAATTTCCCTTACCCAATCCACACATTTTAAAGTCACATTTACATATCATGTCTGGCTCAAATACCTCATTATTCCTGAAATCTTCCCTGATTCTCCTCCCCAACAGGCACAGATGAACCTCGACACCCACCCGTACCCCTCACAATGCATCTCTCTGTGTTCTCTCTGCCAGCACTTGGTATTTAATCATTTGTAGGTAATAGTGCATTTCAAAAAGCACTTCAGCATTTTCAGTGCATGCTTTATCTCCACCTCTTATCTCCTTGGAGGTAGGAGATGCATCTAATTTACCCCAGATATTTTCAGAACCAATCCCAGTGGCTGGCACACAGATGTCAATGAATGACTGATTGATTAAAATTAGGTGACATTGTCCTTGAATGGAGAAGGCCATCCAAATATCACTCAAATGCAAGCACCAAGCAGTGTATTATGTGAAGAGTAGGTGCTAAATAAAACATGAAATCCTTCCATCCTCTCTCCACCCCTCAAAAAGCAAGGACTAGAAAAGAGGCGCAATGTGTCCATTGAGCCTGAGGTTTCTGAAGATCTGTGTTCCATGGTTCACAAATACTAATATGTTGGTGTGGTGTTTTTTGATGTTCTCCATGATCAACCAGGAACTGAAAACCCATGTTTGGTTACATTCTACTTTTCATAGTCAGAAAATGAGAGTTAGAGCTTTAAAGATAGACAAGACCTTCAAAGTGAACTACTACAACCACTTTCTTTTACAGAGGAGAACCAAAGAGGTTCATTGACTCCAGGTCATGGGCCAAGAAGGGTTGTGCAGATGCATTTTCCCTGTTCCCTCCTGGACTTGCAAATGAAGCCTCTAGGAAATTGAGTGCTCTCTGAATGGCTAAAAATAAACTCCCAGAAACTTCATCTAGATATATCACAGCTATAATTTACAGCGTCTAGAACTTCAGCATGGTATAATTAGCAAATGGATTACAATAATTTATTTTTGATTTAACAGCTCGAATGAACACAACCTTCCAGTGGAATGGGAAAAAAAGGGGCTAGGAGCCAGCTGCATTCCTCCAACTCCTTCCAGTGCCACAATGTTTGTGCTGGCTGGCAGTCCTCTACTGATGCCCAGTGGACATGCAAAGAGAAGGAACTGCAACTCTGAGCTCTGGGCTCCCTGAAGCATGACTTCCTGGACATAGCCTCCCAAAACGGTCAATGTTCATCCTTTTAGTGAGCAGGAAGATGTCCAAACTCACCTTTTCAATGCACAGGAAAACCCAATGGCATTCATCGAAAAGAAAGGTATACACTAAACAAAACATACCAAAGACTAATTACATGGATGTTTTTTCTTCTAAAGATTCTGGGCACATTTTTAGAATGGTTTTCCATCACTTGCCTTACTGCAGGGAAAGTTTGTTGTGATGTCTCTGAACAGGCAGTACTAAAAGATGATACAAGATAGAAACTTGTCATGAAGCTAGAAGATGACTAGACTGGGGTCAGAGAGGACCTGTGCTTGGGTTTTGACTTGTTATGTGTGCCATGAATAACAACCAATTCAAAACCCTTTTATAAAATGTCAGTAATGAGTAACTACCTCACAAGAGTGTTATGGGGATTAAATGAGAAAAAATGTATGAAAAGGATTTTGTAAATGAATATTAGATGATTCTTCTTGAGTGAATACATGTCCCAAGTAGATCTTTCTGATGAGGACTTTTTCTGACCAAAGCACTATAGAGCATTGCAGCAAGGGCCAGGGGCAGAGCAGCAGAAATCCTGGAAAGTTGTCTTCTCATATATCCCTGCATGGTGTGTGGGCAGAGGCAAGTCACCCAGCAGAACAATCAGAGCTGGGAAAGATGGATCCCGACTTGGGTGAGGACCATAAGACAACCTGTCTCCCTTCTCTCACATCCCTACCAAAATCAAATATCTGCCCAAACAACCCTTAACCTAGAAGGTGGCATGATGGTGGCCAGTGTGGGAAACTGAAGCAGTGGTTCTTCCGGCTGAAGGAAGGGGAAGGGTGGTTTTCTGAGCATCTGCCACGTATGAGGCACAGTGCTGGGTCCTTTCACACTGGGGTTCTTCTCCAAACCATGCAAAGTTCCCCTGACATCATATTATACCATTGCTCATGCTGGGTGTGGGTCTATGAAGCGCCCTTTCTTCTCTCTTCTTCTCCAACCATCCCCTGAGCTGAAGACCTGGACCCTCATCCTCTCACTCTTTCAATTCTTAGTGATCTTAGGTAAGGCAAGTCATCCGTTTTGGAAGGACTTCAGTTTTCTGATCTGTCAGGTTAGGACAAGAACCTCAAACTCACTGCCTCATCAGATTGCCTTCAGACTCAATATTGGGTGTGTAAAGTTTTAAAAACAGTGCCAAACCCTGAAGGCTTATGTCACCCCTTGTTCAAGCTCCTCAAGAGCTTCCTCTTGCTGCTTGTGCTAGTTGGCTTTTGTGTTGCTATAAAGGAATACCTGATGTTGGGTAATTAAAAAAAAAAAAAGGTTTAATTGGCTCATGGTTCTACAGGCTGTACAGGAAGCATAGTGTTGGCATCTGCTTCTGGTGAAGGCCTCAGGAAGCTTCCAGTAATGGGGGAAGGAGAAAGGGAGCCAGCACATCACAGGGTGAGAGAGGGAGTGAGAGAGAGAGAGGAGGTGCCATGTTCTTCTAAACAACCAGATCTCATAAACTCATAGAGTGAGAACTCACTTATTACCATGAGGAGAGCAACAAACCATTCATGATGGATCTGTCCCCATTTCCCAAACACCTCCCACCAGGCCCACCTCCAACACTGGAGGTCACATATCAACATGAGATTTGGAGGGAACAAAACATCCAAACCATATCACTCTTAAATAAACATTAAATGTCTACTTTGTCCTCTGACCCCCTGTTGATGTTATATTCCCATCAGGGCCCCTTGTTCCCCAAGTTCCATCCAAACCAGGCATCTTTCGGGTAATTATGCTCAAGGAGTAACTGCTGTCCCCAAGGCTGGGAGTGCCCTCCTCCCCTTCAGCTCTCAGCTTAGCCTTAGTCACTTGCTGGAGAGCTCCTTGGCCCCTCAGAGGAGGGAGTTTCCTCTACTCTACATTCTCATAGCCCTCATGGTCACACTTACCAGAGTGATGATCTGATTAATGCCTATCTCCCCAACTAGAATATAAGCCCTCTGAAGCAGGACCACCTGTATGTTGTCCACCAGGGTGTCCTCAGGAGGCCAAGCATGCAGCAGACCCTCATCTATTTTGTTCACTGCTCTGGACCAGGGCAGGGCACATAGTAGGTACTCAAAAAATACTTGTTGAATGAGTACATTTCCATGCAGTTCAAATCTGAAGCTGGGTCAGTTCAACCCTCCCTTCTCTGCTCTCCGCAAGCTCTCTCTTCCTTCCTTCTCCCTGCACTCAGAGCCCTTTCCTGTACTGTTTGCTACCATGACCTCACCATTATCCAGGTGAGTAGCTTGTCTCCCCTGAGACCACAACAGCCTCAAGGAAGGCCTACAGAGGCAAACCCTAGCGGGACCCAGAAAAGGGACAGAGCCGGAGTATCTGGGCAAATGGAAGTGGGGCACACAGTAGGGGCTCCTGTGGAACCCATGCTTGGCCTATTCTGAACTTCTGCCTCACAATCTGTTTCTAGGGCAAAGCTTCCAGCCTTGAGTCTTTGCTTCATGGGCTAAAAAATGCCTCTCTCTCTCTTTTTTTTTTTTGGCTTGAAATAAATGGTTAGCCATTAAGATGTAAAATGCAGCTGTCACAGTCCATAGAACAACAGACAGGTTAATATGGGTTTTTAAGAATGCCATTTCCTCATATTAACCCCAGAGCAACGGCAACCTATCAAGATAGACTCCAGAGTGCTCCGGAAACCTGCTGTTTTAGTTCTTTAATAATATTTGATGTTTAAATAATAGTTGATGTTTGTTTCCAAGTAGAGTTTAATAGTTCGCCTTTCCCTCCTTCTCCTCCTTCCTTCTTTCCCTCCCTCCCTTCCTTTTTACCTTCCTTCCTTCCCTACCTCTCCCTCTTCCCTCCTTTCCTCCCTCCCTCCCTCCCTTCCCTCCCTCTCTTCCTTTGTATCTTCCTTCCTTCCCTACCTCTTCCCCTGCTCTCCTTTCCTCCCTCTCTCCCTCCCTCCCTCTCTCCTTTTTACCTTCTTTCTTTCCCTCCCTCTCCCTCTGCCCTTCTTTCCTCCTTTCCTCCCTCCCTCCATCCATCCCTTCCTTCTCTTCCTCCCTGCCTCCTTTCTCTTCTTCCTCATTCCTACTCTAAGAGTATCTTTGCCTAGGCTCTCTTCCTGAGGTCTTGGATATAAACATGAAGATGCGTATCTGGGTCATGTCTGGAATTCCGAAGCCTCCTGACTGGTTTCCTTGACACTCGTTTCTTCCTTTTATCCCCCAACCCTTCCCACCTGCCAGCCATCCCATCCTACCTACATGTTGTCTACCATAGAACAATTTAACTTCAAAAATATTTAAACTTTAAATAAAGTTTTTAAGTTATTCCCTAAGAGAGATGAGCTTCAGTTACATGGAAAATGTCAATGGTTAGGACTGGACTCTCCCGGCAGAAGCGAAGGCACACTGTGTTCTCCTGCCTAGAGGGAAGGCTGGGTGGTGCTAAAGGTACCCAGGAAACTCCAGAGGGACAGGTCTGGGCTTGCACTGTGGCTCCAGGCACCTGGCAGCCTGGGGAAGTGACTGTAGAGTCTGTCCTGCACAGACCATTGTAGCCCAAGTTGGTAGCCCAGCACCAATCACTAAGTCCTGCATGGAAGAGTGATCTGCCAGGTGCTTGTCAGCAGGGATAGCTTGGTTCCTCTCTGGTCCCTGTTCATGTTGTCTGTAATGCACACCCCACCAGGAAGTCTTGGAGGGGAGAGGTAAAGGGTGAGACTCTAGCATCACCAGAAATTACTTGCAGATTCTGAAATGGGCAAGGTTTTCTCAGGCCTCCAGCACTTTGTACATGTTGTTTCCTTAGTCTCAGTCACCCTCATCTTTCCCTGAATAACTCCTTGTCCTTGAAGACTCAGTAGAAGGTTACCTCCTCCTGAAAGCTTTCCTCACCCTCTGTCTAGATCAGGGGTCCATCCTGAGCTTCCAGCACCCCCCTTTTCTTCCTCCCCAGCTGGTGCAATTGTTCCCTTTGTGCAATGTTCTGCTTATTTGACTATTTCCAATAAATGTCTCCTATGAATGCCCACCAGTGCAAGGTGTTCTGAGACAAAGAAAAAATAATCAATACACTAATTAATCTATGCATTGACTCTTTGCCTTGCTCCAAAAATAATTTAAGGGAGCACAAGGATCAAATATGTCCCCAAGTAACTTTGAGTCTGGTGGAACAGCAGACAACATAAGCATTTTAAAAATATATGATAAAGGCTGACAATGTGATCAGGTTGAGGGGTTGGGTAGGAGTGGGGACCCTCTCTCTGATCTCTTTCAGGACCAAGCATGACACACAAGGATGCTCAGCGAATGTTTGCTGAATGAATGAGATAGGTTGAGGAGGACCTGAAGGGGACTTGGAGATCGCTTATTTTAAGGGGGGAAATTGTAGTCAGAGAGGAGATGGGACACTGCAGGAGCCCCCCAGTTAGTAGCATGCAGGACATAGAGCCCAGGACTATACGACATTAGTTGGTCATTCTAAACTCTATTTATTGGATATGGAGTAAGACAAGCCACTTCTCTCTTAGCCTCAGCTTCTGTCCTGTCAAAGAAAGATGTTGAAGTATCTCATCTTTGAAGCTGTTCCAGTTCAGGGATCCCATGAGACTAAGGTTACAACAGAGGGCTGAACAGTGACCAGGTCATGGTCCTATGACACAGCCTCTGCTGTCTGATTCTGATACTAATTCAAGAAGCTATTCAAAGACAGAGATCCTTCATTCATCTATTCAAAACATATGTACTGTATGCCAGGCACAGAGGTCATAACCACAGGATACCCAGAGATCCAATACATCTTTGTGTACCTATTCCCTTTGTACAGGTCTCTAACACCCTGGGTGGCTGTCCTCAATAATCTGTGCTACAACGTGGAGTAAATCTCTGACTTCTTTTCCTTCCCCTGTTGCTTTCTCTCTTTCTTTCACACCTTCACTCATTTACTCATGCACTCAGCAAATGTGTGCCGAGTGCCTACAATGTGCCTGGTTCTGTGGTCTATGTGCTACAGCTACAGTGGTAAAGAAGATCCAGGTCTTGCCTTCTGTAACTCAGTACTCTCCTAATACTCAGGTAGTTTTCAGAGCTACAATTTCTTCACTGTGCATTGTCCTTCTATTCCTCCACAATTCTGTTCCTGCTGTGTGTCTGCCTGGAACATCCTATCTACTGATCTACCATCTCCACACTTCTACTCCTCTTCTAAGGCCTTGTCCACAAGCTGCCTTCTCTGTAAAACCTCCCCTGACCTTCCCCCTCTCTGGGCTTCCATACCTCCCTACTTTCTACCATAATCCCACTGTATTGTATTGGTGAATACTGTCTATTAGTCCCACTACTGTGAACTCCAGAAGGCCTTGGACAGTGTATTTTTACCATTGTATATACAGCAGTGGGGAACCAGCAAATGCTCAGGAAACCTTGGCTGAAATGGCTGAACTTCTTGATCAGCATGTTCTAACTACTCCAGGCTCTGGGGAGAGGGCAGAATCGTCCTCATCCCACCATATGTCCTACCTGCAAAGCCAGCACAGTTCTGCTCTGTAGCTTCCCTCTGCTCTCAGAGGTCGATCTCAGCTTGCCCAGGACCCGGGGACCCTGCTCCTGCACTCTGGGCTGCTCGCGCCTGCATTCTTGGATGTCCCGTCTAATCTCTGCTTAGGACTTCCTGCAGATTTGCTGGGGAATGTGGATAATCCAAAGTAAGAAAATCTACTTTTGCAACATTTCCACAAATAAAAAATACTCATAGAGCTTTAAGCTTTTCTGGCCACACCAGAACATTTTGGTAAGGTTCTTTAAGGAAGAAAGAATGATCTCCCCCTACAAAGTTGTAGTTATACTAGCCAAGGCATAGGAAACTGCAGACACAGGCAAGACCCTGCCTTGGAATAAGATGGCTGGGGTTGAACCTGGCTCTGTCATGATAGCTACAATGTCTCAGCAACTTATTTCTTCTCCCTGAGAAGCCTCCAGGTCTTCACCTGTAAATCAGAGTTAATAGCACAACCCTTGCACTGGTGCAATGAAGATTAAATTAGGAGGTAAGGTTCTTGACATATTGACTGTGACATTGTACTCAGTAAGGATTAGTACTCTCATGAAGGAATGAGGAAGGTGAGTAGAATGAGAAGAATATCATTTCTCATTGTAGCTTATACTTCTGAAATTGATTCCACACATACTGTCGCATTTACGCCTCAATCAACGTCTGATATATGCATTATATTATCCTTTTCTTATGGAGAAGGTATCTGAGGCTTAGGGATGTTGAATAATTAACACAAGATCACACAGCCAGGAGAAATGTAGGTTACCCTAGATTCACCAATTCTCTGACTCTTAACCTGGAGTTTCAATGGCCACCAGCCACTGAGGAAGCGGCTAGCATGGGTCTATAGCTGGAGAAGTATTCCTCCTCAGACCATTACCTCTATTGGACCAGGATCACAAGCCCCAAATAATCCTAGTATATGGTAGACATGATCAGTGCTCACTGAAAAGCCCCCATTCTTTGTAGCCAATATCCACTTTCCTTATAGAGATGTTGAAGTGAGTGGCACGGAGATGTGTAATTTCCAGGCCAAGAGAACAATGAGCCCCCTGTACTGTTCTTCTTCTGTGGTGGTGACCCTCAAAGCCATGATTTCTAGACTGCAGAGCTATAAGAGGGGGGCTCTACATGGCCCTCATCTGTGATATGAGCAGGAAACAAATCTTTGTTGAGTCAACATCACGGAGTTTGGGGGTTCTTTGCTGTTATATCTTATCTTAGTCTACACGGACCGCTCTGTCTAGGTTCAAACTATCGACCGATCACCAGATAAACACCATAGGGAATAACAGTTGGCATGTAGTATCTGATTTAATCTTACCCTATGCACTAGGTAACATCACCCTTATTTTGCAAATAGAGAAACTGAAATTTAAGGATTAAATTTAAAAATAAAGTAAAAAGAATAAATTGCCCAAGATAATATGGCTAGTCTGTTTTCGAATGTCTTGTTTTCATGCTTTTTGTCATTCCTTTTGTCCTTAGTTTCTGTATCTGTAAAAAGGGGGATGAGGCTGGACCAGATGCTTTTAACATTTATCCCACCTCGATAATTATAATTATATGATTCTTCCAGCTTTGCCTGCCCTCCTGTCCTCCTAATGTGTGGCTGACCCAGATGTTGAGCCTCCAGGTAAATCCAGCTCCAGTCCTGCCCCACAACCCCAGTCTTGCTGCCAATCACATTTGTCCAGAAAAGAAGAGTGATCTGACTGCTGGTTCACTCACTCATTCACTCAGTCACTTATTCTATTATTTAATCATTTCTACCTATTACTGACTCACTCATTCATTTACAGATGCCTTCCACTTCCTCTTCCACCACCTGCTGGCCAAAGCTCATATTCAGTTCCCCCCAATTTTCACTCATTTATTTCCTCAAAATCACACTTGTTCCCTCATTCGCTCATTAGCCTCTTCACTTATTTACTTACTCATTGATTTATTTATTCACGGATTCATTTTTTACTTATTTATTCATTTATTCATTCATTAAGTCACTCATTCATTCACCATTTTCATTCTTTCTGTCCTTCATTCACTCCCTTCTCCATGCATTCACTCACTCATTCCCCACACTCCTTTCTCCCTATTTCCCAGTGCAGCATCCTCCCAGGAAGCAGAGCCTTCCTCATGGCTGGGGCCATTAGTCCTCCCTCCCAGAACACTCTCTTCCATTTTAACATCCTGCTTGTTGAACTGTGCAGGCATATCTCCTGGTGTGCAGGGGATATGCTTTCCACTCAGAAACAGATGTTCTTGTAATTACTGTTTTGACTTTCACCCTCTAATGCCAGAAAATTCTTTCCACAAACTCCTCCAGTATACAGGAAGGCAACCGTGCAGAATCGGCAAGGCATGCAGTGCCTGGGGGTTCAGATTCCGAAACACAAGGTATTCCTGGCAGTCAGAGCTTGGGGGACTTGGGGGGAGCCTCCCTTCTCCAGGACTTTGCAACCTTGGGTCCAGGGCTGAGCTGGAGATGGGGGCATCCTTGAGGGCAGCCGACCTGGGGAGCCAAGTAAAGGAGTGTGAAGAAAAGCGGCCCATCTCAAGACTGTGGAGTCATGATCTGTCTGTACTTGGGTTACTACAGTGACAGGTGCCAGGGTCAGGGGTGAATATAGAGGCTTATCAGCATGTGACCAGCAAGAATAAGTTGTCAGCAATATCATGGCAGAAGATCAACATTACAATTTACTAGCCTCTTACCCTGTATGAGGTATTTCTTACACTTTACGCTAGTTGTCCCTCAACGATCAATCTCCCCATCTTTCATTTAGAAATTTAATCCCCAAAGTTTTAGCTGGTTCCATGACCTCTCAGCCAAAGACTAGACTTTCCAAATTCCCTTGCAGTGAGGCATGACTGTCTAAGTTTGGGCCAATGGGTGTGAGCAGAGGTGTTATGTGCAACTTTTTGCTTGTACCTTTAGAAGAAAGCCAGATGCCTTCCACTTCCTCTTCCACTACCTGCTGGCAAAAGTGTGGCCCTTTTTGGTGAGCCATCTTTGTCTCTGGGGTTAAGGGCATCTTGAACAGCATGTTAGAACAAGATAAAAGAAGCCCTGAAGAACCTTGTGAAGTAGAACATCTGTGTCCCCCTGGCTGAGATTTTATGTGCAAGAGAAACAAGCTTCTGTTATGCTTTGACCACCGTTATTTTGATCTCTGTTAAAGCAGCCATGCCAGTGTCTACCAATCCCAGGAGGAAACCTCTTTACCACATTACGTCTTCTTGAGGATAAACTTCCCTTATGGGAACGCTCTTGTCTTACCTTATTCCCTTACTAATTTGTCCTTTTCGTGGTTGAAACACGTCCCTTCAAAATTCATGTCTGCTGAAAATCTCTGAATGTAATCTTATTTGGAAATATGGTTTTGCAGATGTAATTAAAAGATTGATATAAGATCACACTGGATTAGGGTGGGCTCTAAATCCAATGAGGGTGTCCTTACAAGACAGAAAGGACACACAGAGACACAGAGGGGAAGGCCATGTGAAGATGGGGGCAGAGACTGCAGTGATGTGTGTCCCCAAGCTAAGGAGTGCTATGGGGTGCTGACAGCCACAGTAGCTAGGAGAGAAGCATGGAGTGGATTCTCTCAGAGCCTCCAGGAGTCACCCTGAGGATACCTGGATTGCAGACTTTTGGCCTCTCAAACTGTGATAGCATATGTTTCTGTTGTTTTAAGTCAACAACAACCTGTTCTCTGTGAAAGGAGTTCAACCTTTATCTTGTGGCCAGTGAGGACCCATTGAAGAGTTTGTATTAGGGAACAGATGATAACAAGAATGGCTAACATGGGTTGAGTACTAACCCTGCACCAGAAAATGTCCCAAGTGCGCACTTAGACATACCACCTCAGCTAACCCACAGCACAACCTGGACACAGGTACTATCACTACTCCCAGTTACAAATTAGCAAGTTTGTGGTAATTTGAGTGACAATGATTGGGTTGGTGGGTTTGGGAGAAGGAACCGGACCTGCCTCACCCAGTACCCCCTGTATGGCCTATGAGGTGGCCTATGGAAAGCAAAGCTCTTCTCCTCTCCTTGACAGGATGGCCAAGTCTAACTATAGGTCAAAGTGTTAGCAAGACCCTGTGTGGAGATCTAAAGCTGCCCTGTGGGCTTTCCATGGTAATTGGTGCAGGGCAGTGGTCAAGATCATGGAAGCCAGACCACCTGGCATTAAATCCTAGTCTGCCAATTACTAGTTCTGTGATATGGGGCAAATTAATTAAACTTTCAGTACCTTGGTTTCTTCATCCATAAAATGGGGATAAGAATAGTACCTACCTTATAGGAATGTTGTATTAGTTAACATCATAAAGGGCTTAGAACAGAGTTTGACAAATAGGAAATGCTAAATAAGTATTAATGCTTAACTAGTGGTGATGATGCTACAAAAGTATTTGCTGTTTTTATTTATTTATTTATTTAATTTTATTTATTATTGTTATCTGTCTGACTCCTCTATCTCTCAATTAATTTTGAATTTAGGCCAGGAAGATAAGTATTATTTTCTAGCTCCACTGGAATCCCAAAACGTATTTAATGTTCTTCAGCCTTATTTTGCAGATGAGGAAACTAGGTCTGGGAGAGATGAAATGGCAAGCTCTGGACACCTTTCGAGTCCTCCTCCACATTCCCTGGCTGCCCAGTCACCCGTCTGATCTAGTTGTTGGGCTTTTGGGCTCACTGCTCCCTGGCACCAGGTGGCAGATCCTGGAAGGTCTCCCTCCTGGCTCCTGGGCAGTGTGCAGGAGCCCACTGGGAACTCTCTGGGAGCTCATCTGCTGCACAGCATGCTGAGCCATGCAGCCTGGTCAAGTGGACATGGGCCCACATGAGGATCTATAGTCCATGTTCGTACAAGACTGGCTAACTCTTCAGCTCTGATGGAGCTATTTCTGCAGGCCCGAGCTATGCTGCAGGAAAAGCAGGTTGCACATACATGCATAAACATGGCCCTTCTGCCTAAAAGGTCCCTGAGTGAAGGCAGCATGTTTAATGTAGAGAACCAGCCTGCTTACCACACACCTGACCCCACATACCAGTTTATTGGGAGGAATTTCCCTCTGCCCAATGGCACAGACAATCTGAGAGGACAGGGGTGAGAGGGAGAGCAAGAGAAGGAAAGGGGAAGGGACATTTGTTGAGCACTTACTGCAGGCCAGGCACTATGCTAGGTGCTTCACATTTGCTGCCACATTTAATATTCATAACAATCCTATGCTATAAACTCATTTTAACAGGTGTGGAAACTGAAGCTCAATAAGCTGAAATCACTTGTACAGGCCACATAGCCAAGAAACAATGGAGGCCTGCCAAATTTTTTTAATAGTTTTTTGGGGAACAGGTGGTGTTTGGTTAGATGAATAAGATTTTTAGTGATGATTTCTGAGATTTTGGTGCACCCATCACCCAAGCAGTGCACACTATACTCAATGTGTAGTTTTTTATTCCTCACACCCCTCCCACCCTTTTCCCTGAGTCCCCAAAGTCCACTGTACCATTCTTATGCCTTTGCGTCCTCATAGCTTAGCTCCCATTTATGAGTGAGAACATATGATGTCTGGTTTCCATTCCCGAGTTACTTCACTTAGAATACTGGTCTCCAACTCCACAATGGTTGCTGCAAATGCCATTATTTCATTTCTTTTCATGGCTGAGTAGTATTCCATGGTATGTACATATCTGTGTGTGTGTGTGTGTGTGTAGATGTATATACATATATTCTATTCATGGGATATATTCCATGGGATATATCTCTCATATTTTATATATATATATATATATATGGCACAGTTTGGCTGTGTCCCCACTCAAATCTCAACTTGAATTGTATCTTCCAGAATTCCCATGTGTTATGGGAGGGACACAGGGGGAGGTACTCAGATCATGGGGGCTGATCTTTCCCGTGCTGTTCTCATGATAGTGAATAAGTCTCACAAGATCTGATGGGTTTATCAGGGGTTTCTGCTTTTGCTTCTTCCTCATTTTCTCTTGCAGCCACCATGTCAGAAGTGCCTTTCACCTCCTGCCATGATTCTGAGGCCTCCTAGCCATGTGGAACTATAAGTCCAATTAAACCTCTTTTTGTTCCCAGTCTTGGGTATGACTGTATCAGCAACATGAAAATGGACTAATACTATATATATGCGCTCGTGTGTGTGTGTGTGTGTGTGTGTGTGTATATACATGCATCACATTTTCTTTATCCATTCATTGATTGATGAGCGTTTGGGTTGGTTTCAGATTTTTGCAATTGTGAATTGTGCTGCTATAAACATGCTTGTACAAGTATCTTTTTCGTATAATGACTTCTTTTTCTCTGGGCAGATACCCAGGACTGGGACTGCTGGATTAAATGGTAGTTCTACTTTTAGTTCTTCAAGGAATCGCCACACTATTTTCCATAGTGGTTGTACTAGTTTACATTCCCACCAGCAGCATAAAAGTGTTTCCTTTTCACTACATCCATGCCAATATCTATTACTTTTTGATGTTTTGATTATGGACATTCTTGCAGGAGTAAGGCAGTATTGCCTTGTGGTTTTGATTTGCATTTCCCTGATCATTAGTGATGTTGAGCAGCTTTTCATATGTTTGTTGGCCATTTGTATATCTTCTTTTGAGAATTGTCTATACATGTTCTTAGCCCACTTTTTGATGGAATTGTTTGTTTTGTTCTTGCTGATTTGTTAGAGTTCCTTGTAGATTCTGAGTATTAGTCCTTCGTAGGATGTATAGTTGAGGAGATTTTCTCCTACACTGTGGGTTGTTTGTTTATTCTGCTGATTATTTCTTTTGCTGTGCAGAAGATTTTTGGTTTAATTAGGTCCTATCTACTTATCTTTGTTCTTGTTGCATTTGCTTTTGGGTTCTTAGCCAATATGTAGAAGGGTTTTTCCAAAGTTACCTTCGAGAATTTTTATTATTTCAGGTCTTAGGTTGAAGTCTTCGATCAATCCTGTGTTGATTTTTGTATAAGGTGACAGATGAGGATCCAGTTTATTCTTCTACATGTGACTTGACAATTATCCAAGCGCCATTTGTTGAATAGGGTGTTCTTTCCCCACTTTATGTTGTTGTTTGCTTTGTTGAAGATCAGTTGACTGTAAGTATTTGGCTTTATTTCTGGGTTCTCTATTCTGTTCCATTGGTCTATATGAGGCCTGCCTAACTTTTTCTTTGACACCACATTAGACTTACCTTCATTCTGAATAGGGAGGGTCCTTAGGGTCCTGAAGAGACCCAGAGCAGGTTCTACTGCATGTCTCAGCCACTAATCATCACCACCAGCAGCAGCAGTGGTGTGGGCAGCAGTGAATCACACTTGACACTCTATGGAGGTCTTTTACTTTTATTATCTCTTTTGACTTGATGTAAGTCAAGACATGCTCTGCTAGTGATTGTAGTGAGAAACTTCCATAGCAGAAAGATGAAGCTATTTTGTCTTCTGGACCCCACCGGCTCCATTTCTGGAAATGCCAAGGGCATAGAGCATGTTCTCTTTTTAAGAGGCTTTCATCAGCAAATTCAGCCATCATTTCCCAATGCCCATTCGATGCCAGGTACTATGCTTGGGTAGGGGATTCAGAGATGAATCATATAGTCCCTGCCCTTGAAAGGTTTATGCACAAGTGGGAATTACAGATCTGGAAGCTTAAGAATATCCATGATTAGGATGATGATAATAAACACTTATTGAGTGCTTACTGTTGGCTATTCTAAATTATTGACACTTATTACCTTATTTAATCTTCATAAAACCCTATTATTTGCTTCATTTAATTTACGAGGAAAGTAAGGCACAGAGAGATCGGAATTGCTAGTAAGTGGCAGAAGTGGGAACTGCGTTCAGTTGGTCTATCTCAATTTTGTAGGCATGCAGTGATTAATTTGCCCAGAATGGGTGAAGAGGTCAGTTACAGCTTCTTAGAGAGGCAGAATCAGTGCAGGGCTTTGAAGCAGAGGCGTTTGCCAGGCAGAAAACAGCTGACAGTGCACCAGGAAGTTCCAAACAGAAGAAGAGTGAGAAAAGCATGAACAATGGTTGAGAGGCACAAAACCATGGTGTGCAGAAGAATTTCCATGGAGTTCAGTATGGCTAGAACATAAAGCAGGGGAGTGGAGGGTGGGGTATCATTTCAGAAACGAGGCTGCAGAGGGAACAGGGACTCTTAGAGGCTCATGAATGCCAGGCAGAGAAGCCAGAATGTTTTATTCACCCATTGAACAAGTGGAGTTTATTTGTTGCATGAAGAGTAGTCTGGGGAGAGGCAGTTCAGGCCAGCACAGCAGTTCTACAGAGTTATCAAAGCCCAGGCTCCTTTCACATTTGAACTCTGCCATACTTAGCATTTTCTGCATGGTTGCAAGGTGGTTGCCACACCTCCAAGCATTATATCTGTTTTCATGGTGGGAAGAAGGGAGAAGGATAAAGAACAATGGGCTGGTCTTTGTGACAGGAGTTCAACCTTTATCTTATGGCCAGTGGGGACCCGTTGAAGGGTCTGAGGTAGGACAGAGATGATAACAAGGATGGTTAACATGTATTGAGCAACTAACTCTGTACCAGAGAATATTCTAAGTACACACTTATACATATCACCTCAACTAATCCACAGAGCAACCTAGATACAGATACTATCATTATCCCTAGTTACAAATAAAGAAAATGAGGAGACACAGAAAAGTTAAGAAAATTGCCCAAGGCTGCCTAGCCAGGAGTAGCGGAAACTGGGTAGTCCGGCTCCTGGGTCTTGCTGTTGATCACCACGTTCTCGTGTATTTTAGAAAGTGCCTCCTCCGACTGCCAGAAGCCTACAGGTGAAGGGAATGGGGCCTGAGCAGGGTTGGTAGCCAGGCTGGAGGTGAAGGGGGCAGGGTACGAGGGGAAGAGTCAGGACACAGAGAGATACTTGGTGTGGGGTTGAGGGTGAGGGACGAGTGGAGGATACCCCCAGGTTTATCTGACCCTCCCCTCTCTAAACCAGGCTCCTTCTGTGTCTACAGGGCCTGCAAAACCATAGCTGGGACACCTAGCCTGGACACATGTAGAGATTTAAGAAAATGAGTCATACCCTCATAGCAGGCACAGTCTGACTCTGGTTTGACTTCCACACTGACACCCACATCATTAACTTGGTTCCCTGTGCACCCTAGACAGTGTCAAGGACGGAGAAACCACCAGCTGGTTTGCAGAACTGGGGCCATGGTTAGATCATTGTCTTGTGCCTGGCAGGCAGGAGCAGGATGATGCTGATGTCTGCTGCTGGCAGGAGCCTGAGATGAGCTCTGGGTCTGAGTAGAGGGGACAGAACAAAGATTTTGGGGCTTCCATTCCAGCTGGACCTCAAGCCATCCCTCAGCAATCCCCTAAGCACCTATATGTGGCAGACTCTCACTGGGGTGCTGGGGTACAGAAACAAATCTGATTATCTCCAAGGTCAAGGAGCTCCCAGTCCTCACAAGGTCAGTACCTGGTGGTGGGTGCTGTGATATAGGGAAGCAGAGGGTTGTGGGAGAATGACATGGTGATCCAGGGGTATAGGGGGATACCAAACCAGTATGGAGGTCACGGTGGCCTTCCTGGAGGAACGGACTGTAAGCTGCCTTCCCAAAGTGAAAAGTTGGCCTGGCAAAAAGTGGAACTCTATTTACTGGGACCACATGGACTAAACGGAGAGGAGAGAAAGCTAGGCACATAGAGGAGCATCTATTACATCATCACACTCTTGCTCCTGGCATCTTGGTAGCTGGGTGATATGGCATCTGACTGCTGCAGAAACCAAAACTCTTCGTGCTTGCAGTAGATTCACCGCAAAATGAACACAATTCTTCCACCCTTATATCCACACCCCTTTGCAATGTGACTCTGTAGCTCTTCCCATAGGAGGTGGAGCCCATTTCCCCATCTGTTAAATCTAGGCTCACCCTGTGACCTGCTTTGATCAATAGGATGAGGCAAAGTTGTGATATGTGAATTCTGAGCTCAGGCTTCAAGAAACCTTGCTCATGCCTGCCTGTTCTCTTGGAACTTTGCTCAGCTGCCCAGGTGAACAAGCCCAGGCTAGTTTACTGGATGACATGAGACACATGGCCCAGTCTACCCTGACCCACGCCATCTCAGCCCTTTGTCTCAGAAAACAATCAGCCTTCAACCGATCCACTAGCTAACCTAGGGTGACCAACTCATCCCCTTTCACCCAGGACTTTTCCTAAGTTTAAAACGGAAAGTCCAATACCCCAGGAACCTCTTCAGTCCCAGGCAAATGGGGATGGCTGGTCACCCAGGCCCACTTCAGACGCATGAAGGAACCTAACCAACTTTATCTAGATTAGCAGAATTGCCCAGCTGCCCCACACACTCAGGAGTAATAACACACAGTTGTTTTAAAGCACCAAGTTCTGGGTAGTTTGTTACACAGCAATAGATGAGGGATGCCCTGGCACATCTGTGAATTAAGCCCAGACTTGTGGCCTTAGTAGCAGTTGGGAACTGACCAGATCCCTCTCCATGAGCATGGCATTGAGTGATCGCAAGAGGGAGGGTGCTGGAACTCAGGGAGGCTTCACAACCTGTCTGGGATCTCAGAGCCAGGGCATATTAGCAGTGGAAACAGACTCAAGTCTTGGAATCCTTCCTCTTCCCCCAAGCTGCCTCTTTAACCAGCACATTTGTGCTGCAGTAACTCAAGCTCCCCCAGAGACTGCTGATTGAACAAATCTCTGGTCATGCTCAGGCTCTTTGACACGGTTTTCTTTATAAGATCCGGTGTCAGACTGTGTGATGTGACCCCCTCCCCCACAAAAATGATGAGACCAACACTTAACCACAAGCCACCACCAATTCTGCTGTGGCCAGAGACCAGGGCAAAGACAAACACTTATCAGTCAAGAAAATAGATATGTTCAGAACTTTCTGATGCACAGATTGAAAAGCCACAGGCTTTGAGCATGAATAAGGAGCTAGTAGACAGAGATCTTAGTTCTAATTCTGATGCATACCAGCTGCATGACCTTGGGCATGCCACTGCCCTTGTCGAGCAGACTGGATGTCAATTGACTAATTAAAATGATAAATTCACAGCAAATTCTTTAAGGGCAGAAACCACAGGCTGTTCAACTTTGTATCTAGTACCCAATCCAGTGCATTGTAGCTGTTCAATAAACACTTACCGATTAAATATGTTACAGGAGGGTCTTCCCTGGGGAACTTAACTTGTGTTTCCTTTTTTGCTGATAGAGTAAGAAGTCTCTCTAGCCATTTTGGGAAGGGCAGGGGACCCTGACAGATTAATTTGGAAAAAATGGTAGTTTGGTCCCTATTCCAAGGACAAATAGGATGGAGCTTTTCTTTCTGATGCCTGGGCATATTTGCCCCTAAAGAGAGCTGGCTGGCTTTCTGGCATTCCCATGAGCTCTTTCCTGTCCAGCTTCTCTGAACCCTGTGATATGTTGGGACCTTGGGGTTTCTGGAGGATAATGGTACTAAGGGGACCTGGTGGTCTCAGGAGTCTAACGGGGAACACCAGAGGCAAAATATAGCACCAAGAAGACTCCTTTCCTTCCAAGTTCATGAAGCCTTGGGTGGGAAGCTGGGGACATAAGACTCTGTCACATCAGGAGCCCAGCACTGGATAGCTTGCCATGGGCCAGCAGCTGCCTATGATGCAAAATGGCAGTAACCACAGCAGTGAATTGAACAATAACAGAGACTTTCCATACTTGAGAGGTGTTATAGCTCAAATAGCATTGCCCAAAATTTGTATGTTGAAGTTCTAACCCCTAGTACCTTAGAATGTGACCTTATTTGGAAACAGGGTCATTGCAAATTTAATTAGTTAAGTTAGGATGAGGTTATACTGAAGTAGGGCAGGCCCCTAATCCAATATGACTCGTGCTCTCCTAAGCAGTGGAAATTGGGACACAGACATGCACACAGGGAGAAAATCATGTGAAGATGAAGGCAGAGACTGGGGGTGCCTCTATATACCAAGGAATGCCCAAGGTTGCCAGCAAACCCCCAGAAGCTAATGGAGACGCATGGAGCAAGCCTTTCTCATAGCTCTTGGAAGGAAGCAATCCTACCGATACCTGGCTTTCAGACTTCTAGCCTCCAGACAGGACACTATATTGTTTAAGCCACCCAGTTCATAGTACTTTCTTATGGAACCTAGCAAACTAATACAGGAGTAGGAGCCTGAGAGATCTTTTCATGGGGGAGAGGATTGTATACATTTCATTGGTTCTAGGACAAGGTGGGGAAGAGGAAGCAGGGAAAGGGATCATAAGAGAACCATCTGGACATGCCCCAATCTCTGTGTGAAGGCTCAAGTCAGTTTAAATTTGACTTGAGAAAGAGAGGACTGTGCTATAACTCCCCCTGGCCCATGAGTATGATGTTGAAGCATCTCTTCCCATTACATGATGGACATAAGCATGGAGGTAGAAGCACACAGAAGTCAGAGAGGCATCTTCTCCTATTTTACCTATGAGGAGATAAAAGCCCAGAGAGGGGAAGAATTTTGTCAGAGTCCCACAGCAGGGAAGGGTAGAGAGGGCCTAGAACCTTGATATCTACAGATGTCCTTCTCCAAATATCAGCATGCCTCACCCAGTAAGCGCACAGAGCTATGGCATTTGTGTGAAATGCTAACACCTCTGTGGGCACAACTGCATATTTAGACATCCTTAAGAAGGAAAGGCAGCTGGAAAGTGGATCTTTGCATTTCACAAAGTATTTTAGAACCAGGATGAGTGAGGATTATCTTCCAAGACTGTGCCTTCCTGGAGGGAAACCCAGACATGAAAACGCTGTGGAGTAGAAAGTAAGTGGTTAATGACTATACAAAAGCTTTGATCTACGAAACGATGAACCATTGGGTTCCTTTAAATAGAGAGTCCCCATAGACTGATTAAGTATGGTGTTTTAGAAATCTTTAACAACTGGGGAAGGAGAGAGGAAGAGGATCTGGGAAACAGAGTCCCATTCTAGGGTTGGGAGCCACATGTCATGGAAGACAATCAGACAGGGGGATTGGTTGAATAAATGGATAAGAATTTATCTTATCCATTTATTGCTTGCTGCAGAATGTAGCCTAAAATAACTGTGTAAGTTAATGAGTAAAGAAGAGTCAGCTTTTGGACAAATCTTCATTAACATAGCTGATGCTGATTGACATTTTCCATTTATTTAGTGCTTTTCACATTTCAAAGCACTTCCCCAACAATTCTCTAACAAGCTAAAATTCTCTAAGCTGGGGTAACCAATTACTTTGCCATCCAAAGCAGGTCACTTTTGAGGGTGAAAGGAAGCATTCTTTGATTGTTGTTTGCTTGAGACAAGGTCTTGCTCCATTACTTAGGCTGCAGTGCAGTGATGTGATCATAGCTCACTGTAACCTTGAATTCCTGGACTTAAGGGATCCTCTCACTTCAGCCTTCTGAAGTGCAGCTGGGACTACAGGCACGTACCACCACACCTGACTAATTTTTACTTATTTTTTGTAGAGACAGGGTCTCACTACGTTTCCCAGGCTGGTCTCAAACCCCTGGCCTCAAATGATCCTCCAGCCTTGGCCTCCCAAAATGCTGGGATCACAGGCATGAGCCAGTGCACCTAGTCAGCACTCTTAATAATTATGCTGGATCAGGGGTGTAAACCAGGGCTGTACTAGGCAAACGGGGGCATGATCAGCCCACTACAGCCTCCTAAAGAGACTGGGTGACCAGGGACACCATTATTCATTCACTTATCCATTTATTCAACCAATCCCCCAAACCTGCCCCTTCTACTTTACCTCTATCCATTCAGTTGCTCAAATAAAAATATAGGTCATTCTCAATTCTTTGCTTTCCCTCACAGACCATCTTCCTCCCCAACTCCAATCCATCAGCAAATCCTGCTAACTCTATCTGCAAGTTATATCCCACGTGGCCTTCTCCTTTGTGTCCTTCTCTGATTTCAACCCTGACAGGCATCATCAATTCTCGCTTAGACAACAGCAGAAGTGTTCAAATTGATCTCTCCATTTTCTTTTCTTTTCTTTCTTTCTTTTTTTTTTTTTTTAAGAGTCAGGGTCTCTATCTGTCACCCAGGTTGGAGTGTAGTGGTGTGATCTTGGCTCAGTGCAACCTCTGCCTCAGCCTCCTGAGTAGCTGGGATTACAGGTGTGCACCACCACGCCAAGTTAATTTTTTGTATTTTTAGTAGAGACGGAGTTTCTCCATGTTGGCCAGGTTGGCCTCCAACTCCTGATCTCAGGTGATCTGCCCGTCTCGGCCTCCCAAAGTGTTGGGATTACAGGCGTGAGCCACCATGCCTGGCCCTCATCTCTCCATTTTCATACTTGTCCTTCTTGTAATCCATTATTCAAGAAGCAATCAGAGTAATTTTTCCAAAATGTAAATCTCATCATATCTTTTCCTTGCTCAGAATTTTCTAGCAGCTCTCTACTGTACCAATAATAAAAAAACTAAACTTATTTTGGTCCTATATCTTTGTTCAATAAGTATTTGTTAAATAAACACACAGTCAACATGTATTTATTGAGTACATTTTATCGACTAGGCTCAGTCAACGCACATTTTTAGCTTCTGTCACACTCATGTCATCGTTGGAAGGAAAACTTCATCTTTATTCCTGATAGTTATTTCCATGGGAAGGGAGTCCCATTAGTGTCCCTGCGAGCCATCTTGCCCCTTTAGTCACAGGTAGTGATATGAGTCACATGAGTGGTAAACTGAGGAAGAATATGGTTATTCTTGGTTGAGCCTCAATTTTCTTCCTCTTAGCAGCTGGCAATATTTTTTTTATGTTCCTCCAGGGGACATAAAAGCCAGAGGGCTGGCTTATCCTCTGCCTCATCCAACATGGCCCACCACCAGGTGGGTCAGTCTGCCTAATTCTGGGTCCAATTATCAAGTCTATTTGGCTGTTACACTAAGCTAAATTATTCATTATCAATAATAAACATGGTACTTTGGCTTTCATCTGCCATCTTTTGTTTACTTCTCAACATGTTCAGGACTCAGGTGGAGAAGGGTTGCTACTTACTGGGCTGCCTCAAAGACCTCAAATACCCTTGCAAAACAGGAGAAGCCAGTTGCATAAAGCCTGGTGCAGAGCTGCTGGCAACCCAAGGGTATAGCAATCTGGGACTCGAGAAGTGAAAGCTGTAATAGTGCAGTTGCCGCCTGAGCAAGGATCATGTGGGACTGACAGTGAAAACTGAAGTACAAATTTAGCAGCCGCATTTAGCCCAGAAGAATGTCTCCAGGAATGAATCATGAAGGGAATGTTGTCATTTGTGCAAAGAGACAGAGGGTTATAAGGGAAAAGGTGGCTAGAGAGTCTCATTTATGTTTATGAAAACAGATGGCCTTTTTGAAAAACAGAAAGCCAAAACAAAAGCATCGTTTATTCCAGGAGTTAAGAGATTTTTCTATTGACATCACATCAAAAACCCATCTCTTAAGCTTTTTAACCCCCTGGGGAATTCATAAATAGCACTTCTTAAAATAAAAGCAAAATGAGTTTTCATAAAGATCTAAGTTACATAAGACTACCTTGGTCTCCCCGCCCCCATAACTTATTCTCCCTTTGTCTGTTCTTTGCCCGGGTGCTACTGAAAACCAACACTCTGCTGGGAAGGGTTTGCAAGAGAGGGCAAAGGTGAAACCTCGTACATGATGCTCTCGGGGGAGAGAGGTACTGACTCGACTCATACCTCCCTATGTCTCAGATACCCCTACAGCAAGCGAAAGACTGGGTTGGAATTTTGATTTTGTTTCCTCACTATCTTTAATTTCTTTTTCTTCAACCCATTCTTCCCTTTGTCTTCAGATTCTGATTTAAAATAAAAAAATCGACGCCTCTGCCTACAGCTACAGCTGTGCCTAGTGCGTGTCTTTCATTTGCTCTTCCAGATCCACTACTCTCCTTTTCCAGCCTGTTCTGTGCCCTGCAAGGCTGCTCTTTAACCACTGGGTCAACTGGGCTCTCTTGGGGTTGCATCTGGGTTCAGCCAATGTGAGACTCAGGCAGGAGGTCTGAGGAAGTTGGGAGAAGAATGAGGTTAGGGTTTCTATTCTCCTGATGACCTCCCTGCTGGGAAATTGCTGTGTTACTATGTAGGAAGGCACAACTCCTTTGGGCAGCCTTTTGCTACAGCTATAATATTGCTACACCTCTCTCTAAGTTCCAGGAATTTCTCCTTCTCCTTGCTCATCAGGTCTAGGAGTGACGGCTCCCAGCCTCACTCTGTTAGCCTCAGGATGCTTTGCCAGCCTAAGTGGTTGTCCTTAATCCTGCTCATACTTTTAATATAATCCCTTCACTACACTCTTCTCCTCAATTACCCCATATGACAATGCCACTGTTTCTTGCCAGGATCCTAATTAATATACTATCTATCTCTATATTAATATCTCTATCAATAGATCTGTCTTTATTTGACTTCAAATAGAGCTCTATTTCTTTCTTTGCTTTCCCCATCAGACTTCTTGAACAAATGCCCTAGAAAGTTTGAGTTCAGCAGGGCATATTGGACTGTCAAACCTGGTGTTAACTAGTACAGGTTTTTTGGAGGTTAATTTGCCAAAGTATAACAAAAACCTGTAAAAATGTCCAATGCCTATAGCTGAGAAATTATAATAATTCTAAAACATATCCCAAGCAAGCCATGGATTTATATACAATTTTTTCCACAGGTGATATTAAAAACATTTAATGACTGGTATGGGCACTCACTAGTTGAAGTGGGGCAGGTTGTATTAATATATCAATGCCAACTGAATATCAGTGCTCAGTACTCACTGTAGTACTGAAAAGAAGAATAAATAAAAGGAGAAAACAACCTAAATGTCTAACAGCTAGAGAAATGTGAACAAACTCTGGCATTCCATAGGACGCAATACAATGCAGCCTTACAAAATGAGCCTAGAGATGAATATTTAATGACATGGAAAGGTAGACTATATGTCGTTAAATGAAAAAGAAGATCACAAAATTTAATGTGGAATGCAGTCCTGTGTTTAGAAATTAAAGGCAAACTTAGGTGTATATTTAGAGAGTTCAACAGTATTTATTTTAGTGTGGTATGGTAATAGATACTTTTTAAATTTTCTTCCATTCTCTTATCTATAGTTTCTAAATTTTCAAGAAAAAATAAGTATAATTTACTGATGAAGAAATATCACAATAAAATATATTTATAAAAATGTTCAGGCTGGGTGTGATGGCTGTAATCCCAGCATTTTGGGAGGCCAAGGCAGGAAGATCACTCGAGCCCAGGAGTTTGAGACCAGCCTGGGCAACACAGGGAGACCATGTCTCCACAAAAAATTAAAAACTTAGCTGGGTGGCACTAATGGTGGCACACACCTGTGGTCCCAGCTACTCGGGAGGAAGAGGTGGGTGGATCACCTGAACCCAGGAGGTTGAGGCTGCGGTGAGCTGTGATCACACCACTGCACTCCAGCCTGGGTGACAGAGGAAGACCTTGCCTCAAAATAAATAAATAAATGAATAAATCACCCAAGCAAGTTTTAGAGATGTGCTACTCAGATGTTCATAAAATATTTGTTGGGAATCTCTGATTATAAAGTGTTTACTCAATGTACTGCCCATAGGGTCGGTCATTTAACTGATGGCTTCTGGTCTCATTAAAGGTGGTTGCATTTCAAAACAGTGAGATGCCAATCCAACTGGGTCCTTGGGCCATCTTCTATACTCCATTTACTCCAGTTCTGCTCAATGGCCGCTGACTATCTGCCAAGAAAAAGATGTGTTCCACACTGAATCTGTTGCCTGAATCCTTACAATCCTTTTCAGATGTTCTATCTCCTGAACACTTAATATATTCCTAACAGATTGACTACATATTATTAATAACTATATTGTATGTCAATCACACCATCTTCTGAGAGAAACTTTCCAAGTCAGTCGTATTAAAAACCCAATTAAAAAAACTATTTAAAAGCCATTCTTTCTCAACAGTACTTTTAATTACTTGGCACCTAATTATTTACTCCTTCATTTTTCACTCTGCCTCCTTTTCCAAAGGACTCAGTGAAACTAATTAGCCAACATGAAGCTGTATGTATATTCATGTGTATGAGAAGATATGTTCCTTTTAAACATGGATGTAACTACAGTATTTAGTATATAGTAATATATGTTATATAGTGTGTAGTCAGTGATAATAATATGGTATTTAGCACATATAAATACAATAATTTTATTCAGGAAGAGAAAGCATAGACCAAAGAATGCATCTAACATTGGTCTGAAGAACGGAGAAGAAATGGTAATTTACTGAGGCTCCTGTAGGAGACCGGTCAGGGTGGGGCAGGTTCCTTTGCTTCTCTGATTGAAAGGATCACACTGCATCTACCTCTTGTTCAGCTAGATTCTCTGCTCTGGTTTCACCCCTTCTCCACTAACCACACCCCTGACAAACTAATCTTCACAATATGCAGACATGACCATGCCACTCATCTGCTCTAAGCCCTAACATGGTGACCCATGGCCCAGAACAGTTGTTTTAAATGAATTGTTTAGACACTTTTTTTGTTCAAAGCAGTAGAAACTTTTCCTCCAAAACAAAATTTATATTGGTATTCAGTATATAAACAGATAAAAAAACTGTTCTAATTAAAGCAGGGGTGAAGGGTTGGAGCCCTCTCGGTTTTCAAAACTAGTGCACCCATCATCCTGCATGTAATTACTTTAGTGCTTCTCCACTAGACTGGGTCTCTTTTCTCTTCTCTTTCTCCTCTCCTCTCCTCTTCCCTCCCCTCCACTTTTCTTTTCTTTTCTTTTCTTTTTTCCTTTTCCTTTTCTTTTCTTTCTTTTCCCCCTCCATATTTGAAGGCTCTCTGAGCACCCATAGGTATTGCTCTATATTCAGGGATCAAGAATAAACAGACAAAGCCCCTACTTCGATGTTAGAGTCTAAGGTGGAAGTCAGATTACAAACAAAAATCCTGACACGTTAGATGATGATCAATATTATGGAGGAAAATAGAGTGGGATAAGGAGGAAAGAGGGTATGGTTAGGGCAGGAATATCTCTCTGATAAGGTGGCATTAGGTAGGGGCCTGAGGGAATGGGGCAGCTATCCCTGCAGGCAGCTGGGGCAATAAAGGTCCAGCAGGTGCAAGGGTGCCTGGCACATAGGAGGAGCAGCAAGGAGGTGGGTGTGGCTAGACTAAAGTGAGCCAAGGACAGAGGGAGGAGATAGGAGCACAGCATCAGGGTGGGCCCTGCTGTGACAGATGTGTAGAGCCCCATGGGATATGACAGCAATTTTAGCTTTTCCTCTGAGATGGGGAATCTTTGGAAGGTTTTAGGCAGCGGAGTGATGTGAACAGATTGAAGAAGAGCAAAGAGGAAGCAGGAAGAACAGGTAGGAGGCTCCTGGAATAACCCAGGAGAGAGATGGCCAAGGTGAAGGTGTGAAGGTGAAAGGAAGTAGTCCGATCATATACTTCACATACTTTTGAAGGCAGAACTGAAGATATCTGCTGATGGGTTGGATGTGGGATGTGAGAGAAAGGGGAGACAAAGAAACTCTAAGGTGTTTTGCCTGAGTGAAGCAAGGAATAGAACTAACACAGGAAGAGCAGGTTGGCAAGCAGGTGGGAAAAAATCAGGGAACAGGCTTTGTGCATGTTAGGTTTGAGAAGAGCTGTTGCCTGTTTAGAGGGATATAGAAACTGGAGTTTAGGGCAGAGGTCCAGACTAGAGATATACATCTGGAAGTCATCGATAGATAGACTGATTTAAACCTGGAGGTTGTATAAGATCTCCAAGGGAGGGCCGGGCGCGGTGGCTCAAGCCTGTAATCCCAGCACTTTGGGAGGCCGAGGCGGGTGGATCACGAGGTCAGGAGATCGAGACCATCCTGGCTAACATGGTGAAACCCCGTCTCTACTAAAAATACAAAAAACTAGCCGGGCGTGGTGGCGGGCGCCTGTAGTCCCAGCTACTCGGAGGCTGAGGCAGGAGAATGGCGTGAACCTGGGAGGCGGAGCTTGCAGTGAGCCGAGATCGCGCCACTGCACTCCAGCCTGGGTGACACAGCGCGAGACTCCGTCTCAAGGTGAGATGGAAAAAAACATCTTTGCAGGGTTTATAAAAAGCCAGTATGGCTAGTCATTCACATAGTTGAGTCTCACAAACATATTATTGAGCATAAAAACATATTGCATAAAAATACGCCCTGATAACTGCTCTTATAAAATTCAAATGCATATGTAACTTAATAACATTGCTTAGAGATGCATACATATATAATAAAACTCTAAGGAATACTAAAGGAATGTTGAATATAAAATTCAGAACAGTTACTTCAGGGAGTGGGATATTCCTGGAGGGATATAGAGGTGGCAAGAATTATTGCTAATATTCTATTTCTCAGAACACATGTAGTTATACACATTTATTACAGTGTATTTTATATTTTTTTATATTGTATCCTCTTCTGATTGAATATTTCTAAATATATTTTAAGCAATTAAAATGAAAAAAAAAAAAAAAAAAAGATCTCCAAGGGAGTGTAGAACAGAAAGAAGAGCCCTGGGGCACCCTGGCATTTAGAGGATTCAAGAGGAGGAAGAACCAGTGAAAGAGGTGGAAGAAGTAGTGAGTAGTGCGGTGAGGCAGAACCAGGGGAGAGTAGAGTGCCTGAGCAAACAAAAAGGAAATGCTCCAGAAGGAGCGTGAAATCAGCCATGTAAATAGTTTGAGTCATAGGAGAACTGAGCAAGGACCACTGGATATAGCAACATGCAGGTCCTGGGGCCCTTGACAGGAGCAGTGTTGGAAGGATGGCGAGGAGAAAGGTTGACTGGAGTTCCTCAAGGACAGAGGCCACCTCTCATTCACTTCTCTCTCCCCCATGCCCACCCACAGGGTTCAGCACAGTACCTGGCACATAGTAGGCAATAAGAAATACCTGTCAGTGGGTGAGCCATCACCCCCATGAAGTCACCAAACTTTTATTTTTCCCTGCTCATAGGATACACTGTTTCGTAGAAATGATCCAGTCTTTTCATATGTGTATGTATCTGGCTAGAAGAAAGTAGGAGAGGAAATCAAATAAAAAATTGTATCTTGCTTCCAAAGGGTCAGTGAGGGCTGCCCTTATTTACAAAAGACTTCATATTATTTCTGCAGAGTAAGGCTGGTACAAGGAAGTCAGTACCTTTAATCGCCTATGCATGGAAAATGTTCTAATGTTAGCAACAACAACAACAACAATGATGATGATGATATACTATATTTTGTACATTTTGGAAGAAGCTATCATATGCATCACCTCACTTCTCCTCCTTGCCAATTACCTCACAATGTTTGAAAGCACTGCTGGCCTTATATAGTTCGCTAAGGGACATTTGTATTTAAAGAGCACAGTAAACTCTCTTAGGTCAGAGGTCTGCAAACTGCAAATGATGGCCGCTGGTTTTTAAATCAAGTTTTATTGGAACACAGTCACAACCATTTATTTGCATACTGTCAACATCTGCTTTCATACCAGAACAGCAGAGTTGAGTAGTTGTGACAGAGTCCCAACAAAGTCAGAAATCTTCACTATCTAGCTCTTTACAGAAAAAGTCTGCCAACCTCTGTTTTAGATAAGCTAAACTGGAGGCCTTCAAAACAAAACGATTAAGGTAGTCCATTGGAATTTGGGGATAAAATATTTGAACATCTCTCTCTTTTTAATTTTAAGAAAGGAAGCATTAAACTTAGCTAATATTTAGTACATGCATTGAGAATAAGTCATGAATGTAATTTATAAATAAAATTGCAAATATTGAGGATGTATACTCCAAAAACATTTATTGTTAAGGACAGATGATAAAAAGTTTGAAGACCAAGCAAGTGATTCAATAAAGAGTCTGACATATAGGAGGTGCTCAAAATGGTTTGGAATAATATTAGTTAACATTTACTGAATATCTAGCCTGTTTTAAGAGCAGAGCTATAGGCTTTGCAAGCATTTTTCTCATTTAAATCAACAACCCTCCGATGAAAATGGTATTATATCCCTGTTCCATTTTACAGATTAAGAAACTGAAGCTTAGTGAGATTAAAGATCTCCTTACCATGGGACACAGTGAGAAAACGGTAGCTTTGGGAATTGAATCATGATCTCTCTGTTTCCAGAACCTCAGGTCTGGGCTTGCAAATTGCCCTGCAGTTTTAATGGTGCTATTTTACATAAATATGTTTTAGGTACAGGCTTAAAAGTAACCAAAGCAATGTGGAAAGGGAAAACATTGATTTTGCATCTTAAGTTTATTAACAAGGTTCTAAAAATGCATTTTGGCAAAAAGGGGGAAAAAAAAAAAAACAAGGTGAGAGCAGATCCCTGGAACCTCCCCTGTATTTATGATTCACCCTCCACTCTTACGTGTCTGAGTGTGGAGCTTCTGTAACTATCATACTAGGAATATGGCCGTGAGGTAGACAGTCAAAGCCTGGAATTAGACATGGGTTTCCTCACAGAAACCTTATGGCACATACGATCTATAGATTCCAAAGGTTGAAGAAGCATCATAGTGCAGTGTTCAACAGCCAAGTAGTCAGGCAGAACTGGATTTTGCTCCATTATGAACTAGCAGCGTTGCATTGGGCAAGTTATTTAATCTCTCTAAGTATCAGGGTTCTCATTTATACAGTGAGAACAATACTGCACACTTTGCAGGCCTTCTGGAACACTTAGTAATTGTGTGTGGGGTTAATCATGACTATACTTAAACATATTTTTTATATTTGTTTTCAGTAATTTGTGTTGTCTGAATATTTTTGTAACAATGCAGTTAAACATAAATAAGACTGTCTGGGCATGGTGGCATGCACCTGTAATTTCAGCTACTTGGGATGACGAGGCAGGAGGATCCCTTGAGCCTAAGAGCTCAAGATCAGCCTGGACAACACAGTGAGCCCACATCTCAAAAATAAATAAATAAGACAAATAGATTATCTGAATAGTCATATACACACACACACACACACGTATGTATGTATACCTAAACACATATATTTATGTGTATATATGTATATACATATATAAAAAAAATTGTATTAATCATTAATAATCTTCCAAAAAAGAAAGTACCAGGCCCAGATGTGTTCACTGGTGAATTCTACCAAACATGTATGGGAGAAATTATGCCAATTGTCTACAATGTCTTCTAGGAGACAGAAGCAGAGTGAATTCTTCCTAACTCATTCCATGAGGCCAGCGTTACCCTAATGACAAAACCAGAAAAGACATTACAAGAAAATAAAACTACAAAAATAAAAAATAAAAAAAAAAAAATAAAATTATCTCTCATGAGCACAGATACCAAAATCTTCAACAAAATATTAGCAAATAAAATCCAACAATGTATATAAAAAACTACATACCATGACTAAATGGGATTTATCCCAGGTATGGAAGGCTGGTACAACATTCAAAAATTGATTAATATAATCCATCACATCAACAGGCTAAGAAAGAAAAATCAAATATCAATAGATGCAGAAAAAGCATTTGGCAAAATTCAACACTCATTTATGACAAAACCTCTCAGTAAACGAGGAATAGAAGGGAATTTCCTCAACTTGATAAAGAGCATCTACAAAAAAAACTACTGGTAATATCATATTTAATGGTGAAAAACTCAAAGCTTTTCTGCTAAAAATCAGGAAGAAAGCCAAGGTGTCCTCTCACACCACTACTTTTTAATATTTTACAGGATGTCCTAGCTAAAACAATAAGACAAGAAAAGGAAATAAAAGGTATATAGATTGGGAAGAAAGAAATAAAACTTTGTTCACAGATAATATAATTGCCTATGTAGAAGTCCTGAAAGAACTGATTAAAAAAAAAAAAAGAAAGAAAGAAACTCCTGGAACTAATAAGCAATTATAGCAAGGTTGCAGGATACAAAGTTAACATACAAAAGTCAAGCGCTTTCCTATGCATCAGCAATGAACAAGGTGAATTTAAAATTAAAAACACTTTACCTTTTACATTAGCACCACCCAAATGAAATGCTTAGGTATAAACGTGACAAAATACGTACAATATATGAGGAAAATTACAAAATTCTGATGAAAGATTAAAGAACTGAAAAAAAACTCTTCCATGTTTATAAACAGGATAACTCAAAATTGTCAAGATGTCCGTTATTCCCAACTTTATCTATAGACTCAATGCAATCCCAATCAAAATCCCAGCAAGTTGTTTTGTGATTGTTGACAAAATGAGTCTATACTTGAGATAGACAGCCAAAGATCCATAATAGCCAACTCAACATTGGAGAAGAATAAAGATAGAGGACTGACATTACTGAACTTCGAGACTTACTATAAAGTTACAATAAACAAGACAGCATGGTATTGGAAAAAGCAAACACAAATACATCAATGGAACAGAATAGAGAACCCAGAAATAAATCTACATAAATACAGTCAACTGATTTTTGACAACAGAGCAAAGGCAGTTTAATGGCACAAACATAATATTTTCAACAAATGGTGTAGGAACAAGTGGACATCCACATACCAAAAAATTAATCTAGACTCAGACCTCATTCCCTTCACAAGAATTAACTCAAAATGCATCATAGATCTAAAGGTAAAATGCAAAACTACAAAACACCAAGCAAATAACATAGGAGAAAACCTAGGTGACCTTGGATATGGTGATGACTTTTTAGATGCAATGCCAAAAGCACAATTCATGAAAGAAATAATTGATAAGCTAGACATTAAAATTAAAAACTTATGCGGTCTGAAAAATGATATGATGAGAATGAGAAGACACGCCATAGACTGAGAGAAAATATTTGCAAAAGACTACCTAGTGAAGGACTGTTATCCAAAATATCCAAAGAACTCTTGAAATTCAACAATAAGAAAACAACCTGATTTAAAATTGGGCAAAAAGTCTGAACAGGTGTATCATCAAAGGAGATATTCAGATGGCAATTAAACATATAAAATGATGTTCAGCATCATATGCCAGTAGAGAATTGCAAATTAAAACAACAAAATACTAATACAAACCTATTAGAATGGCAAAAATCCAAAACGCTGACATCAAATGCTAGTGAGGATGTGGAGCAACAGGAATTTTCATTCATTGCTCATGGGAATGCATAATGGTACAGCTACTTTGGAAGACAGTTTGGCAGTTTCTTAAGCAACTAAACACATTCTTATTGTACGATCCAGCAGCTGCACTCCTTGGTATTTACCCAAATGAATTGAAAACTTATGTCCAGAAAAAAAAACAGCATACGAATGTGTATAGTACTTTTATTAATAATTGCCAAAACTTGGAAGCAACCAAGATGTCTTTAAGTAGATAAATAAATAAATAATCTATGGTACATCCAGACAATGGAATATTATTTAACACTAAAGTAAATGAGCTATCAAGCCAATGAAAAGACATGGAGGAAACTTAAATGCTCATTAAGTGAAGGAAGTGAATCCGAAAAGTCTACGTCCTGCATGATTCCCACTGACATTCTGGAAAAAGCAAGGCTTTGAAGGCAGTGAAAAGATCAGTGGTTGCCAGGGATTGGAGAGAGGAAGGATGAATAGGCAGAACACAGAGGATTTTTTAGAATAGTGAAACTATTCTGTACGACAGTGGCAGATACATGACATTATATACATTTGTCAAAACTCATAGAATGTACAATACCAAGAGTGAACCCCAATGTGAGCTGTGGACTTTGGGTGATAATGACGTGTCAATGTAGGTTCATCAGTGGTAACAAATGTACCACTCTGGTTTGGGATATTGATAGTGGGAAAGGTTGTGTGTGGGGGCACAGAAGACAGAAGGGGACTCCATTTTTTCCATTCAATTATTTTGCTGTGAACCTAAGACTTCTCTTGAAAATAAAGTTTCTTAATTTTCAAAAAGAGAGAAATAAAATGAATGAAAATGAATGACTCAAAAGAGAGAAATAAAATGAATAAATGAATGACTCACTCTACACTTCATGTGCATTAGGATGACTTATCAAAAAAACAGAAAATAACAAGTGTTGGCAAAAATGCAGAAAAATTGGAACCCTTATGCATTACTGTTGGGAATGTAAAATAGAGTCGCTGCTATGAAAAAATGCACGGTAACTCCTCAATTTAATTAAAAAAGAATGATCTTATGATCCAACTATTCCATTCTTGAATATATACCCAAAGAACTGAGAGCAGGGACTTGAACAGATGTTTGTACATCTATGTTCACAACAGCATTATTCACAACAGTCAAAAGAGGAATCAATCCTCAAGTCCATGGTCAGATAACTGGATAAAGAAAATGCGGTCTATGCATACAATGTAATATTATTCAGCTTTATAAAGGGAGGAAATTCTGACACATGTTATAATATGGATGGACCTAAAGCAGCAGCCCCCAACCTTTTTGGTACCAGGGACTGGTTTTGTGGAAGATAATTTTTCCACAGATAGTGGAGGAGGATGGTTTTGGGATGAACCTGTTGGACGTCAGATCATCAGGTATTAGATTCCCCTTAAGGAGTGTGCAACCTAGATCCCTCCATGCTCAGTTAACAATAGGGTTCACACTCCTGAGAGAATTTAATGCCCCCACTGATCTGATAGGAGGCAGAGCTCAAGTGGTATTGCTCTCCGCGGCCGGCTGCTCACCTCCTGCTGTGCGGCTAGGTTCCTAAACCCTTACTGGTACTGGTCTGGGCATGGGGCGTGGAGTAGGAGTGTAGGGATGGGGGTTAGAGGGGATGGGAACCCCTAACCCAGGGGACATTATGACAAGGAAAAGAAGCCAATCACAAAAGGACAAACACCATATGATTCCACTTATGTGAGGTACCTAGAGCCGTCGAATTCCCAGAGACAGAAAGTAGAATGGGAGTTGCCAGGGGCTGGAGGGAAGGCAGCAGGGACAGTTATTGTTTAATGGGCATAGAGTTTCAGTTTGGAGGATGAAAGAATTCTGGAGATGGACAGTTGTACAACAATGTGAATGTATTTAATGCCACTGGACTGTACACTTAAAAATGGTCAAAATGTTAAATTCTATGTTAGATGTATTTTACCACAATTTTAGAAATTTAAGCAAGTAAGCCTCTCAATATTCTATACTAAGGTACAAATGACAGATACAGCTTATGTCTTATATTCTGATCAAAACAAACAGTACATTTCTTTGAAACATAAAAAACACATATTGAGCTGGGCACAGTGGCTCCCGCCTGTAATCCCAGCACTTTGGGAGGCTGACGGGGAGGATCGCTTGAGCCCAGGAGTTTGAGACCAGCCTGGGCAACACAGCAAAACCCTGCCTCTAAAAATCATGAAAACATTAGCTGGACATGGTGGCACATGCCTGCAGTCCCATCTGCTTGAGAGGCTGAAGTGGGAGGATTGCTTGAGCCCTGGGTGTCGAGGCTGCAGTGAGCTGAGATCGTACCACTGCACTCTCCAGCTTGAGTGACAGAGCGAGACTCTGTCTCACAAAAAAAAAAAAAAAAAAAAAAAAACTAAAAAAACCCAAAACAAAAAACAGCAACAACAAAATCTCACAAATGTTTAAAATGCAAGAAAAAAGTCCTTTGCTTCTTAGTCCATGACTTTGAAAAGTGACAGACGAGAAGATTATAGTCTCGTATCTGAGGCAGCATCCAACAAGATAATTGGGCCCAGTTAAATCACCAGCCAATTTTCATATTGTATCACCAGCAAATGGCATGGCGCCACTTGACTCTTGGTGCCAGGAGGAGACAATCAATGTGGAATTTTCCACAGAAACCTATTTACCATGAGTATTGGCATACACCATTTAACTTTCACATTGCTTGGACCATGTGAAAGCTGAACAATCATTGCCCAGGGTTGGAGGTGCAATTGCCTATGCCTACCCCCAAATTCTTCATTCTGATGAAATCATAAACCTTAGCAGTCCTTAGAAAAAGTACATTGGCCTTGGAAGAAAAATATCATTTACCCTGCAGAGAGTCTTTCCCTTTTCAAAATTCCTTCTGATATAGTTTCCTAAAATCTCCAGAAACACCTGCCAAAGAGGTAATGTTCATAATGACAATGATGATGATAATGCAGTTATCCCCAAGTCTGAGTGCCATTTCTGTGCCAGGGACAGAGTGTGGCATTTTACATGTATAGAAGGGTTAGTTTCATTGTCCCAGTGATCTTTCCAAGCAAATATTTTTCATCTCACTTTTAAAGATGAAAAAATTGAGTTTCAAAGAAATGAAGTAATGTGTCCAAGGTAAAGTGGCAAAGCTAGGATTTAAATCCAGATCTCTTTAACTGCAAAAACTATATTCTTTCCTTTATACTATACTACTTTTACTAATATTCCTATGTCTTGGATGAATACCACCACCTTGCCATGCCTTATGCTTGTCATTGGCTAAGCTAGTGACCAGGCTGGGAGTTGTGGCTCACAATGGAGATGCCCTCAGTAAGAGAAATGAGACAGGAATCCAGCATACAGCCGCCCGCCCTGAGCACTTCTTCCAATACTCGCCATCAACAGAGCCTTGTAGCAACAATTGCATCTGTTTATCAAGCAACTGTTGTAACAGGAACTAGAGCAGAGTGTTTACATGCTTTATCTCTAAGCCTTATAGCAATTCCAGAAAGCAGGTATGTTATCCTCATTTTATAGATGAGGCTGAGAAAGGTAAATGACATGCAAAACGAAACAGCTAGTCAGTGGCTAACTTTCCTCTTCTTACTGTAATGCCTCATGGCAGTAACCCAGAGCCAGTTTACGGAGAAAAGCAGAGGGTGGTGAAATGATAAATTACGCTATCACCAATGAGACAGGCAATCTGGAGGAATTAAATATTGGGGGCTGGGGTAGGATGATGAGGGCAAAGAGACCCTTACCATCCTGAATTTTTTAAAGAAATTGCCTAAGTTTTCTAGACCTATGCAAATAAATACCATGTGTTATTGTTCCTGGAATAAACTGCTTTGAAGCTATACTTGAATGCACTGAGATTACTGATTCACCTGCTTCCAGTGTATATTATTAAGCACACAGCTCTAATTTATTGCATCTGAAACAGCCCCTCGGAGCCCGATTCTCTGGCCATTGGCTTTGGTGAAAGATTCTCCTCAGATCATGTATTTACATTGCAGGTGATATTATAGAAAAGGTTTTGTTAAGAAACTCTCACAGGAGAGTAGAGTAATTTATACGAGATATTTGGATATGCTCCTTAGCCCCATTGCCCAATCCCTTCTCATTCCTCCCCTTCATTCTTGTTCTGAATGTTAAACTTTTATACACACTGCTCTAATGATCTGATAATGCTTTTGGGTTAATACGTTTTGGCTGTTGAACTCCAGGGCAACGACCTGAGCCTCATCTATTAATTTGACTATGAGAGAAGTTCAAGATACAGTAGTTACAATAATCCTTTCCACTGGGGATAAAAGGAAAAGTGCAAGACTAAGAATAGCAGCACACATAAATAAAACACAGTTTCTTCCTATCTGTCAGGAAGATGAGGCAACCACTGGGCTAGCTACTTGCTAATGTGGTATCCACAACTCCTGCCCAACCCATGCATGGGTCCTTAATAATTAATCCTGGACCCACTCAGTCAGAAAGTGCTTCCTAAATAACCTTTTGTCAATAGTGGTTTGAATTAAGACCAAGTTCTAGATGCAATAGTGTTCAATGGATAGGCTTTGTGCACACCCCTCCTCCCATGACTGCCTCCTTAGGCAGGACACTAGTGAGACTATACACGGAAAGGAATTTTACTCAATTTGTTATGAGATGAATGGTGCCTCCCACCAATTCATATGTTGAAGTCCTAACCCCCAGTACCTCAGAATGTGATTGTATTTGGAGACAGGGCCTTAAAAAAGTTAATCAAGGTAAAATGAGGTCATATGATTGGTCCCTACCCCAGTACAACTGGTGTCCTTATAAGAAGAAATTAGGACACAGATACACAGAGGAAAGACCATGTGAGACATGGTGAGAAGACAGTCATTTGCAAGCCAAGGAAGGCCTCAGAAGAAACCAACCCTTCAGGCACCTTGATCTTGGACTTCCAGCCTCCAGAATGGAATGCAATTAATTTCTGTTTAAGCCACTCAGTCTATGCTACCTTGTTATGGCAGCCTAGCAGATTACATATGATTCTACTCATCTGCAAAGAACAGTATTTCAGTAGAGCTTGGGAGGAAGAAAAACTCACTGTTGTTTAGCTTTGCCTGCATGCCAAACGCTCACCTACGAGACCTCATTTAATCCACACAACTGCTGGGACATTTGCACTTTCCAACCGTGAGCTCTCTTTACGAAGGGCTTCTGTGAACTTACTTTCTCCACAGCTGCAAATTTTAAAGTCAATTGTAGATAAACTATGACTCTCACTTGTCATGGGAATTTGGGGAAACAAGAAACTGAAGACTAGGAATTGAGAAGAGAAGTGGGAGAGTCCAAGTCCAGAAATCTGAGGATCTGGTAAAAGCTACAGAACTCCTCCTCGGGAAAAGACATCCATGGCCATGAATTCAGAATGCTGACTTCAATTTCAAGGGTTAATACACACTTGGAAACTCACTCACAGACTCTGCAGGATTCATAGACTCCAGCTGATGAACCCTAGAGTAGAGAGTTTCAGTGAAGTCCTAGTAGAGAGGAGATGATGGAGGCGGGGAAAAGGGAGAAGAAAGGAGGAGAGGAAGAAGGAGGGGAGGAGAGGAAGAAGGAGGGAAGGAGAGGAGAGAGGAGGGGAGAAGGAAGGAAGGAAGGGAGAATGGAGGAGTGAGGAGAGGAGAAAAGCAAAGAAGAAGGAAGGGAAGAATAAAGGAGAAGGTGAGAGCAGAAGAGGAGTGAGGAGAGGAGAAAAGCAAAGAAGGAAGGGAAGAATAAAGGAGAAGGGGAGAGAGCAGAAGAGGAGTGAGGACGGGTATGGGGAAGAGGAGAAAAGAGAGAGAGGAGGGAATGGGGAGAGGAGGTGCAGTAGAAAAGGGAGGAGGGGATGAGAAGGGGCTGGGATCTGTCCACACTTGTCCAGGCAGGGCTAAAGCTAAGGATAGGGTGTGGTGATTGCAAATTCAAGTCTGGACCTCAGAAAGGCAATCAGTACTGGGGGACGATATGTGGGGAAATCTTTGCACATGTTACCTGCAAGGATGCGTAATAAACATTTAAACATGTCACTGAAATCATGAAAGAGGGAATATAAGGAATTCCTAGTCCTCATGGGAATTATTAGTATGAAATTCACAGGTACTAAAATAGGTGTAATTGGCACAGTTCCGTAGGTGGGACACCTTTCTTGTTGAATTTTAGTGATGTAAAAACATGGGTAAGGGCTTAGCAAGTCATTTAAAATACTATTTTGTATGAATGTAAACACAGATATGCTATGGCACAGAATGCAAACTTTCATGTAGTCATAATTTGTGATTTTGAATAAGGTACTTTAACTCCAACAGTTTCAATTCCCACATTCATAAAAAAATCTAAGAGGAACTAAGAAGTGATGTGACACACATAACTCTCAGCATTTAGTAGGTATTTGGCAAACACAAGATCCCTTCCCTTTTTCATAGGCAGTTAGTCCCCATCTCTGTGTGTTCCCACCCCAGTCTCCTGCTCCTCCATCACACAAGGATTTATCATAATTATAGGATTTATGTCTGTTTCTCCAATGAAGGAGTATGCTTCCTTAGAGTAGGGACTGTGTCCTGTCCCTTTCTGATTCCTAGGCCTTAGCACCATGTCAGCATACAGTAGGCGTTCATCAAACACAGCAAATGAATCAAACATACCTTTTTCAAACACTCTTGTGATGTCCTGTGACAGCTCTTCCAATGTCATTTAGCACTACTCTCTTTCCTAGAATGAGAGCCCCCTGAAGTCCAAAGCTAGGTCTTAACCGTCTTTTTATGCTCTGGGTATGTAGTGCCTGTGTAAGGTGTTGTAGGGCCTCCATAAGTATTTGCCAAGTGAATTTTACTTTGATTTGAAATGGAACCAAAGCTAATATTGACTGACCACAGCTGGCAAGAATAATAGAAGAGAGGCCTGAGAGCGCAACATCAGAAGTTGCCCAGTCCTGCTGGTTCTGCCAAGTCAGACCTGCCTGCACAGCCTCCCTTGATGGCCCCGCTCCTGGTGTCAGATTACAGAGCATTCTGGGAACTCTACAGCACTGATGGTTAGAATAAATACTTTAGAGGCAGTCAGTCACTTGTAGGCTTAGAGGTTGCTTTTCCACATGTAGCAGGATTTAGATAGAGATGATTCCCATTCTATTTAAATAGTGCCCCTTCTGGGCAGCCTTCTGGAACCTTCAGTCCGAGCAACATGAATCTCTCCCTTCTCTGTGCTCCTACTGCAGCTTGAAAGGAAAAAAAAAACTCCTCTAACTTTATCCCCATTACAGGGTACTCCCCTGTTTGCCTGTTTGTCTTACTTGGTAGACCTCACCACCATGGCATTTTAAAAGATGGTCACATTTTTCACTTAGACACAAACTCCCGTTGCTGCCTCTTGCCAGCTACCACTTAAATTGCCCTGGGCACTGTGTTTATGCCTCAAGTCTCAGCTTCCTCATAAGTAAAATGGGCATAAGAAGGCCTGTGTCACACTTGGCAAGAGGCTTAAGTGAGATCACGTGTGTAAATGTGTGGCTTTGTGCCCTGTAAATGGTAACTCTCTTTCTTTTTCCTCTCTCTGCCCTCTTTGGAAGGCAGGACAAAGTCTTATTTTTCTTTAATACCCTCAAGACCTGGCACAGGACCTGCCAAAGGATAGATCCTCAGTATTTACTTTTAGAATAAATGAATGAGAGTCAAAAATAATACAGCACTATCCCCTACTCCCTGAAGAAGTGTCATGAAGACCCTGATACAGACAGCCTATTCGAACAGATGTACAGGCTCTGGCAAAATGTGGAAGGAAACACATAAAAATGTAAACAGTCAATAGGAATAGGTGATGCAAGTCAAGAAATGTGTGGTTTTGTTAATGTTGCAAAGCAGTTTTAACTATAATTACAGTTTAAAACTACTTTCAATGCAGAGTCTGTATCAGTGTCTTGAGCATATAAGAAAAAGTTTTCAAGAATAATCTAGGTGATATGATTATTTTCCTTATACGGATTGTGTGGTGACAGCCTTTTCTGGCCAACAGCTTGAAGTTGCTTGCTTGTGACTCTGTTCCCAGCAAGGTTGGGGGTCGGGAAGGTGGCAGAAGATACAGGAGTAGGTCAAGGAGCCTCACAAGTTCCTCTCGGTTCTTCCCCTTCCTCTCCAGCCTCCCAGCGCCCAGACCCCTGCCTGAGCAGTGAGAGGCCCTGATTGATGCCCACGACAGCAAGTTTTCCCACCAGCCTCACCACTACCAGCACCAACCTCACCATTTTCTTTCAGTATTTGAGGACTGAAAAGAAGGCCTCATAATGATGGGGACCATTTCTGGAGCAGTCTGCTAAGGTCCCTGCTCTAGAATTTTACTCATCCTCTTTCTCATTTTATAGATTTGGAACCTGGGTCTCAGATGGCTATGACCTGCCCAAGACCTCACAGGTAATGGGGTGGGCAGGGCAGCCGGAACTCAGGTCTCAGTGAGGGAACACTGATGCTCTTTCCATATGAAATTCTGCCTCCCATCAGGACGACTTACATTTTAGGGGTTTCAGGTGGTGGGATCATTTTTGACTTCAGTCTTTTGTGTTCTGCTTTTCCCTGGCTCTTACGGCACTGTCTGGTGCATGGGACTGAGAATCAGGAGACAAAGCTTGTGGCCCAGCCAGTCATACTCTGACTTGCTACAAGTCATGGTCTCTTTTTGTCCTTCGCCTGCTGAGTGACAAGTTGGGCTGGATGGCTTCTGTAGGAAACTCCCCAGAGACTGACACATCTGATCCTACAAGTGTCCATCCACATAGCAGGGGCCCTGACATTTACCAAGTAGTGAAGCACAGTGCCAGGGACACGGTGGCCTCACTCATTCTCACAGTAGGTGGGCAGATGGGTTCTTCTCTCCCACCTTGCAGGAAAATGAAATGAAAATGAAAGCTCACAGAGGTCAGGTGATAGTCAACCTGCCCAAGGTCACACAGCTGGAAAATGGCAACTGTGATGGGTTTCAGGAGGGGTATGAAGGATGGGAGTGTTTGGAGTTGGGGACAGCCCAGCTGTTGAGACATCCAGACAGGGCCATGGGAGTGGAGAGCAGGGGTGATATGGTTTGGCTGTGTCCCCACACAAATCTCAGCTTGAATTATATCTCCCAGAATTCCCACATGTTGTGGGAGAGACCCAGGGGGAGGTAATTGAATCATGGGGGTCAGTCTTTCCTGTGCTATTTTCATGATAGTGAATATGCCTCACGAGATCTGATGGGTTTATTAGGGGTGTTCGCTTTTACTTCTTCCTCATTTTTCTCTTGCTGCTGCCACGTTAGAAGTGCCTTTTGCCTTTCATCATGATTCTGAGGCCTCCCCAGACATATAGAACTGTAAGTCCAATTAAAGCTCTTCTTGTTCCCAGTTTTGGGTATGTCTTTATCAACAGCATGAAAATGGACTAATATAGTAAATTAATACCAGTAGAGTAGGGTGTTGCTGAAAAGATACCCGAAAATGTGGAAACAACTTTGGAACTGCATAACAGGCAGAGATTGGAACAGTTTGAAGGGCTCAGAAGAAGACAGGAAAATGTGGGAAAGTTTGGAATCTCATGGAGACTTGTTGAATGGCTTTGACAAAAATGCTGATAGTGATATGATCAATGAGGTCCAGGCTGAGGTGGTCTCCGATGGAGATGAGGAAATATTGGGAACTGGAGCAAAGGTGACTGTTGTTATGTTTTAGCAAAGAGACTGGAATCATTTTGCCCCTGCCCTAGAGATTTGTGGAACTTTGAACTTGAGAGAGATGATTTAGGGTATCTGGTGGAAGAAATTTCTAAGCAGCAAAGTATTCAAGAGGTGACTTGGGTACTGTTAAAGGCATTCAGTTTTATAAGGGAAACAGAACATAAAAGTTTGGGAAATCTGCAGCCTGACTATGTGATAGAAAAGAAAATCCCATTTTCTGGGGAGAAATTCAAGCCAGCTGCAGAAATTTGCATAAGTAGCAAGGAGCCTAATGTTATTCCCCAAGACCATGGGGAAAATGTCCCCAGGCCATGTCAGAGAACTTCACAGCAGCCCCTCCTATCACAGGCCCAGAGGCCCAGGAGGAAAAAGTGGTTTTGTGGGCTGGGCCCAAGGTCCCCCTGTTGTGTGCAACCTAGGGACTTGGTGTCCTGTGTCCCAGTCACTCCAGCCATGGTTGAAATGGGCCAACATAGAGTTCAGGCTGTGGCTTCAAAGGCTGGAAGCCCCAAGCCTTGGCAGCCTCCATGTGGTATTGAGCCTCTGGGTGCACAGAGTCAAGAATTGAGGTTTGGGAACCTCTGCCTAGATTTCGGAAGATGTATGGAAACATCTGGATGCTCAGGCAAAAGTTTGCTGCAGGAGTGGGGCTCTCATGGAGAACCTCTGCTAGGGCAGTACAGAAGGGAAATGTGGGGTCAGAGCCCCCACACAGAGTCCCTACTGGTGTACTGCCTACTGGAGCTGTGAGAAGAGGGGCACCATCCTCCAGACCCCAGAATGGTAGATCTATTGACAGCTTTCACTGTGCACCTACAAAAGCTGCAGACACTCAACAACAGCCTGTGAAAGCAGCCAGGAGGAAGGCTGTATCCTGTAAAGCCACAGAGGTGGAGCTGCCCGAGACCATGGGAACCCAGCTCTTGCATCAGTGTGACCTGGATGTGAGATCTGGAGTCAAAGGAAATCATTTTGGAGCTTCAAAATTTGACTGCCACTGGATTTTGGACTTTCATGGGCCCTGTAACCCCTTTTTTTGGGCCAATTTCTCCCATTTGGAATGGCTGTATTTACCCAATACCTATACTCTCATTGTATCTAGGAAGTAACTAGCTTGCTTTTGATTTTACAGGCTCATAGGTGGAAGGGACTTGCCTTGTCTCAGATGAGACTTTGGACTGTGGACTTTTAGGTTGATGCTGAAATGAATTAAGACTCTGGGGACTGTTGGGAAGGCATGATTGGTTTTGAAATGTGAGGACATGAGATTTGGAGGGGCCAGGAGTGGAATGATATGGTTTGGCTGTGTCCCCACACAAATCTCAACTTGAATTATATCTTCCAGAATTCTCATGTGTTGTGGGAGGGACCCAGCAGGAAGTAATTGAATCACGGGGGCTGGTCTTTCCCGTGCTATTCTCATGGTAGTAAATAAGCCTCACGAGATCTGATGGGTTTATCAGGGGTTTCCACTTTTGCTTCTTCCTCATTTTTCTCTTGCTGCTGCCATGTTAGAAGTACCTCTCGCCTCCCACCATGATTCTGAGGCCTCCCCAGACATGTGGAACTATAAGTCCAATTAAACTTCTTTTTGTTTCCCATTTCGGGTATGTCTTTATCAGCAGCGTGAAAACGGACTAATACAAGGGGGCATCTTGCAAGCCTGGACTGAGGGGAGATAGCACCAACCTTAGCCCAACAGGCCTGGCCGTGAGTCCAGGCCCTGCTGCTGCTTAGCTGTGTGACCCTGGAGAAGTCACCGTGTGTCTCTGAGCCTGTTTCTTCACCTTGGCTCATCTCGTAGGCTTGTTGAGAAGATCAAATGGGAAAACAGGTCTGAAAGCTACTATGGAAGTCCACAGCCTCAGTCTCAGCACTGACTGGTTCTATGTCCCCTTAAGCTTCAGTGTCTCTGTCTGTGAAACTGGGGTCCTAACCCAACCTATCAGGGTGTTGTGGAGAGTAGTGCCCGTGTCTGAGGAGTCAGCCCCTGGCTGGTGCTGTTGATGGTAGCCGTTTGTCATTCCTATCAAGGACAAGGTCTATACAGGTGTGTGTTCAGGTCAGGCACTGTTCTCCACATTTCCTGAGGCCATTTCCAGGGGGGTGCATTCTCTTCCTAATAGGGCCTCAGTCACACCTGTTCTCAGGCTTCTGGCCCCATTGTGCTGCTCATCAAACAGAACATTCTAGAGGCTGGAAGCCTCATTTTCTCTCCTCTTGCAGGCCTGGAGACTTGTCTCTCAGCTGTGACAGGCCTGAGAGCCCACCTGACCCACATTTCTAGAACTTTCCAACCAGCCTCACTGACATGGCCTTGTAGCAGTAGCCTCAGTCTGAGGAGGCAACAAGCTGCCTCCCTCAGCAAGACTTATGAGTGTATGTTCAGCAGATGTCGCCTGATCACGCCCAGGGGTGAGGGGTTTTCAGCAAAAAGCAACAAGGCTATGAGTCCTCGATATTCCATGCCAGCTTGGGGCCCTTTTCCCCCGTGCTTTCATTTTCCCTGAGCCAACTAGAAAATAGGGCTGGCACTGGTTTCTCTTGGAGGCAAAGGTGTGACTGGAAACAGGCTGGGATGCTCCCACTGGCTCACCACAGGTTACTGAGAGCACTTTGTCTTGCTGGAAGGGACTGGGGATTGTTTCTTCAAGTAGTATCATGCCCATCTGAGAGGAGAGAAAACTCAGAATGAGAGGGGAGACAATGAAGGAAAAGGAGGAATTAAACTGAGCTTCCCAACCCTGGCGGCTCATTAGAATCACCTGGAAGTTTAAAAAAACAAACAAACAAACAAAAAAGCCCCTGCTTGGGCCCCACCCCAGGTCACCGGAACCAGAACCAAAAGCTGCTCAGGATCTTTTGCTAGAGAGGTGCCTTGTTTGCAGTTAATCCCAAAGCCATGTTAGCATGGGAGCATTAGTCCCAGGCTGGACTTCAACCAGGTCCATCTGACCCCCAAGTTCACAAGCAGCCAGAATTCCAGTTTAACACTCTCCCCACGCATCAACAGCAAACTTCCCCCCTAATCCTTCCCACTTCCCATCCTCCTGTGATTTCATTTTCCCATTTGGCATTTTATTTTGATGTTCAGGGCATAAAGGGCCAATAGCTTTCCCCAAGCTATTTCTCCTCTGAAGCAGTGAAATAGCTTAGCAATTTTGGAACCATTTAAAATGCATTGTTTTGCTGGGGGACCTGGTGGGGGGGAAAACCTGGCTTTCTCTTCTCCTGAACCCTAGCACAGAATGTAGCAGGCTTCCAATCAAGAATTTTTTTTTTCCGAGTCTTGTTAGTCATGAAGGTAGAAGCCTTTCTGCACACACTGTACTCCCTGTGGAAGGAAAGGAGACTCACACACCTGCAGGCCATGCAGGCTACTGCTGGAACACAGGCTCAGGGCATAGAGGCCCAAGTTCATACCTGGCCTCTCCCACTCCTCCATGTGTGACCTTAACCTGAGCATCCTCTTTTGTATGATGGCAACACCATCAACCACCTAACAGGCATTCATCAGGATTACGTAAGAGGCCTAGCACATTGTTTACTCAACAAATAAATGTAACTATTATTATTAAATGATGAGGATGATAATTATTGTTCAACCACTGCCCTAATCTTTAGCTTCTGTGAGGCCAGCCTCTTCAATTAGGCCGCCACTGCATGAAGAACCACTGAGTGGCGAGGACTGGTCTAGGTTTCCTAACAAAGGCTCTCGTCTTCTCTCTGATGGCCTGGTCTCCAAACTACAATCTATGAGGACCAGGCCACAGAAACCAAACAAGTGTCCAAGCTCAGGCACAACCCACAGAAGTTCAGATTCCCTTGGCCTGGGGAGGCACCCAGGCCGGGGCTTTCAACACACACCAGGTGATTCTGATGAGCAGCCAGCCAGGTTGGGGAGCTCTGCCTGATTCCTCCTTCCCCCTCCTTCTACCACTCTCTCTTTTGCAGTCTTTATTTCCTCCCCTCTCAAATGAGAGAGAAGAAACTATGTGAAGAAACAATTCCCAGCACCACACATGTGCTCTCAGGAAACTGGTGAGTTGGTGGGAACAGACCCAGCCTGTTTCCAGACACACCTTGGCCTTCAAGAGAAACGGGTGCCAACCCTGCTTTCTAGCCCTGTTTCCATGCACTTAAGTAACAAACACGTATTGGGGACCTACTCTGTGTCAGGCACTGAGCAGGATGCTGGGGATGCAGTGGGAGGACAGTGGCACCATCCTGCCCTTGGGGAGCTTTCCTTCTGAGAGTGTTGGGGTGGGAGATGATGGCACTTGAAGAAGGAGAGCGGGGACTAGGAGAAAGGTTAAAAGAGGGGGCTGACCTGGTCTGGGGAAATCAGAGCAGCCCTCTCTGAGGAAGCAACTGAATTGAAACCTAAGGGATGACCAACAGGTGGCCAGGAGAAGAGGGGATGGAGTCTGGAGGAGTCCCTGATGTCAGACACTGCAAGTTAGCAGAACTGGAAGATGGCCAGTGCGGGTGAAGCAAAGAGATGTGAGTAGAGAGGTCAGATGTTCATTATACAGATACTCGTGGAGAGGTAGAATAACATGGCCACGGCAGTTAGGAGAAGCCCACTGTATCCGGTGTGTCTGAATTCAAATCTTGGCTCTCTGTCCTCCTCTCCAAATTGGAGATGATGATAATAGTACCTACTTCAAAGGGTTTCTGTGAAGATTAAATTTGCTAATTCATGTAAACCATGTGAAAGAGTAGCTGGAATACAGTAAGCTGTATAAACATTTGCTGTCATTACTATTATGTGCTAGGCATTCATTGTTTCAGCCTCCTCATCTGCAAGATAAGAATAATAATGTCCCTGACTCAGAATGCTATTGTGAAGATTGAATGAGAAGGCACAGGTGGAATACTTCCATTACCTGATGCATGGTAAGCTGGCAATACAAGTTCATTGTCATTATTTATCCTTAATCATTATGTATGCTGAGTAGAGGATATGAGACTTTTTGGAACAAACTTGCAAGCAATCAAATACCCAGAAATGGTTGGAGCTCTCTCAGGGGATGCCCTTTCATTGCAGGTATGCAATCCTGGGGCTGGACAGCTCACTTAAGCAGGGTGGCTGGATGTGGTGCCCTTGTAGTCTAAGAATCCACAACTCTACTCATCTGTAATCTCTACTGATTTCCACCCATCTCTAAAATTTTTCAGGAACATGTCCCAGAGGCTTTGGTCCCAGACAATAATCCTCTGCTGCCCGTTTTTCTGCCATGGTTGGGAGACATTCAATCCAGACAACTCCTCCTCCACAGCAGCTGTCAGTGCTGTAAGGGGTGTGCCACGCAAGGGTGAAAAGTGGTTCCTTGGGGCTGGCGCCCAGCATTCTCTGCCCTTGCAGCACACAGGACAGCAGTGGCCTCACCATACCAACCAAGGTCAAGGCGAGGCTGATGAACAGCTTCCCAGGCAGACACCTTGGAAAAAACTGACTGAGATCCAGCTCGGTACCCACAGGGTCTCTAGAAGCATCCAGTCACTCTTCTCGCCTTCTCTCCTGGGGTGCCGTTCATTGCTGCCCTCTAAAAATAGCAGTGGTTATTCAGGGAAATGCACCGTGCTCTGTCTCTAGGGATGCCAACGCAGGCCTCTTTTAAAAATAGAACCCCAATCAGTTGTGCTTCCTAACTCTGTCTCTTCCTCCAGTCTCAGAATTCCTCAGAAGGACCCACAGGCAGGGCAGCCGTCTGATGCTGGCCATCACATAGTGGGGAGAGCTAGAGCTGGGGCCTCTTGCCCAGGTTTATCTCCTTCCAAATATCTCCACTTTTAAAAATCCACTTTACCTTACTCCGCATTGAATCTAGTGTCCCCCAGGACATGCCATGGGTTCCTTCATCAGTGCTGGAAGGGACCTCAGAGGTTTACTCCCAGAGCAGAGCTGGCCCAGGAAGGGCAAGGGTCATCCAAAGTCACACATCAGAGCGATGCAGTCCGCACTTTCCAGGCTTACTCCTCATCACTGTGTGGCCATGCTTGGTGCCCTTGAGGAACATGGGCATCCATTAAAACACTAGGGGCAGCTGCTATTTTCATCCCATCTCTCTTTGGCTCAGCTGGTACATGGATGCCTTTCAATTCCAGGCTGATCATTCTTGACAGAACATTTCAAAGTCAAGGCAGGGGCAGGAGAAGACAAAGCTGTTGCTCCAGGCACAAGCACAATCTCTGAGCTTTCTGCCTGTCACTAATAGTTTCTGTCCATACTAGGGGATTATTCTGTCCTGGAAATACTTCTACCCAGGGCATTACAAGTGACTTATACTCTGGTTGCCTTAATACCCAGAGTCATCCAGGAGAGACGCTTGTCAGACCTTGTTTAATCAGTCCCAGCAGAGAATATGCTTGAAGGATGAACACTATTATAATTATGCCCCACACAGCTTTCTGAGCTTATTGAAAAAGTTTGTGCTGCAGAGGGTCTGCAGGAAGAAGCTTTTGTTCCAACTGGTACAGTGGGGCCCATCATTAGGACTCATGGACATTAGTAATTCCAGAAGTAGGACATCACACAACAAAGAGAATATGATCTTGGCTGGAAGAAGGCAGCTGGGAAGTTTGGGCTTAGCCTCTTGCTATTCCATCATTGTGTGAGTAGGGCCTGAAATTTGCATTTCTAACAGTAGTGTTGATGCTGGTGGTCCAGGGACTACACTTTGAGAACCACAGAAATAGCCACCTGCCTTGCCTTCCTCATGGGATTCTAGTGATGCCTCCTTTGGAAGAGCTGTGGCTAGTCCAGCTCTGCCATTTGCCTGCTGTGTAGGACCCTCAGACCATCGTTTATCATCTCTGAGTCTTGGGTTTTCTACTTTTAAATGGAAATAACTCCTACCATGTGTACCTCAGAGTGGCGAGGGTCAAAAGAGGAATAACTAGGCAAAAAAAAAAAAAAAAAAAAAAAAAAAAAATCTGAAAATCATAAAGACTATTCAAATAACACACATTTATTGGGTACCCACCATGAGTCAGAAGCTCTGTTAGATCCAGGAGATACTGGCAGGAATAAACCAGAATTCCTATCCTTAGGGAGCCCAGGGGAGAATGGGGAAGAGGATAAATGAATCACTGATATAGTCCCATGCAGTAACAGAGACTCACAGAAGCCTGTAGAAGCATGAAGGAGGGATGGGGCAAGTGGCTGAAAGCCCTCTGATTTCATCCTTAGGGTGAAGGGAAACCATTGTAGGGTTTTCTGGTAAAGTGACCCAATCTCATTTGTTTTATGGGAAGATCAGTGTGGGCTGGAGAACGAGTCATCAGGAGGTGCTAGTGCTAGAGGCAGAGAGGCAGGGAGACAATGGGGAGGCTGCTGCAGTGATCCAAGAGTGAATGAATGGAGAGAACTTGATGCATGTGAGAGATTTGCAGGATAGGATTCACATGGCTTCGTGACTGGTCAGGTGTTGGAGACAAAGAAGGAGGCAGAACCAGGGTGGCACCCAAGTTTCTGGTACACTGACTAAGATGGGAAGGACTGGGGAAGTGGGCGGGGGAGGAGATGATGTGAGTCTTTTGGGGGCATGATGAGCCTGACGTGTCTTTGCTGCCTCCTGTAAACACTGGCCACAGCACTGCCATGGACAGGACCTGGTCCCATAAACCACTGCCACTCTGACTGGCAGGTCTTCCCTGCCATGAGAGACTTTTCCCCTTCCACCCTCCCCATGCTCTGGCTTTACAGAGCTGCTGTTCTCTGCCTCTTCCACATGCAGCTGTGCCTTTCTCATCCAGAGGCAGCTCCAAAATGAACAACAGTAGCAATCAGCAAGTAATCATCTTTTTTTCCCCCCTATACAATGTCTGGGTGTGCAGATGATGTTTGTGATTGTTGCAAAAATGACTGCATGAAAAATTTGGCTCCTTCCAAAGAAAGAAAGGAAAAGAAAGCCAATTTAAATAAACTCACATAGTTCAGACCCGATTTTAAGCTTCTTAACCTGGAGCCTGCAAAGGTTCTTTGTCCCTCTGTTCCCTGTGGTGTTTGTTTGGTGGTGAAGTTGGGGGTGGCTTGTAAGAACCTGCCAGGTTGGGACAGTCCAGTGGTGGCCCCTGGGGACTCTGAGAATCAAGGTGATGGTGGGTCTGCTCTAACTTCCACTATGAGTTCTGGGCATTTGTGAAGAGCAGCGCTCTGAGCTTTTCACTCACACATACCTTAGCTCCCAGCCAACTGAGAGTAGATGCTCATGGCGATTCTAGGTGGCTTTAAGAGCACCCTAGACCAAAAGACTAGAGGAGGCCCATAATAACAAGCTGTCACTGTTACTCTGTTCCCAGGACAGCCAACTGCATCCCACACTGTGCTAAAGGCTTTACCATTGTCTTGGTTTAATCTGTCCTCACAATTGTCCTACAAAGTGGGTATTAATAATCCCATTTAAAGAGGAAGAAAATGGAGGGAAAAGTTGATTATGATACTACAGCTAGTAAACGGCAAAACAGGGATTCTAACCCAGGTTGCCTGATTCAAAAGCCCATGATTGAGCTATAATAAAAAATACATATAATAACAAATATTGATGAAGATGTGGAGAAACTGGAACCCTTATACACTGCTGGTGGAAATGTAAAATGCTATAGCCTCTAGAAAACATTCTGGAAGTTCCTCAAATAGTTAAACATACCATACGATCCAGCAACTCAACGCCTAGGTATTTGCCAAAGAGAAATGAAAACATATCCATAAGAACATTTGTACATAAGTGTTTATAGCAGCATTCTTCATAATAGCACAAAGGTGAAAACAACCCAAATGTCCATCAGCTGAGAAATGGGTAAGTAGAATATGATATATGCACACAATGGAATATTGTAGTTTTCTCCCTTTATCCACAGAGGATACGTTTCAAGGGCCCCAGTGGATGCCTGAAACTAAGCATAGTACAAAACCCTGTATATACTATGCTTTTTTCTATACATCCATACCTACGATAAAGTTTAATTTATAAATTAGGCACAATAAGAGATTAGCAATAATAAATAGAGAAATTATAACAATATACAGTCAGACCTCTGTATTGTGGTTGGTTCCAGGACCCCCTGCAGGTATCCAAATACAAGAATCGTCAACTCCCTTATATAAAGTGGCATAGTACAGTCTGTAATTATGGATTTCTATCTGCAGTTGGTTGAATTCATGGATGCAAAACCTGTATGTCCAACTATCATAAAAGTTATGTGACTATCATCTCTCTCTCAAAATATCTTATTGTACTGTAACTATAGTTTCAGGAAACTGAAACTATGGAAAGTGAAACTACTATATTTGGCAACAAAAAGAAATGAAGTACTAACACATACTACAACCTAGATAAACCTTGAAAACATGCTGAGTGAAAGAAGTCAGCCACAAGAAAACACATGTTGTATGATTTCATTTATACAATAAACTGTCCCAAACAGACAAATCTACAGGTGTAGAAAGTAGGTTTGTGGTTGCCTACACCTGGTCAGAGCAGGGATTGGAATAAGGTGGTGCAGGGGGTGGAGGCATTAGGTTAGGGAGAAATCTGGAGTGACTGTTAATGGGTATGGGTTCTTTTGGGGAGAATAATGAAAATTTTCTAAAACGGATTGTGGTGATGGTTGTCTGACTCTGCAAATACTAAAAACCACTGAACTGTACACTTTAAATGACTGTGTGTATATGTCAATTATGTCTCAATAAGCTGTTATTTTTAAGAAGCGATGGTTAAATATTTAAAAACATAAAATGAAAGGAAGAAAAAGCAACTATAATCCTTCCAAGTGAGAGCATCTGGAATTATTTTTTTCATTCAGTCAACAAATCTTGAGCCCCTACTATGGCCTGGGCACCTATCTCTGGGAGCTGGGACTAGAAGTTTCTAGTCTGGCTGGGGAGATACAATGTGGGCACAGAAACATGCTTCATGGTAGAAGAAGCCAAGGAATTGAAATAGTAGGATACCATTTCACACCCACTGGATTGGCAAAAACTAACTTCTGATATTACCACAATGGCAAAAATGCAGAGCCACAGATAGGCTGATATACTGCTTCAGGGAGAATAAATAGGTATAGTTTGGAAGGAAATTTGGCAGTGTTTAGTAGAGCTGAAGATGCACCTGCCCTGTCTCCTAGCCATCCTATGCACTCCTAGGGTATAGTGGGGAGAGTCTTGCACATGTGCACAAGAAGACATCAGCAAGAACCTTCACGGCAACACAGCTCACACCAGACGACTGGAAACAAACAACCAAGTCCAGCAACAAGTGAAAGGATAAATGAGCTCTATTACAGTCATACAACAGGTTATACACAGTGGTAAGTTCCAACAAAACCCAATATATATCAAGTTTGAAGATATACCAAACAACAGCATCTATTGTTTGTGGATACTGTACATACATATGTAGTAAAAGTACAGAATTATGTGGGAATGAGCAATACCAAATTCCAGATACTTGGTGCCTCTCAGGAAGGAGAGGAATGAGATTGGGGGGCACACTGTGGTCTTCAATTGTACCTATTATGTATGTTTTAAGAAGTTACTTGCAATAGCTTTCTTTTTTTAAATTGAAATTTGTATTGAGATAATTAAGTGTTCACATGCAGTTTTAAGAAAGAATAGAGAGGTCCCTTGTATACTCTGCCCAGTTTCCCCAATGGTAACATTTTGCAAAACTATAAAATACTATCATAGCCAAGATATGGATATTGATACAGTCTACCAATCATAGCAAATGTCCCATTTTACTGGTACTCATGTGTGTATGGGTTAAGTTCTATACAATTTTACCACTCACATAGGTTTGTGTGTCCATCACCACAGTCGAGATACAGAACGTCTCCATAGGGCAAGGATCCTCATGTGTCCTTTTATCTCCATACCCACCTCCCTTCCACCCTCAGCCCAGGTCCTCAACTCCATCAACCACTCACCTCATTTCTAAAATTTTGTCATTTCAAAAAATCAATGAAATCAGACAGTAGTTAAGTTTCTGAGATAGTTTTTTTCTCACTCAGTGTAATTCCCTGGCGATTCATCCAGATTGTTGTACATAAGATATTTCATTCCTTGTTAGTGCTGAGTAGCATTCCATAACATGAATGGACCACAGTTCACTGTTCACCTGTTGAAGGACATCTAGGCTAATTCCAGTTTTGGCTATTATAATACCTAGAATGTTTTAATTGTTCAACTGGGTGGTGGGTATACAGATTTTCACTGTATTCTTTATTCTACTTTTTGATACAAAGAACACTTTATAAATGAAATGAAGGAAGAGAGAAAGGAGGCACTACTAATGTTGAGCCAACTCCATGCAGCCACCATGCTGAGAAGAGGGCAGCTGAGAGTACAGAACTCAGGGTGAATGCTAAGGCCAAGGCCATGGGCCACTGGCAGGTCTGGAGTTCAGGAACAGGGCCAGGGTGCCCACTTGCTTCATGGTTCTAGGCATTATAGGGAGTAATGAAGATTGTCCAAGTCCTTCAGCCTCTGGGCAAGTGCTTAGGGAACCTCCCCTATGGTAGAGCTCTTTCCCATGCCTGGGTGTCTGCGTGCGCTGCCCCGAAGTGGGAAAATAAAAAAGAAGGCAGAAGAAAAGAGAAGAACTCACAGTCAGAACATCTAGAAATGCCCCTTTGTGTCCGTAGAAGGCAGAAGAAAAAGCCAAGGGGACAGAACGAAATCTGTCATCTGTTGAAGGCCTTGAGCGAGATCTAGAATTGCAGGAAAGTGGCTGCCTGAACAGTGCTGGAACAGAGAATGCCTATTGGAAGGAACTGAGTGCTTTCTTCTAATTGGAGGTCAAAGCTATGCAGGGCTTTTCTTGCTAGTGGTAGATAATGAGGCCCTCCCTGATTCTCTGTGACACTAAGGTGCAGGGGACACAGGTGTAGCCCTGGCTTCCTGTGTACTTCTTACACTCTGATATGGTTTGGCTGTGTCCCCACCCAAATCTCAAATTGAATTGTATCTCCCAGAATTCCCACGTGTTGTGGGAGGGACCCGGGGGAAGTAAATGAATCATGGGGGCCAGTCTTTCCCGTGCTATTCTCCTGATAGTGAATAAGTCTCACAAGATCTGATGGGTTTATCAGGGGTTTCCATTTTTGTTTCTTCCCTATTTTCTCTTGCTGCCACCATGTAAGAAGTGCCTTCTACCTCCTGCCATGATTCTGAGGCCTCCCTAGCCATGTGGAACTGTAAGTCCATTTAAACCTCTTCTTGTTTCCAGTTTTGGGTATGTCTTTATCAGCAGCACGAAAATGGGCTAATACACACTCCTCATCCTGTAGCTTTAACCTTCTTTGCCTAAATCCCTGCAAACACCAATTATGAATTCCTTAGTCCTGGATAGGGCATGGGGCAGTGACAAATTCATGCTGTAAACATTTACTGGTGGCCTTCCTGGTGCTCAGACATCTCCCTGACCTCAAGAGCTCCCAGTCGGGACATTTAGAAATGCCCCTGTGTGCCGAGATAATGGTGACATATGCTGGGAAGGCCACAGAGACTGACTATCTGCTGTGGGATAGGGCAGAAGCCAGGCAATGAGCCTGTGGGGTCGGGGCAGGCTGCCTGCAAGTTCACCTCCAGGGGGACCTGGGAGAATGAGCAGGAGTTTGCCAGACTCAAAGTATCCGAAAGGCTCCATATGCTCAGAGAAGAGCTTTGTAAAGGTGCAAAGGCCAGGAAGCACTGCTATTAAAGCTACGACTACTGCTGCTGTTGCCAAGAGTAATAATATCTCAACTAACATGGAGTGAGGGTGTTAACTATGTGCCAGGTGTTGTCCCAAGTACTTTATGTGTATTATCTTATTTGACCCTAACAACATTATTTTGTTATTACTACTATATCAATTATACACATAAAGTTCCAGAAGCACAGTGTGGCTAGGTAACTTGCTCTAGGGGAAGGACACACTTTGGAAGTAGAAAAGCCCAGATTTGAAACCAGAACCTGAGCTCCCTGCCATCTGTGATAAACTCTTCTCGGAAAAGGGATAATACAGGTGGCCAGGTGCAGTGGCTCACACCTGTAATCCCAGCACTTTGGGAGGCCAAGGCGGGTGGATCGCGTGAGCTCAGGAGTTTGAGACTAGCCTGAGTAACATGGTGAAACCCCGTCTCTACAGAAAAATACAACAATTAATCAGCTATGGTGACATACACCTGTAGTCCTAGCTACTCAGGCGGCTCAGGTAGGAGGATCGCTTGAGCCCAGGAAGCAGAGGTTGCAGTGAACAGAGATTGTCACGGTACTCCAGCCTGGGTAACAGTGCCAGACCCTGTCTCAAAAAAAAAAAAAAAAAAAGTGGGGGATAATTTAGGGCCTCCTATGATACTGCGAAAAGTCTGGGCTTCCTCTGGAGAGCAATGGGAAGCCACTGAAAATCACTAACTAGAGAGGGTCACAGCCCCCTTCTGATAGGAATGCTATCCCAGAGGCCATCTCGAGCTCCTTCCTCAATGTCTCTGAAAGCCCAGCACCTTAGTTTCGGCGTTTTCTGAACCTCTTCTTTATTTTGTATATTACCATTTTGGTGAACTAATATTCAGCTTGTCTTGGAGAATGAGAAAATACCTCCTCCTGGGACTGCAGGTGCTTGGTGAGGTAGTTGAGCCAGCACAGGATGCCTCCTTTCCACAGAGTGCTCCAGACCCACTCCACTCCACATTGTCCATTTCTGCTCTGTCTCCCCAGTCAAACCCTCCACTGGGCAAGGCTGGGTCAGAGCTGGCCCCCGGCCCCCAAGACAAGACACAAGCACAAGGAAGCCTAATGGCAAGGACCTCTCCAGGCCTGGAACCTGTATTCCTTGAGGCTCCCCAGGTGTTACCCATGGCTCCGGGTCCATGTGGCCGTCAGGGCTAGACCTTGGCACACTCCCCTCTTCCCTCTCTGAGATCTCCCCACATAATGGGAGGAAATGATTGACTTTGCCACTGACTTTTGCTGTCAGTGGGTTCTGGGTTCAAGCCCTGGCTCTGCCACTTGCCACCCGAGGGAGCTGTGGCAAGCTCCCTCCCTCCTTGGGTCTAGGCTGGGAGAGAAGGTTGGGTGAGAGGATATCAAGGGTCCCTCCAGCCCTGCCACTCCTGCTAGAGAACCCACAGTGCCCAGAGCTGAGCAGGCTCTCATCTCCCCTGCTGAGATGGCAACAACAACCCCTTACCCTTCGATGGGCTGTTGTGAGGTCAACAGGAGAACGAACAGAAAACATGGGCCAAATGCAACATGCTCTACACGGTCTACACAGCAAGAGACCATGTTCTTCTTTTATACTAGTTTGTCTCCAGTGCCTCCCAACTCCCTGTCTTTCTTGCACGTGTGTGTTTCCTGTAGTGGTTGGGGAGAAGCGCGGGAAACGGGGAGGCTGAGGCTGGAGGGTGGCGGAGCTACAGAGTGTTTCTCTGGACGTCTGGATTTGCTAGGCCTGGGCCTTGACGTGTTCTGGGCAGAGATAATGAACTGCTCAGACACTGCTCCTTGCTGCAGAAGACAGGCCTTGTCGGGGAAACGGAGCTGGTGTCAGCAAGACGGCCCCTCTGCCTGGCTGTGTGGAACACGGCATGGCTCCCTGGTTTGCAGGCTTGGGTGCTGCTTCTTCGTGGGAGCGATGTGGCAGCAATGTGGCAGAGGTAAGTCATTTGTCACACCAGGCTTGGATAGGCCCAGACAGGAATCAGGGGTGGCGGATGCGCTGGGAGGACGGCTCTGGCAGGGTTGGGAGGAGGGGGACAGCCACTCTCCCTGCTGGGAAGGGAGGCTCTTTGCTCCCTTCCTTGTGCCAGGTGTTGGGATTCAGAATGGAATCAACCTCTGGTCCTGCATGGAGGAAGCTCCCCTTATGGCAGAGCAGATAGAAACCCAGGGCTGAAAGATCAGTGGAGCAAGCTCCCCTCTCCGCCACTCCCCAATCCCCTGCTCTGCAATGTCCTAATTTCTCTCAGCCTCAGTTTGCTCATCTATGAAATGAGAATCGTGATAAAAATAATAGTTGAGTTGCTGTGAGGATTAAAAGAGAGAATTTGATAAAATACATAATAACACTTTATTTAATAATTTTAGTCATAGTTATCAGGGGGAGAAAGTTAATTTTTCAACAAATACATAGTGAGGATCTATTATTATGTGGCAGGAATTATTTAGGCAATTCTAGTCTATGTAGGCCCTCATTGGGGCATATGAGAACAGAGGGAAGCAGGGAGTTTCAGGAGCAACAAAGAAGACCAGTCCAGCCTTCCCTTCTCAGCTCTCCCTGCCGTTCCCCAGCCCCTCCTTCCACAGGCCACTCCTCTCCAATCACACCACATGTGCTCCGGCCTGGCTCAACAGTTTCTTCCCTATATGAGTTACAGACACCTTAGAGGCTGGGAGCTCAAGCTGAGGCCTTGGAATTAACTTGTAACCCATGAGAAAACCCCTAACTCTGCCTCCTTAACTGACAATCACTACTAAGCTTCAACTCCACCTTGATCGCTCAGCTTCGCTGATGTGGATTGCTCCAAACAGGTTGAATATTAATTGTGCCTATGAAGGAAGAACCAGGAAATGTTGTCTTTGATAAGCCATATGGATCACCCTGTCTTGCTCTCAGATAATTCCAAGAACTCTTGGGACATTGTGTATTTATGTGCACCCAGAGAGGGAGACTCTCCTATGAATGCTCCTTAGGGCTCACGGCATTTACTGTCTGAAAAGCAACTCCCTCAGCAACTCCAACAGCTCTGGGCCTCTTTCCAAACATGTGTGTTGGGCTGAGTGGGGGTAGGGAACAAATATACAATAACATTATTGAATACCTACTAAGTGCCAGGAGCTTTACAGATATTATTTCCTTTAATCCTCAGAACAACCTTATAAGAAGCAGGTATTATTATAGTATTCCATTTTAAAGATAAGAAAACTGAGGCACAGAGATTAAAATTAATTTGTCCAAGGTTATGCAGGTTGTTAAATGAGGGAGGCAGCATTTGATTTTAGGTATATCTTGCTGCAATGCTGCTGGTCAGTCTGTTATACCAGTGGCTCTCAACCTTTCCTTTCATTATCACCCTTCCCACTGCTAACAGGAGCCCATATACACTTTTGTTCTCCAAAGCCCCCTCTTTCCTGTAAACTTTTAATCTGTAGATATACCGCAGGATACACAGTATGTATATCTGTTCACATACTGCAGCCCCTGGAAGGCCACAAACCATTGTAATAAGATTTTTTTCACCCCCTAAATCTCCCTAAGAACCAATTTTGCCCCCTTGAGAGTAATATTGTCCCTGTTGGAAATGCATAAATCACACCAGTGGTTGTCAAAATGTGGTCCCCAAATAGGAGAGAAAGTAAGAAGCAGAAACAATGAACAAAAGAATCAGACCTGCAAGTGATACCGGTACTAAATAAGAAAATAAATGTGTGCAATATTTAAAGAAATATTGGGCATATTAGGGTAGCAAAAGTATCAACAAAGAACAACAGACTATCAAAAAAGATAAAGGAGATTGAAAGATAACCACCTAAAATTTCTAGAAATGAGACTAATGTATGGGCTTCTCAGGGCTATTGTTCTAAGTATGGCTTATAGTATCAGAATGTGCCCTGGCATTGGAATCAGAAAAGGGAAATGCTGTGTGACTTGAGACAACCACTGCTTATCTCTGGGTCTCTGTTTCCTCATCCGCAAATAAAAAGTGGAACTAGATGACCTCATAAGTCCAATTCTGTGAACTATTCCATCAAACAACATATAACATCCACTGGGCAATTGTTGTTAATGCTCCCCATGATTGTAAGCATTTTACAGTTTTAAAATTCTTGCCTATGGGCTCTTATCATATCCACTTTTCATATTAGGAAATTGAAGCAGAGAGAGATTAAGTAACTTTCCCAGGGTCCACGGCTGGTAAGTCAGAAGGGCACCCCTTCAGTCTGATGCCAGAGCCATGTCTCTGTCCCTGTACCATATGGCCTTCTAACATGCTTGCCTCTTAACATCCTGGAATTCTTGCTCTAGAATTCCTAGAGCAGGAGTCTCTATCAGGAGTCTCTCAGAGCATGGGACAGCTCAATGGCTAGCAGAGGCTAACAGCAACCAGAATACCTGTTCCAGTGGGGCAGATAGAACATCATGAAATTAATGATCAATTGCTACATAGTATTAAGCACATCTATGAGTAAGGCCTTTGCTTATTTTAGACAAGTGCTATTTATGACAGAGGAACAAACAGTGACAGATTGCTGAGGCTTGCCTTCTGAAGACCCAGTTTTGGAGAATTATTCATCTTGAAAGCACTTCTCTCCACCCTGGTTTCCTCATGTGTGAAATGGGGATGATAAGAATACATACTATCACTGGGTTGTTGTAAAGATTAAATGAGCTAATACTACTCAGGCAGATACTGACCATGCTACAAATGGTAGTTCTTGATGTTGTTCTTGTGATTATTTTCAACCCAGTGGGAAGAAGCTTGGCTTTGTAGCAGATGACCTTGATCCAATTCCAGACTCCCCCATCTCCTAGCTGTGTGACTTAAAGTCATTGACCCTCTCTGAGACTCTGTGGCCCCATCTGCGTGTCAGAAATAACAATGCTTACCTCACTGGGCAATTGAGAGGGCTAAATGGACTGTGAAATGCCTAGCACAGTGGCTGACATCTAATAGGTACTCAACAAATGTCTGTTCTCACCCCTGGAGTGTTTTCTGCACACTTGGCTTTTCCACTATGGTTAGAATCCAAAGAGGCAAAGGTTTCTGTGCTTCTCATTGCTCCTTTCCACCAGGGGAATTTTCACAAAGGCAATGGGAGGTGGAAGATGTCTAAAGACATCCATTTCCCAACAGGTAAGTCAAGGCAGTACAGCGACAGAGGTCCACAGCCTTGCAAACAGCACTCAAGCACTACCTCAATGGTTTTGGATAAACTGACCACCGAGGTGTGCAGCCGCAGATGCAATTAGCAACAGGAAGCGAGCTCGATGATTAGGAGGATTTGGTAATTGAATCCACCAAGGATAATGACACTGACCTTCCCATTTGGAAATAAACTAGCATTTGGCTTGTAAATGGCCCTGCAATCATTCTGACTGCACACCCAGCACTGTGCAGTGTCCCTACTCCGAAGATGCAGGATAGGTAAAGAAGGATTGCATCAAAGGGGTTTTGGAAGAGCAGCAATATCCACAGCAGTGGCTGAGTTCATTCTGCTAACCCCGACCCGGCTGGCTTTGGGAAAGGGCAGAATTCCACACTTAGCTTCTATGGCTGCCTGGTGCTCCTTTCCAAAGCATGGGAGCCCCGGGCCAGAAGGCATTCCCTCACAGTATTCCTTTTTAAAGCAAATCGGGAACTCCTGGGTTTCCAGCACAATCTGTGGCACCTTTTAAATTTCATCTTAGATTCACTGCTCCTTCTTCTTCCCTAAGTCTATTCATGTGTTCAGTCAGTCTATTCATGTGTTCAGTTACTAGGAATAGTAATGAAGCTAACACTGGGTGCTGGAAGACAATGGTGGTATGGGGAGGCCGTCGGCATCCTGAATGCTCTGAGTGGAGACTGGAGGTGCAATCACAGGGAAGCAGAAGAAGTCTAGGAAGATAGACATGGTCTGGGAAGAAAGAGCTGAAACCAGCATGAGGTTATCGGTGGCCACTGCAGCACTGCTAAGGACTGCTCCAGCCTCACCAGTCAGCGCATGGCACCCTGCCAGGACCAGCCTCAGCATTTCTCCCTGTGCGGGGGACAGTATGGTATTTCCAAAGGACAAGACAGGCAGGCCTGGCTTCAAACTCCAGCTTTACCAGTTATCAGCTATATGTCCTTCTCTGCATTGCAGTTTGATTATTGGAAATTGGGACATTTCTCTCTCTTAGAGCCAAAAATATATAGGTTTTTATAGTGAAGATAAAACATACTATATGCCTAGCATAGATAGCAAGCCATAGTAAGAGTTCAGTAAATGTTTATTTATCCTTGCTTAACAGACATAATTGGCACCATACGGGACAATATACTCTTAGCCTCATAAGGTTTGTCTGCTTTACTAAATATTTACATAGGAACTACGGTGTCCTCTTTAGAATTATTTCTTCAGTCTGACCCTGAGAAAAAATGCACTGTCCTAACTCGTTTGACTTCCCAGTTCCCATCGCCAGCCAGGATGAACAGGGCCTGACCATGTGATAATCTCCGTCACCAGTACCTGTACTTAATAGCAATGTGGGGTTTACATCTTAATTGTGGTCATGTCTTCCATGAAAAGCAAGCAACATGAAAGCAGGGATTATGGATTGTCTGCTGTGTGCATGGGAACTGCCATGGTAGACTCCAACTGGGCAGACCAAAGGAGCATGTTGGCATCCCTGTTCCATTTTCCAAGAACTGAAAAATATGTCTGGAAAGATACAACAGAAACACATCTTTAAAAGAGCAGCAGTACGTAGCAGTAAACACTGAAGGCCAAGCAAACAGTGCCAAGCAAGCGTGGAGTCACGGGAAAAGCGGTCATGGGCCTTGGAGGAGGCTGATGGGAGTCTGCAGTTTGAATCCCAGCTCTGGCTTTTACTAGCAAGGTATCCTGGGGAGCGGGGAGGGGAGAAAAGTCTGCTTATCCATCTGAAAATGGGGAAAACACCACCAACTGCTGCGATGATGACAGGAAGAATGCCTGGCACGTAGTGAGTGCTCAATTCACTGCTGGTTTCTTTCCTCCTCCTTTTTCTCATTTCCCCCTCTCTTCTAGATAACTGACATTACTTTATTCGCTAATGAATTAGAATTAGTAGTGGATGACTTTTATCTGCCTGTTGGTGACCACAGTCCTCTGTATACATACATTTGTACACCATCAAGCAGTTGCTTGTAAAAACACTTTCAATGGCTTCTTACTTTTTAAACAACAATCACAAAAAGCCCCACCTCCTTGGCCTGGCATCCAAACCTTTCCCTGGTAGGCACTGACCCCAAGCTGGAACCCCAGCTGCAACCACTCTTCTGCTTAAATGCTCACCCTCCAGGGTTCTGGGTGAGGTGGGGAGCGCAGTTTAGCCTTGGGTTAGGAAAGATGGTAAGGAAGGCAATCTGAAGGCAGTTACACCAACTTGACCTTAAAGCGCCAAGAAGATTCTGCTAAACAGACTAAGATGGGAAAAGGATTCTAGGCCAAGAGAATACCATATGCAAAGATCTCCCTACAGCAGCGAGGGGTCATTCCAGGAGAACTCCTGTCCCCTCTCCACCGAGACTGTTCCCACTTCCCTTCTTCTCTTTACTAGATTAACGGTTGACTTCCTCCTCATTCCCTGCTGGACTCTGGAGTATCTCATCTTTTATACCCACAGTTTTCAAAGTGTGTACCAGGGATCCCTGAGGGTCCCTAAAACCTTTCAGGAAGTCTGTGAGGTCAAAACTATTTATAAAAATGCTACAACATCATTTTCCCTTTTCATTCTGGCTTTCTCGTGAACTCATGGTAGAGTTTTCCAGGTTGAAGGCAGAAGCAGATACCTCTATAAAGCCAAACGTTGAAGGGATTTGCCAAAATGTAAAACAATGCCACTCCACTCATTTCTGTTTCTTTTGGAAAAGTCATTATTCATAAAAATATGTTATTTATGTTAAAGTAAGGGTTTATTATTGTTAATTTAAATAAGTGATAAATAACAATTTTAACATATTTCAGTATTAATCACTAATATGGCAAATTTTGACAGATATAATCCACATAAATGAAAACCCTTTGGGGTCTTCAATAATGTTGAAGAGTAAAACAGAATGCTGAAATAAGAGAGTCTGAGTACAGGTGCTTTAGGGCATGCTGTGTAGAAAGCAGGAAGGCAGGGGAGGACAAGGTATATAAGTGTTCTTGGGTAGCCTTCTCAGGCAGCAATTTCTGCCCATGACTGGGATCCAGTTTGAGTTAATTTTTGTGTATGGTGTGAGGAAAGAGTCTAGCTTCATGCTTTTGCACGTGGAAATTTAGTGCCCCAGCACCGTTTGCTAAACAGAGGACTCAGTCTCTCTGTGCCTTGGTAGCTATAACTCTAACGTGAACTTTAAAAGACCACCTTGCAAGGCATTGTGACATTTAATGAGACAGGGAGAGAAAAACATGGTGTGGGTTCCCTGAAATGTAGCAGATGGTCAATGCTCATAACTGAAAAAATGGACCATGGATCTGAAAGTGCTCTGAGGCATGGGCCATCATGATTACCACATGACCAGAGCTGTTCCATCCCTAAAGGTCTTTAGCACCCATGGCCGCATTTTCTTGTCACTAAGGCCTGTGCCATCCTCAAGACCCTGATTTGCAACCCCTTTCCAGGAACCCCTGTTTCTCAGTGGTCCTGAGAATCCCTTTTTCTTCTCCTCTTCTCTTTTTTGTCCCTTACTTTCTACCCTAAGTTTTCATTAAATGTTCTTGGTTTTAATTACTTAATTTTAAATTGTTAACTTACTCAAATCCTTTTGGCAAGGGGGTGGGAAGGCATGACTGAATGAGTGAGTCAGTCAACTAAAAGACCCCTAATTAAAGACTGAAAAGTGAAGCTCCTGCAGCTAAAGTGACTCACAGGGGTCATCCCACTGCAGGTGTGAGAGGTGAGGCCGTGTGAAGCTAACTCCAGGGCTCTCCACAGTCCTCATTTCCTCCTCCCACCTTGGAAACATCCTTTTAAATCACGTCTCCCTCCTCCACAGTGTTTGCAACACCTCCTGATTTAGTTTTCTCTCTGAATTTCATTAGTGTCCCATTTACCTCCTCCTCCTGATCTCCTAGCCGTTAAGCAGGAGGAGGCTGAGTTGGCAGCAAGGGCTCCACCTCCTGACCGAGGGATAGGGGAACTCACAGAGGAGGAGGAAAGGACCCCTGGGCTGCAATGCCAGATGCTGTTCTGGTCCACTGGGCTCAAGACAACAGACAGTAACTGGGTCCTGTCTGTGTGTCAGGCACTGAGGGCTCAACGATGAGGAGCTATTCTTGCCTCAGGAAATCCCCAGGCTCAATCCCCAGGATGAATGGATAACGTCTGTGTCATGTGGTGAAGGGACTTCACACTCCTGGGCAGGCAGAGTGAATGCATGAAAAGTGAGCTAGTGGTGGGAGGAGAAAGGCAGTGGGGACATTCCAGGAGGAAGGAACAGTGTATGTGGAGGCTGGATGGCTTGAACAACAGTAGAATGTAAGCAAGTCACAATATGGAACCTGTTCAATGATTTGTTCTTACGCTCCCTCACTGAATCTTTACGAAGTGCCTGCCATGTGCCAGGCATCTTTCCAGGTAGAAGAACACTGCAGGGGCCAATAAAGTAGGTCCCTGCCCTTGTGGAGCTTATGTTCTAATAGAAGAAGACAGAAAATAGGCAATTAAGCTTGTCTAGTAATACATGCACCAGGTAGAGACAGATGCTATGCAGAAAGGTTTAAGCGGAAGAGGGTCCCAGAAAGAACAGGCCTGGGAGGACTACTCCTTTGCACACAGTGGTCGGGGTGGGCCCCCACCTTCACCTCCACCCCGCTCCACCTTGCCCACACCCCCGTGGGCCCCTGCAGCCCCTTGAGCAGTGAACATGCTGTTTCTCAGGGTCCATCAAGTGGCGGCAGGGCTGGGTGAGCAGGCTGCTGCAGTGGTTGAGTTCTGAGATGGCATTCGGACCAGTGTGGGGACAGAGGAGGAGGTCATAAACGCTGATGAAGGGGCAGAAGTGACTGAGTGAGTGTACACACAGCACAGAGCACAATGGGAGGGATGGTGGGAGATGAGGCTGGAGAGAAAGCAGACCATCCCAGAGGGAAGACTCTTCCTGTGCCAAGGTGCACATTCAATCCCATCCTGCCAGACTCAGATTCTGCAGCCTAGTATTTTTGCAAAGTCTTTCCTGCACCGATTTAGATGAGTTCGATGGGACCAACTACGTGGAAGGCCCCCATGTGGGGATGAACAGCCGAGTCACTTGGGCTGGGTGTTGGGGAACTAGGGAGAGAAAGTCCCTGGGGAGAGAGGGGTTGAAGAGGAGGAGAGGAGACCACACTTCAGGTTTAGATGGGGTGGAGGTCTAGATTCAATGACTTTTACATTTTAACTTTCATGTCACTATTACAAGTGAGTATGGTGAGGTTGAAGAGTTCAGCTTTTATCTTACTATGCTGAGTGAGCCTTGGTTTTCTTATCTTAAAAAATGGGGTCACAAGAATACCTTATGGGGTTGTGGGAGTCAAATGAGGTGCATCAATCAACAGCTTGGCACAGTGTCTCAGTAAATGTGACCCTATTTACCTGTCCCTCTAAAGAAAACAAAACATCTTTTTTTTTTGAGATGGAGTCTCTCTTTGTCACCCAGGCTGGAGTGCAGTGGCACAATCTTGGCTTACTGCAACTTCTGCCTCCAGAGTTCAAGTGATTTTCCTGCCTCAGCCTCCTGAGTAGCTGGGACGACAGGCACTCACCACCACGCCTGGCTAATATTTTTTTACTTTTAGTAGAGACCGGGTTTTACCATGTTGGTCAGGCTGGTCTCGAACTCCTGACCTCAAGTGATCCACCCGCCTTGGCCTCCCAAAGTGCTGGGATTCCAGGCATGAGCCACCGCACATAGCCAAAAGGCAAAAAATATTAATTGAGCTCCTCAGAGAACCTATGTCTCTACTGCAGAGCACTGATCTCAGTTTGTAGTTATATACTTGTCAGGGTGAGGGAAGAGACCACCTTTGTTTTTATTCCTTGTGATATCCCCAAAGCTTAACATAGTGCTGGGCTCCTGGTAAATCTTCCATATGTCTTTGTTGAATAACTAAATAAATGATTAATCAGAAGTTATGTAAGGTCCAGACTCCAGCACTTTTTATTTGGAAGACCTTTGATAAGACAATTTATCTAAGCCTCAATTCCTTTCCTGTAAAATGGAAATCATATCTACTGTGGCAGAGGGAGTTACTGCTCTTAAAATATCCATGTCTTCCCACACCTCCTGGAATCCTAGAAATCAGGCAGGACCACAGGGCTAGTTCTGGCCAATGGGTAGTGTGTCACTTCAGGACCAAGTCTTTAAGAGTCAATGTTCAACCTTCCAGGGATTTCCTCCTCTGCTACAGAGACCAAAGTGGCCAATCATCCAGGCCAGGTCGTACCCCTAAAATAGGGCAGAGATTTCATCAGCCTGGTCCCTAAGCCACTAGGTAGAGCAAAGCTTTCCACCAACCTTGGATGGATATGTAGCATGAGAAAGAAATACACTTTTGCTAGGTTAAGCCACTAGGATTCTGGAGGTAATTTATTACTGCAGCATAACTAAACCTAACAAGACTCATATTTCTATCCTGAAAGACTGCTGGAAGAATAAGAAAAAGTGCTTGGTACCTAGTAGGTTCACAGTAGGCTTTCAATAAAGGCCACACTTCCTCTTCCCTGGATCCTTCCTCTGCATCCTCAGCCTCCCTCAATGTGACCAGCTTTCACTTACAATTTCACTCCTCTCTGTACCATGTTCCTTCTGTGGCTTGAAACATCATTCCACTTTTCCCATAGAACCCAGAAGTTTCCTGCTGTTTTTTTTTTATTGCTTTTCTGCACAGCAATATGAGGAAAAGCTTCTAGAGAGCCATCTTAGCCACTAGACCTGGCCTCCAGACGACTTGCCTTCTGGGCAGCCTTCCGCTCACCTCCCTGTATCCCATTCCCCACTGCGCCTCTGATCTCACTCCAGTTCAGCTCAGGATATAGCCACCAGAGTCTGGGCCCTGCACCCTGGTCTCCTGTACCCAAGAATGACCTTGATTGGCATTGCTGCCTCTCTAGTCCTAGACCCACATGTGACCTCCTTGCTGCCAGCACCCCCATCACATAACTGCTGGATGCTTGATCCTTGCCCACCTTGCCCTCCCACCATGATGGCTGCCAGGTTGGTTTCCAGCAACCATTGCCACCTACCAGTCCTACTGCATCTGCTCCAGGAGAAGGCTATCTTTACTCTGGCCAGACCTCCTCTACTTTCTATGCTGCCAAGCCACAAAAGCCTCCAACCAAAAAACACGCAAATGTTCAGAGTCTGAGATTGCATTTCTCATCAAGACCACAAATTTGCAGCTAATGATGGAAAATCAGAGCAGACAAGGGGACTGACCTGGCTCCATGTCAGCACGTTCTGAAGAGTCAGCAATGTTCGTGGGCCCTGCAGCCCTCTCTCCAAGGCCATTGGATCCTGAAGGACAGTGCAGGATCTTTTCTGTTGAAGCAGAGAACACAGATCCAACTGAGCGAGGTGGCAAGATGCCCCAATCCTTTCTCACAGACCCTCCACTCCAGCAGTCACTGCAAACACACACCATGGGAAAATGAGGCTTGTTCCTGGTCCCACAGCAATGAAGAGAAGCAAGTGGAGTCCTAGCACCCTGCAGATCCCACACAGATGCTTCCTCTATGCAGCCTTCCTGAGAGGCTCGAATATACCTTCCTCTATTCTCCCATCTCATCTTGTGCTATGGGAGTAATGGTCTTGTCTTAAAATCATTGTTTACACACATTTCCTTGAGTGAACCGAACCCTGCAAGACAGAGACTGAAGATCTGCCCTTTTTACAACCCAAGCACCCGGCACAATGTTTGGAGCAAAGTAGGAACTGAGTGTTATTTGCCCAAAGGATTGAGTGCATACTGTGATAGGGGGTAGACAGGGAATGGAGCATGGGGCTAAGGTCTAGGGTTAGTAGCCAGTGGCCCCCGTTAACAGTTCCGTCACAGATTCACCAGACAAATAAGTCATTGACTTCTGAATCTTACTGTCTTGCTGCTATGGTTTGAATGTGTTCCTCAAAAGTGCTGGAACCTAAATTCCTCAATGTGGTAGTATTGGGAGGTAGGGACTAATGGGGGTGCCTGGGTTGTGATGGCTCTGTCTTGACGAATGGATTAATGCATTCTTGTAGGAGTGCATGAGTTGTCTCAATCGTGGGTTGTTACAAAGCAAGGCTGGCCCCTCATGCTTCTCTCTTTCACATGTGCTCACTTGCCCTTCCGCTTTTTCCCCTGGGATGAAGAAGCAGGCGGCTTTTGCCAGATGCTGGCACCATGCTCTTGGACTTCTCAGCCTCCAAAACTCTGAGCTAAATAAATTTCTTTTCTTTATAAATTACCCAGTCTGTGGCATTCTGTTACAGCAGCAGAAAATGGACTAAGGCACTTGAACTATGGAATGGGTCGATCTTCCTGTAATATAAAACATGGGAGTGCTGGAGTCACCTGGGCAGAGGTCTTTATACAGAAGAGTTCCGGTTCTGGCCCAGCTGCTGATTGCAACCTCTGGTGAATGACTTCCCCTCTCTGAGCCTCAGTTTCCTCATCTGAAAGAAGGAAACTCTGAACTGGGAGACGTGTGAGGTCCTTTCTGGCCCTAGAATCCTATGACTATAAATTTGATTTATAGGACTCTGGGACTAAGGAGATACCTGTGCAAAATAAAGGTTTTTCCAAATGAAGAAAAGAAAGTCTACACTCCTCAAAAGAAGGGTAAGGGGAGGTGCTAAGGTTTTAGGTCATTTGCTTCAAGTCATTGTAAGAGAAGGAATAGGAATTTGAACATAGGCCCTCAAAGATTTAAGGTCCCTGTACTTTTCCTGCCCCATACTGCCACACTCACCCATAAAAAATACTACAAAATGCCTTATTATACAAAAGACCCACTAGGCTAAAGATTAAGGTATGAAGGGTATACTTAGGCATAGGAGGTTAACCCCTAAAAAGCCATTATTTGAGAAGTTCCCTGAATTCATTTTTCCCAAATAGATCTAGGATCCTAGCTAAAAAAAATTACTGTCTATTATAAGGTGAGGAATTGCTGGTAATTCCCATGAAAAACAAAATGCACTTCATTGTAAAATTTTGTGTCTTTATCTACATTTAATATGTTTCTTTATGGCAAATTATTTTAAATAAAGAGTAACTCTATTAGGCAGGAACATTCACCAGCCTCTGGCCAAGTACAGAATGTCCCGTTGGTACTCTCCAGAGACTGGCTCCTGAACTCCCTTCAGGGTAGAATTTTTCTTCTTTTTTTTTGTAAGACGAGGATTTTGCTCTTGTGACCCAGGCTGGAGTGCAGTGGGATGATCTAGCTCACTGCAACCTCCGCCTCCCGGGTTCAAGTGATTTTCCAGTCACAGCCTCCTGAGTAGCTGGGATTACAGGTGCCCACCACCACAGCCAGCTAATTTTTGTATGTTTAATAGAGATGGGGTTTCGCCATGCTTGCCAGGCTGATCTCGAATTCCTGACCTCACATGATCTGCCTGCCTCGGCCTCCCGAAGTGCTGGGATTACAGGCTTGAGCCACCATGGCTGGCCAGGGTAGGAAAATTAATGGGCACAAGTAGAGTTAACAAGAGTTTGGGAGTAAACTTAGAAAAGTCCTTATAAATCATATTATATTCATTAAGATTAAAAATAGGCAGTACACCAAGCAGGACATGACTATTATTTTACGCATTTCAAATAGGCAATAATGGCTATTACACCTTTAATTTTTATTACCCTGCCTTGTTCATTAGAAGTTTACCCCCGCTCCCCTGCCACACACACACAACCCCACCCCAGGTTCCAAAGACAGCAGGAAATTGGCTTCCTTGGCTATAACAATGGGCAAGGGACAAGGTACTTTCTCCGGTGTCCCCAAGTGCCAAATGTCTGGTGGCTTTTAGGACACAGAGCTGTTAGCTTTGTCCCCAAGGGCCCTGCTGGGGTCCTAGTCACATAAGTGATATGTATGTTTGATGCTTGGATGAAACACTCAAATTTCTTTCTCAGGCCCCCTTTTTTGTGTCTGGGTTATAAAACTCCATCATCTATCCCTTCCCCTCATAGCTTCAGGCCAAAGCTTGTGCCTTGGCTTCTCACCTGTGCCTTATGGTCCCTCCCCCTTGAAGAAGCTGCAGAGCTGCAGTTTTTACTCCTCTTCTGCCCTCATCCTTGCCAAGGCTTCAGGGAAAACCTCAACTCTTTGTCTTCAGTCTTTCAATCTGTTTATTTCCTTTTCAAATCCTGTCCCTAAATTCCCTTTTTTTCAAAGTACCTCCAGTAGGCAATACAAAGACAGTTAATGAAACTAAAATGCTCATTGGTTGCTGGAAAGGTTTTAAAAGTATTTATGTGCTAGCATTCTGTCGAGGGGAAATTGAGTTAGGAAGGGATTATGGCATTATTCATTCATTCACATATTCACTCATTCATTCATATGCTGAGGATTGTTGCTGGGCAGAACACAATAATGATTCTGAGGCAAATCCTGCTTTTGGGAAGCTCATAGGCTGGCAAGATAAACAAGACATGGCCGTAGGAACTATAATGTTTGGCAGTTTGTAAGAGAGATGCAGACAGAACCTAATGAGTGGACAGAGGATGGAGAGATCGCCATGGCTGACAAATCATGGAAGACTGCCTTGCAGCAGACTTTGTATAAGGTAGGGGACATGAAGACAGGGCAGGTACTCCACATAAGGGAGGAGAGCCATGGGAGGTAAAAGTATGACAAAGAACAAGTGTAGAGCTCAGCTTTCCAGCATGTGTGAGCTGTGCAGAGGGGAGTGAAGGACATCACACCCAACAAGAGATGTGGGCCTCAACAGGCTGGGGAATGTGGTCATTGTTCAGTGAGTAATAGGGAGCCTCTGAGTGCTGTTGAGCAGAGATGTGACATAACTGGAGATCTGCTCTAGGAAGATGAATGTGGCAAGCCTTGCACAATATGAATTGGAAGAGGAGTTGCCTGGGGCAGGGAGCTCCTAATTGTGTGCCAGGCATTGGGTAGGCTGTTAGGTGCTTTGATGTTATTTAGCCTTCTAAACAACTGCAGGAGGCAAGCATTATCCTTCCAGACTTGGAGATGAAGAAAGGAGACTCTGGGGAATCTAAGCTGCTTGCTCCAAATCCCTTAGTGAGGAAGCAAGGGAGACAAGATCCAAACCCTGTTCTTTTCCTCTCTAGGCAAGTCATAAAGCAAGCTGTAACCCTGTGTATGACACCATGTACCTGACACAACTGTCTTTCTTCTCCCAGTGCATCTCCCGCCCATCCACGGGTATGTGGAGCTTGATCATTTCCTGGGTTGCCTTTCAGGAAGGCCCAGGTGGAATTACATGCAGAGTGCCTCTACTTCTGTTGGATTCCCCTAAAGTGACCACAGATCAAGGAGATAAGATGATGCCTTGAGTTAAGTCAGGTTCCAGAACAACAACACTGACTGCAGAGAATTGCAAAGGTAGCAGGAAACCACCCTCCTCCCTGGCAAGGAGTGTTAGTTTTTGTCTTTCCCTTTTCAGCTAAGCTGTGGTACCGGAAGTAGTGGACACAGAAACCCAGGAGAAAATCTTCTGGACACCCAGGAATCTGCTGGGGTCCTGCAGAATGTCAGTAAGAAACTCAGCATTCCTGTGCTCTGGGCTGACCCCCTGTTTAGGGAAGGCAGCCCAGAGGGCTCCTAATGCACTCGGAACTGTATCATCGCATCTGCAGCCTGGAGGAGATGACCTCCCATCAAGATGCCTGCTATTAAAACTTTGTTTAAGGAAAATAAAAAGATAGCCTCATTCTAAACGTGGGACACAGTGGTAAGTGTGTTCTATACTTGACAATCAAGGGTTCAGGTTTGCTGAGAAGAAGCCTGGCACAGGTAAGAGGTGGAGCTTTGGAAGCAGAATGGGGCTGAATCACAGCTCCCCCAGTCACCAGCTGTGCAGCGTTGGCCAAACCACTTAGATTTTTACATTTCTTTATTATTAAATAGGAATAAAAATAATGGACTAGAGAGAATAAGTACCTGACCCTTAGTACATACATAATAATGTAGAATAATTTCTTCTAGTCTTAAATGTTCAACATCATGGGCATTGCTTTCTCAGGGAGGTAGCTTTCTTCCTCACAAATTTACCAATTGAAGAAATGGATTTTTGGAGAAAAAATGCCAAAACTACAGCAAGCTATTCATATCCTTGAGCTAGCTCTTATGACCAGTGTCTTATAATTATTCATCTTTACAACTTCCTTTTCCACCAGACTGGGAGCTCCTTGAAGACAGTGACCACTATGTCTTCAATTCTCAGCACGTAGTTTTGTCTCTTTCTACCTCAGCTACCTTATTTTGAGATCTGTATAAACTACAGAGGCTGTAGTTCTTCTGGGATTTTTATGTTTCCAGCCTGGTTTGAGGAGTGACTTTAAGCAACACCTTTAGGAGCACATCCAATATTCTGAAAACCATCTCATTATCATGTAAATTATTAGCACAAAATACTTCATCTTGTTACTCTGCTAAGAGCTTTGGTTTCTGATCCAAGCTGATTATATGTGCCAACATTTTCAATAACATCTTAATAACGCCAATCCTCCCAGGCCTCTGGACAGAATCAGACCAGGTGGAGAGATCCAGAGTTCAAAGGCATCCTGAAGGGGCATGTCACGGGGGAAAGAAATGAAGCATCAAAACTGGATTCAAATCCTGTCTGTGCAGTTGGGACAAGCCAGCACAGTGCCCGGGATCAGGATAAATGCTCAGTAAAGGTTAATACCCTTCTCCTGACTCCTGAGAAAAGTAAAGCCATAAAACTTGTTGCAAGTAAACAGGGAGAGAAGATCCACCACATTCCTGAGTCCATTTAGAATATGGATTTTTTTAAAGCCTTTCTAAGGACTGGATGAAGCAGGTTATTTCATTTTAATTATGGTAGCTGCAGCTGCTGCTTGTGGACTCAAAGACCAATTTTCACATTAAAAAGAAAAAAAAAAAAACACATACACACCCACACACAAACTCACCGAGAAACTTCACTGCATACACAGAACAGCATCTCCATCAGAGAGCACGTCAGTGAGGTGGAAAAATCTGGAATGGCCTGCTCTAGACACTCAGAGCCAGGTGGAAATCCCTGTGCGTGCTCACCCCCGCCTCCCCTCCCACCTTGCCTCCTCTCTGTCCTGAACGTCAAAGAGCAGCTCGTGAGCCACACAGTGTAATGGAATGTTTCGCGGTGAGCAGCTGCATATTTTTAACACACACAAGGGGAAATAAAGGCAGCAGATGGTTTTATGTAATCTTCCTATGAATTTTTAACTGAGAGTCCTCATTCATGAAGACCTGAAAATATTTTATTTTTTCTTTTTTTACAGGTCCTCTGTGGGTCAAGCCAGCCAGCTCTGGACATGCCCTGGTGAGGCTGTGTGTGTTTGCCTCGGCCAGGGCAGGGAAGCTGGGAGAAGCCTGCTTGCCTTCTTCTGGCCTGGTTTCCACTCGGTGTTCTTTCTCGTGGTTCTTTCTCTGTAAACACACAAGTGATTCTCAACGTTTTCAACGTTCATAATGGAAAACTCATAGCAAACTCATGAATCCTTCAGAGGCATAGGTGTGCTGTGAAAATCTGAACCAAGTGTAGTCTTATGTTTGAAATGACTGAGGATCTGTGCTGTGGCAGGGACGTCTGTCAGAGAGACGGTCAAGGGGAACAGATGGGGCAGATGTACCAGTGTAAGAGAAAAGATAACAGTTCCCACTTATAAGTGAGAACATGCAGTGTTTGGTTTTCTGTTCTTGTGTTAGTTTGTTGAGGATAATGGCTTCCAGCTCCATCCATGTTCCTGTAAAGGACATGATCTCATTCCTTTTTTATGGCTGCATAGTATTCCATGGTGTATATGTACATTTTTTTTAATCCAGTCTATCATTGATAGGCATTTGGGTTGGTTCGGTGTCTTTGCTATTGTGAATAGTGCTGCAGTAAACATACGTGTGTGTGTATCTTTATAACAGAATGATTTGTATTCCTTTGGGTATATACTCAATAATGGGATTGCTGGTTCAAATGGTATTTCTGGTTCTAGATCCTTGAGGAATTGCCACACTGTCTTCCACAATGGTTGAACCAAGTTACATTCCCACCAACAATGTAAAATCATTCCTATTTCTCCACGGCCTCGCCAGCATCTGTTGTTCTTGACGTTTTAATAACTACCATCTGACTGGTGTGAGATGGTATCTCATCGGGGTTTTGATTTGCATTTCTCTAATGATCAGTGGTGTTGAGCTTTTTTTATATGTTTGCTGGCCGCATAAATGTCTTCTTTTGAGAAGTGTGTGTTCATGCCCTTTGTCCACTTTTTGATAGAGTTGCTTGGTTTTTTCTTGTAAATTTGTTTAAGTTCCTTGTAGATTCTGGATATTAGACTTTTGTCACATAGGTGGATTGGGAGCTGAACAATAAGAACACATGAACACAGGGAGGGGAATAACATACATTGGGGCCTATCAGGGGGTTTGGGGAGGGAGACCATCAGGATAAACAGCTAATACATGTGGGGATTAATACCTAGGTGATGGGTTGACAGGTGCAGCAAACCACCATGGCACACATCTACCTGTGTAACAAACCTGCACATCCTGCACATGTATCCCAGAACTTAAGTAAAATTTAATATAGAAAAAAAAGATACCAGGCTCTCATTTGAAAAAGATCATGTGTTTAGAGGATATGCAAGAACTGCCTGTAAAAATGGCCTAACAGGAAGCACTGGCAGGGGAGAAAACAGTTCTCAAATAGCCATAAGTGCTAAAAAGCAGCCTGATGAAGTTTATGGTGTCTGTGGAGAGTTTTTTCAATTTTCTGAAACTTGCTTTTATTTAACCAGTGTCCACCTTTAACCCCTTCAAGCACATCATCAAAGATTCTGGGATTTAAAAGTGCAGGATAAACACAAACTCTAGTTCTCAACCACTGGAGTTGTCCCAGACCTCTGGGCCTCTGCTCTGCTGTGTCCTCAGCCTGCAAAGCCTTCTCTTCTTCCAAAGCCACTAGACCCTCTTTTATCTATCCTTCAAGAGCCAGTGCAGACACAAACACTTCCGTGAAGCCATCTCTGTTGCACCCAGCAAACCCAACTGTACTCCCATGCCAAAGAGTCACCAGGCTAGCTGATTCCACCACTAAGTCCCAGGGGTGACCTGACCTCTGCCTAGGTCTAGTGCTCTTTGATTTCTTCCTACATATTATACTGTCAGTGATATTTCTAAAATGCAACCCTGACCCTCCTGTTCCTTGTTTAAAGCCCTTATTGCTCCCCTATTGTCACTGGGGAGAAGAAATCCAAACTCTCCCCTATAGCAAGCAGTTCTTTTCACTGTCCAGCCTGGCCACCTTTCCAGCCCAGTTCCTGGCCATTCTCACCCCAGACCCTGGATGCTTCAGCTAAATTACACAGTGTTTTTCACAATAAAAAGGAAAACACACACACACACACAAACTCACCGAGAAACTTCACTGCATACACAGAACAGCATCTCCTTCAGAGAGCACGTCAGTGAGGTGGAAAAATCTAGAATGCCCTGCTCTAGACACTCGGAGCCAGGTCACTCTGTCTTCCATGGCTTCCATGGCTCTTCCCTTGGCCTGGGATGCCCCTTGACCACTAGTTTCCCTGGGCAGCACCCCATCATATTCTGGTGAAGCATCTCCCCTCTCCTGGGAACCTTTTTCCCACTGCTCCCACCACGTGGGTTGTGACAGTCATAGGTGCTGTGCGTCAATTATTTCTGGCTCTCTACTTTCCAGGTACACGGTGAGAATGTCCACCCTGATAGGGCCATGTCACTAACTGTGGTGTGAGCTGTGAGCAGAAGTGTACCGCTTTCAGGTGTTAGATTTAACTGCCAATACAAGACCCTCCAGAGCTCTCTCTCAGCACAGTTGGGATGGCTTGTCAGTCTGGGTCCCCGGGGACTACGATGAGCAGAAACCCCTCTCCTCTCACCATCTCTATTGCCCACAGACGATGTGGAGTGTAAGACAGGATGAACCCCTTGTTGCTATCAATTCTCTGTGATTTAGAGGATGATGTGCACCCAGCGTGAACTGGCTGATCTGACAGATTCATGGGTCCCATGACAATTGTCATGGTCTTAAACAATCCTGCCTCACTGGCTGTCCTTGATTGGTTCAGGGCTGGGCACCTTAACAAGGCCGAGTTAGTCATTGTTCCAGACCCCATTTCTTCCCTTGAGGAGACCAGAACCTGATCAAACATGAACCAATTAGAATTCTTCCCTGGGATTTCTGAAATCAATAAATGAAGAAAGAATGTAGTATCTAGTGGTGCAAATTGTAAGATGCAAAAACTGAGAGCTGTTGGGGACCATGTGGGTGTTATGGGTTGAATTGTATCCTCAAAAAAGAAAATACGCTGGAGTCCAACCCCCCAGTACTGCCGAATGGGGCCTTATTTGGAGATAAGGTCTTTATAGAGACAATCAAGTTAAAATGAGGTCATTAGGGCAGGCCCTAATCTAATATGACTAGTGTCCTTATAAAAAGGGGGAAATTGGCCAGGTGGGGTGGCTCACGTCTGTAATCATAGCACTTTGGGAGTCCGAGGCGGGTGGATCACTTGAGGTCTGGAGTTGGAGACCTGGCCAACATGGTGAAACCCTGCCTCTACTGAAAATACAAAAATTAGCTGGGCGTGGTGGCACGTGCCTGTAATCTCAGCTACTTGGGAGACAGAGACAGGAGAATCGCTTGAACCAGGAAGGCAGAGGATGCAGTGAGCAAAGATTGCCCCATTGCACTCCAGCCTGGGAAACAAGAGCCAGACTCTGTTTAAAAAAATAGCGGGGGTGGGGTGCGGAATTGGGACACAGAGACAGATATACATACAGGGACAGTCCCAGGTGAAGACGAGATTCACACTGTCCCGAGCCAAAGAACCAGGAGAAAGAAAAGGCCGGGACAGATTCTTCCCTGGCACCTTCAGAGGAGCACGGTCCTGCTGACACCTTGATCTCACACTTAAAGCTTCCAGAACTATGAGACAATACATTTCTACTGTTTAAGCCACTCAGTTTGTAGCACTTCATTACATCAGCCCTAGGAAATCCAGAGAGTGAGGAAAGCAGGTCTGCAGTGAGAGAAGGAAGCTTACAAGCCGAAGAAAAGCAGACTGGGGCAGCAGAAAGGGTCAGAAAAAAATCTAAACAGAATTAGAGTTCCAATCACAATTCTCCTGCATCTCTGCCTTTTTTCTCGCTGGAGGGTTCATCTGCTTCTTGCATTCTTGAGATGGTATTATGTCCTGCTTTTTTTGAGACTGGATCTCCCATGACTCCCAGACTGGAGTGTAGTGCCATGATCTTAGCTCATTGCAGCCTCTGCCTCCTGGGGCTCAAGGAATTCTCCCACCTCAGCCTCCAGAGTAGCTGGTGTGCACCACCATGCTGGCTACTTTTTTTGTAATTTTAGTAGAGATGAGGTCTCTACTAAAGACCAGAGGCATGCACCACCATGCTGGCTATTTTTTGTATTTTTAGTAGAGATGAGGTCTCACACATTGCCCAGGCTGGTCTCGAACTCCTGAGCTCAAGCAATCCACCTGTCTCAGCCTCCCAATGTGCTAGGACTACAGGCGTGAGCCACCATGCTCAGTCCTTTCTGTTTGGAGTATGATGGTTTGGAGGGATGATGGTTTGTCACTTCAAGCCAAGAATCCTAATGAACATTTTTATAATATTTAATAATGATCATGCTCATCATCTTAAAGTTCTGAAAATGAGTAATATGAATGGATCCAGGTAATGGTGAATTGACCAGACTGTCCATGTTTGGACTGTCCAAACATGTCCCCAGAAGACAGAGACAGGGTCCCTCCTGTCTGGCTGCAACAGCCTTCATACATTCACACAGTTTGATCCTCCTGGTGTTTTCTTTAATCTGGTAACAGCCAGAATAAAATCTGAAAAAGATTTTCTTCTGCACAGTTATGCCTTTCTTCCCAATCCAAACACAACTGCATGCCTGGCCCCTTGAAATGCTCCAAAACAAAACAAAAAAAGCTCAGCCAAATCCCTCATCGTGTTTTATGTTATTTTCTTGGCTGTACAAACTTAGGAACCCTTTGTTTCTTCTGTTCTGTCCCTAGACTTTTCCTTCCCACATTTGCCTCTGTCCAGAGCTGCTATACCAGCAGCAAGGGCTCCCAGCTAACAGAGGGGGAGAGGGGCACTCTGAGGGAAGGCAAGCTGGAACTGATTAACCAGCTCAGACCTGAGCTGAAGGTCCCCTGAAGCAATTTACCAGTCTCCTGGAATAACCATTGAACACAGGCCCTCACGGGCAGAATGTGGCTGGATAACGGGGTATAGATTATGAGTTTGGTCTTGCAGAGCAGAAGATCATTGTTCAAGGTACATTTGAGCCTCCGGGACAGCCACCATAGCATGAATGAACAGAATCATTGTACCTTGATGATCTGTAAAAGGCAACATCCTAGCTCTTCTCTGAAGGACTAGGGACAGCGATGATACTCCTGAGCAAGATTTGATGACTACAGTGTTGTAGAGTTCACACCCTCCCCGAAGTAAAAGAGGCTCTTGATTTTCCCTCATTTATTCTTTCCAGGAGATCTTATAAAACATGATGACTTTATCAAGCTGCCAGCTGTCTGATCAGAGAAATTAGAAAAGAGCAGGAGTTTTCTAGAACAGGTGGGGGCCAACTCAGCTTTGAACAAAAGTGGGTGGGTTGGAGTGGGCAGGCTGAATGGACGCTGTGCCAGTCACTTGTGTATTTGCTCCCAGATCCACTCCCCATGCTGGTCTGCTCTGTTGTGTTCTGCAAGGAGCCACATTTCTCAGGTTCCCTTGCTGACTGGCTTCTGGGGAGGTCGGGCTAAAGAAAGTCCCTGGCAGAAGATTGGAGATGAGAAGACAGCAGCCAGGGTATCTTCACCTCTTGCTTTGTCTTTGACAACATCCCTAGCAGTGGCCACATAACCCCCGTGGCTTCAGGTCCTGAGAGTCACCCTACAAAATGATTCTAGCTCCTGCTGGATTTCCGCAGCTTCTGGGATCCGGAACTATCACCTCCTCTCATTGTCCCTCCAGCCTAGGTGTGGTAGTCATTGCTGTCATTGGTGATTTCTGGGCTGAAACATGTACTGTTTAGCTTCTTAGCTGTTTTGTCAACTGTTTGACCAATTCTTTACATTAAATTCTCTCAATGGGAAGGTCGAGAGTGGTTTCTGTCTTCCTGCCTAAACTCTGACTGATAAAAGTGCTGAGACTCTGCAGGCAGGAGCGTCACTCTGTGGCCTCGAGGACAGTGAATATGCAAAGACTCTCAGTGCTTGGGCTGGGATAAAGAGCCCCTTATAGCACTGACCGCTGCAGTGAAGCCCAAGAGGGAAGAGTGATAGGTGGGGCCCCTGGGAGACTGGGAAG